>NC_060060.1:7284576-7884576 GCF_020283565.1 Trifolium pratense
CAGGTGCGATCATACCAGCACTAATGCACCGGATCCCATCAGAACTCCGCAGTTAAGCGTGCTTGGGCGAGAGTAGTACTAGGATGGGTTATCTCCTGGGAAGTCCATGTGTTGCACCTCTTTTTTCGATTTTTTTTATTTCGTTTAGTTTTCACCGTGTTATAAATTTTATCGTTCAACTTTTGGCGAGATTATTGAAAAATATCGTGTTTTATTCTAGTTTCTCGGATTTCTCCAAAATTTGGCCTGAAAGATGGAAGACATATATACAATTAAACCGTATTATATATCAGGTGCGATCATACCTGCACTAATGCACCGAATCCCATCAGAACTCCGCTGTTAAGCGTGCTTGGGCGAGAGTAGTACTAGGATGGGTGACCTCCTGGGAAGTCCTTGTGTTGCACCTCTTTTTTCGATTTTTTTTTTCGTTTTGTTTTCACCGTGTTATAAATTTTAACGTTCAATTTTTGGCGAGATTAATGAAAAATATCGTGTTTTATTCTAGTTTCTCGGATTTCTCCAAAATTTGGCCTGAAAGATGGAAGACATATATACAATTAAACCGTATTATATATCTGGTGCGATCATACCAGCACTAATGCACCGGATCCCATCAGAACTCCGCAGTTAAGCGTGCTTGGGGGAGAGTAGTACTAGGATGGGTGACCTCCTGGGAAGTCCTTGTGTTGCACCTCTTTTTTCGATTTTTTTTTTTCGTTTTGTTTTCACCGTGTTATAAATTTTAACGTTCAATTTTTGGCGAGATTAATGAAAAATATCGTGTTTTATTCTAGTTTCTCGGATTTCTCCAAAATTTGGCCTGAAAGATGGAAGACATATATACAATTAAACCGTATTATATATCAAAAGTGCGATCATACCAGCACTAATGCACCGGATCCCATCAGAACTCCTCAGTTAAGCGTGATTGGGCGAGAGTAGTACTAGGATGGGTGATCTCCTGGGAAGTCCATGTGTTGCACCTCTTTTTTCGATTTTTTTTATTTCGTTTAGTTTTCACCGTGTTATAAATTTTATCGTTCAATTTTTGGCGAGATTAATGAAAAATATCGTGTTTTATTCTAGTTTCTCGGATTTCTCCAAAATTTGGCCTGAAAGATGGAAGACATATATACAATTAAACCGTATTATATATCAGGTGCGATCATACCAGCACTAATGCACCGGATCCCATCTGAACTCCGCAGTTAAGCGTGATTGGGCGAGAGTAGTAGGGAAGTCCCTATGTTGCACCTCTTTTTCGATTTTTTTTTATTTCGTTTAGTTTTCACCGTGTTATAAATTTTATCGTTCAATTTTTGGCGATATTAATGAAAAATATCGTGTTTTATTCTAGTTTCTCGGATTTCTCCAAAATTTGGCCTGAAAGATGGAAGACATATATACAATTAAACCGTATTATATATCAGGTGCGATCATACCAGCACTAATGCACCGGATCCCATCAGAACTCCGCAGTTAAGCGTGCTTGGGCGAGAGTAGTACTAGGATGGGTGATCTCCTGGGAAGTCCATGTGTTGCACCTCTTTTTTCGATTTTTTTTATTTCGTTTAGTTTTCACCGTGTTATAAATTTTATCGTTCAATTTTTGGCGATATTAATGAAAAATATCGTGTTTTATTCTAGTTTCTCGGATTTCTCCAAAATTTGGCCTGAAAGATGGAAGACATATATACAATTAAACCGTATTATATATCAGGTGCGATCATACCAGCACTAATGCACCGGATCCCATCAGAACTCCGCAGTTAAGCGTGCTTGGGCGAGAGTAGTACTAGGATGGGTTATCTCCTGGGAAGTCCATGTGTTGCACCTCTTTTTTCGATTTTTTTTATTTCGTTTAGTTTTCACCGTGTTATAAATTTTATCGTTCAACTTTTGGCGAGATTATTGAAAAATATCGTGTTTTATTCTAGTTTCTCGGATTTCTCCAAAATTTGGCCTGAAAGATGGAAGACATATATACAATTAAACCGTATTATATATCAGGTGCGATCATACCTGCACTAATGCACCGAATCCCATCAGAACTCCGCTGTTAAGCGTGCTTGGGCGAGAGTAGTACTAGGATGGGTGACCTCCTGGGAAGTCCTTGTGTTGCACCTCTTTTTTCGATTTTTTTTTTCGTTTTGTTTTCACCGTGTTATAAATTTTAACGTTCAATTTTTGGCGAGATTAATGAAAAATATCGTGTTTTATTCTAGTTTCTCGGATTTCTCCAAAATTTGGCCTGAAAGATGGAAGACATATATACAATTAAACCGTATTATATATCTGGTGCGATCATACCAGCACTAATGCACCGGATCCCATCAGAACTCCGCAGTTAAGCGTGCTTGGGGGAGAGTAGTACTAGGATGGGTGACCTCCTGGGAAGTCCTTGTGTTGCACCTCTTTTTTCGATTTTTTTTTTTTCGTTTTGTTTTCACCGTGTTATAAATTTTAACGTTCAATTTTTGGCGAGATTAATGAAAAATATCGTGTTTTATTCTAGTTTCTCGGATTTCTCCAAAATTTGGCCTGAAAGATGGAAGACATATATACAATTAAACCGTATTATATATCAAAAGTGCGATCATACCAGCACTAATGCACCGGATCCCATCAGAACTCCTCAGTTAAGCGTGATTGGGCGAGAGTAGTACTAGGATGGGTGATCTCCTGGGAAGTCCATGTGTTGCACCTCTTTTTTCGATTTTTTTTATTTCGTTTAGTTTTCACCGTGTTATAAATTTTATCGTTCAATTTTTGGTGAGATTAATGAAAAATATCGTGTTTTATTCTAGTTTCTCGGATTTCTCCAAAATTTGGCCTGAAAGATGGAAGACATATATACAATTAAACCGTATTATATATCAGGTGCGATCATACCAGCACTAATGCACCGGATCCCATCTGAACTCCGCAGTTAAGCGTGATTGGGCGAGAGTAGTAGGGAAGTCCCTATGTTGCACCTCTTTTTCGATTTTTTTTTATTTCGTTTAGTTTTCACCGTGTTATAAATTTTATCGTTCAATTTTTGGCGATATTAATGAAAAATATCGTGTTTTATTCTAGTTTCTCGGATTTCTCCAAAATTTGGCCTGAAAGATGGAAGACATATATACAATTAAACCGTATTATATATCAGGTGCGATCATACCAGCACTAATGCACCGGATCCCATCAGAACTCCGCAGTTAAGCGTGCTTGGGCGAGAGTAGTACTAGGATGGGTGATCTCCTGGGAAGTCCATGTGTTGCACCTCTTTTTTTGATTTTTTTTTTATTTCGTTTAGTTTTCACCGTGTTATAAATTTTATCGTTCAATTTTTGGCGAGATTAATGAAAAATATCGTGTTTTATTCTAGTTTCTCGGATTTCTCCAAATTTTGGCCTGAAAGATGGAAGACACATATACAATTAAACCTTGTTATATATCAGGTGCGATCATACCAACACTAATGCACCGGATCCCATCAAAACTCCGCAGTTAAGCGTGCTTGGGCGAGAGTAGTACTAGGATGGGTGATCTCCTGGGAAGTCCATGTGTTGCACCTCTTTTTTCGATTTTTTTTATTTCGTTTAGTTTTCACCGTGTTATAAATTTTATCGTTCAACTTTTGGCGAGATTATTGAAAAATATCGTGTTTTATTCTAGTTTCTCGGATTTCTCCAAAATTTGGCCTGAAAGATGGAAGACATATATACAATTAAACCGTATTATATATCAGGTGCGATCATACCAGCACTAATGCACCGAATCCCATCAGAACTCCGCTGTTAAGCGTGCTTGGGCGAGAGTAGTACTAGGATTGGTGACCTCCTGGGAAGTCCTTGTGTTGCACCTCTTTTTTTGATTTTTTTTATTTCGTTTAGTTTTCATCGTGTTATAAATTTTATCGTTCAATTTTTGGCGAGATTAATGAAAAATATCGTGTTTTATTCTAGTTTCTCGGATTTCTCCAAATTTTGGCCTGAAAGATGGAAGACATATATACAATTAAACCTTGTTATATATCAGGTGCGATCATACCAACACTAATGCACCGGATCCCATCAAAACTCCGCAGTTAAGCGTGCTTGGGCGAGAGTAGTACTAGGATGCGTGACCTCCTGGGAAGTCCTTGTGTTGCACCTCTTTTTTCGATTTTTTTTTCGTTTTGTTTTCACCGTGTTATAAATTTTAACGTTCAATTTTTGGCGAGATTAATGAAAAATATCGTGTTTTATTCTAGTTTCTCGGATTTCTCCAAAATTTGGCCTGAAAGATGGAAGACATATATACAATTAAACCGTATTATATATCTGGTGCGATCATACCAGCACTAATGCACCGGATCCCATCAGAACTCCACAGTTAAGCGTGCTTGGGCGAGAGTAGTACTAGGATGGGTGACCTCCTGGGAAGTCCTTGTGTTGCACCTCTTTTTTCGATTTTTTTTTTTCGTTTTGTTTTCACCGTGTTATAAATTTTAACGTTCAATTTTTGGCGAGATTAATGAAAAATATCGTGTTTTATTCTAGATTCTCGGATTTCTCCAAAATTTGGCCTGAAAGATGGAAGACATATATACAATTAAACCGTATTATATATCAAAAGTGCGATCATACCAGCACTAATGCACCGGATCCCATCAGAACTCCTCAGTTAAGCGTGCTTGGGCGAGAGTAGTACTAGGATGGGTGATCTCCTGGGAAGTCCATGTGTTGCACCTCTTTTTTCGATTTTTTTTATTTCGTTTAGTTTTCACCGTGTTATAAATTTTATCGTTCAATTTTTGGCGATATTAATGAAAAATATCATGTTTTATTCTAGTTTCTCGGATTTCTCCAAAATTTGGCCTGAAAGATGGAAGACATATATACAATTAAACCGTATTATATATCAGGTGCGATCATACCAGCACTAATGCACCGGATCCCATCAGAACTCCGCAGTTAAGCGTGCTTGGGCGAGAGTAGTACTAGGATGGGTGACCTCCTGGGAAGTCCTTGTGTTGCACCTCTTTTTTCGATTTTTTTTTATTTCGTTTAGTTTTCACCGTTTAATAAATTTTATCGTTCAATTTTTGGCGAGATTAATGAAAAATATCGTGTTTTATTCTAGTTTCTCGGATTTCTCCAAAATTTGGCCTGAAAGATGGAAGACATATATACAATTAAACCGTATTATATATCTGGTGCGATCATACCAGCACTAATGCACCGGATCCCATCAGAACTCCGCAGTTAAGCGTGCTTGGGCGAGAGTAGTTCTAGGATGGGTGACCTCCTGGGAAGTCCTTGTGTTGCACCTCTTTTTTCGATTTTTTTTTTTATTTCGTTTAGTTTTCACCGTTTAATAAATTTTATCGTTCAATTTTTGGTGAGATTAATGAAAAATATCGTGTTTTATTCTAGTTTCTCGGATTTCTCCAAAATTTGGCCTGAAAGATGGAAGACATATATACAATTAAACCGTATTATATATCTGGTGCGATCATACCAGCACTAATGCACCGGATCCCATCAGAACTCCGCAGTTAAGCGTGCTTGGGCGAGAGTAGTAGGGAAGTCCTTGTGTTGCACCACTTTTTTCGATTTTTTTTTATTTCGTTTAGTTTTCACCGTGTTATAAATTTTATCGTTCAATTTTTGGCGATATTAATGAAAAATATCGTGTTTTATTCTAGTTTCCCGGATTTCTCCAAAATTTGGCCTGAAAGATGGAAGACATATATACAATTAAACCGTATTATAAATCAGGTGCAATCATACCAGCACTAATGCACCGGATCCCATCAGAACTCTGCAGTTAAGCGTGCTTGGGCGAGAGTAGTACTAGGATGGGTGACCTCCTGGGAAGTCCTTGTGTTGCACCTCTTTTTTCGATTTTTTTTATTTCGTTTAGTTTTCACCGTTTAATAAATTTTATCGTTCAATTTTTGGCGAGATTAATGAAAAATATCGTGTTTTATTCTAGTTTCTCGGATTTCTCCAAAATTTGGCCTGAAAGATGGAAGACATATATACAATTAAACCGTATTATATATCAGGTGAGATCATACCAGCACTAATGCACCGGATCCCATCAGAACTCCGCAGTTAAGCGTGCTTGGGCGAGAGTAGTAGGGAAGTCCTTGTGTTGCACCACTTTTTTCGATTTTTTTTTATTTCGTTTAGTTTTCACCGTGTTATAAATTTTATCGTTCAATTTTTAGCGATATTAATGAAAAATATCGTGTTTTATTCTAGTTTCCCGGATTTCTCCAAAATTTGGCCTGAAAGATGGAAGACATATATACAATTAAACCGTATTATATATCAGGTGCGATCATACCAGCACTAATGCATCGGATCCCATCAGAACTCCGCAGTTAAGCGTGCTTGGGCGAGAGTAGTAGGGAAGTCCTTGTGTTAAACCTCTTTTTTCGATTTTTTTTATTTCGTTTAATTTTCACTGTGTTATAAATTTTATCGTTCAATTTTTGGCGATATTAATGAAAAATATCATGTTTTATTCTAGTTTCCCGGATTTCTCCAAAATTTGGCCTGAAAGATGGAAGACATATATACAATTAAACCGTATTATATATCAGGTGCGATCATACCAGCACTAATGCACCGGATCCCATCAGAACTCCGCAGTTAAGCGTGCTTGGGCGAGAGTAGTACTAGGATGGGTGACCTCCTGGGAAGTCCTTCTGTTGCACCTCTTTTTTCGATTTTTTTTATTTCGTTTAGTTTTCACCGTTTAATAAATTTTATCGTTCAATTTTTGGCGAGATTAATGAAAAATATCGTGTTTTATTCTAGTTTCTCGGATTTCTCCAAAATTTGGCCTGAAAGATGGAAGACATATATACAATTAAACCGTATTATATATCTGGTGCGATCATACCAGCACTAATGCACCGGATCCCATCAGAACTCCGCAGTTAAGCGTGCTTGGGCGAGAGTAGTATGGAAGTCCTTGTGTTGCACCACTTTTTTCGATTTTTTTTTGTTTCGTTTAGTTTTCACCGTGTTATAAATTTTATCGTTCAATTTTTGGCGAAATTAATGAAAAATATCGTGTTTTATTCAAGTTTCCCGGATTTCTCCAAAATTTGGCCTGAAAGATGGAAGACATATATACAATTAAACCGTATTATAAATCAGGTGCAATCATACCAGCACTAATGCACCGGATCCCATCAGAACTCCGCAGTTAAGCGTGCTTGGGCGAGAGTAGTACTAGGATGGGTGACCTCCTGGGAAGTCCTTGTGTTGCACCTCTTTTTTCGATTTTTTTTATTTCGTTTAGTTTTCACCGTTTAATAAATTTTATCGTTCAATTTTTGGCGAGATTAATGAAAAATATCGTGTTTTATTCTAGTTTCTAGGATTTCTCCAAAATTTGGCCTGAAAGATGGAAGACATATATACAATTAAACCGTATTATATATCTGGTGCGATCATACCAGCACTAATGCACCGGATCCCATCAGAACTCCGCAGTTAAGCGTGCTTGGGCGAGAGTAGTACTAGGATGGGTGACCTCCTGGGAAGTCCTTGTGTTGCACCTCTTTTTTCGATTTTTTTTTTATTTCGTTTAGTTTTCACCGTTTAATAAATTTTATCGTTCAATTTTTGGCGAGATTAATGAAAAATATCGTGTTTTATTCTAGTTTCTCGGATTTCTCCAAAATTTGGCCTGAAAGATGGAAGACATATATACAATTAAACCGTATTATATATCTGGTGCGATCATACCAGCACTAATGCACCGGATCCCATCAGAACTCCGCAGTTAAGCGTGCTTGGGCGAGAGTAGTATGGAAGTCCTTGTGTTGCACCACTTTTTTCGATTTTTTTTTGTTTCGTTTAGTTTTCACCGTGTTATAAATTTTATCGTTCAATTTTTGGCGATATTAATGAAAAATATCGTGTTTTATTCAAGTTTCCCGGATTTCTCCAAAATTTGGCCTGAAAGATGGAAGACATATATACAATTAAACCGTATTATAAATCAGGTGCAATCATACCAGCACTAATGCACCGGATCCCATCAGAACTCCGCAGTTAAGCGTGCTTGGGCGAGAGTAGTACTAGGATGGGTGACCTCCTGGGAAGTCCTTGTGTTGCACCTCTTTTTTCGATTTTTTTTATTTCGTTTAGTTTTCACCGTTTAATAAATTTTATCGTTCAATTTTTGGCGAGATTAATGAAAAATATCGTGTTTTATTCTAGTTTCTCGGATTTCTCCAAAATTTGGCCTGAAAGATGGAAGACATATATACAATTAAACCGTATTATATATCTGGTGCGATCATACCAGCACTAATGCACCGGATCCCATCAGAACTCCGCAGTTAAGCGTGCTTGGGCGAGAGTAGTACTAGGATGGGTGACCTCCTGGGAAGTCCATGTGTTGCACCTCTTTTTTCGATTTTTTTATTTCGTTTAGTTTTCACCGTGTTATAAATTTTATCGTTCAATTTTTGGCGAGATTATTGAAAAATATCGTGTTTTATTCTAGTTTCTCGGATTTCTCCAAAATTTGGCCTGAAAGATGGAAGACATTTATACAATTAAACCGTATTATATATCTAGTGCGTTCATACCAGCACTAATGCACCGGATCCCATCAGAACTCCGCAGTTAAGCGTGCTTCGGAGAGAGTAGTACTAGGATGGGTGACCTCCTGGGAAGTCCATGTGTTGCACCTCTTTTTCGATTTTTTTTATTTCGTTTAGTTTTCACCGTGTTATAAATTTTATCGTTCAATTTTTGGCGAGATTATTGAAAAATATCGTGTTTTATTCTAGTTTCTCGGATTTCTCCAAAATTTGGCCTGAAAGATGGAAGACATATATACAATTAAACCGTATTATATATCAGGTGAGATCATACCAGCACTAATGCACCGGATCCCATCAGAACTCCGCAGTTAAGCGTGCTTGGGCGAGAGTAGTAGGGAAGTCCTTGTGTTGCACCACTTTTTTTGATTTTTTTTTTATTTCGTTTAGTTTTCACCGTGTTATAAATTTTATCGTTCAATTTTTGGCGATATTAATGAAAAATATCGTGTTTTATTCTAGTTTCCCGGATTTCTCCAAAATTTGGCCTGAAAGATGGAAGACATATATACAATTAAACCGTATTATATATCAGGTGCGATCATACCAGCACTAATGCACCGGATCCCATCAGAACTCCGCAGTTAAGCGTGCTTGGGCGAGAGTAGTAGGGAAGTCCTTGTGTTAAACCTCTTTTTTCGATTTTTTTTATTTCGTTTAATATTCACTGTGTTATAAATTTTATCGTTCAATTTTTGGCGATATTAATGAAAAATATCATGTTTTATTCTAGTTTCCCGGATTTCTCCAAAATTTGGCCTGAAAGATGGAAGACGTATATACAATTAAACCGTATTATATATCAGGTGCGATCATACCAGCACTAATGCACCGGATCCCATCAGAACTCCGCAGTTAAGCGTGCTTGGGCGAGAGTAGTACTAGGATGGGTGACCTCCTGGGAAGTCCTTGTGTTGCACCTCTTTTTTCGATTTTTTTTTATTTCGTTTAGTTTTCACCGTTTAATAAATTTTATCGTTCAATTTTTGGCGAGATTAATGAAAAATATCGTGTTTTATTCTAGTTTCTCGGATTTCTCCAAAATTTGGCCTGAAAGATGGAAGACATATATACAATTAAACCGTATTATATATCTGGTGCGATCATACCAGCACTAATGCACCGGATCCCATCAGAACTCCGCAGTTAAGCGTGCTTGGGCGAGAGTAGTACTAGGATGGGTGACCTCCTGGGAAGTCCATGTGTTGCACCTCTTTTTTCGATTTTTTTATTTCGTTTAGTTTTCACCGTGTTATAAATTTTATCGTTCAATTTTTGGCGAGATTATTGAAAAATATCGTGTTTTATTCTAGTTTCTCGGATTTCTCCAAAATTTGGCCTGAAAGATGGAAGACATTTATACAATTAAACCGTATTATATATCTAGTGCGTTCATACCAGCACTAATGCACCGGATCCCATCAGAACTCCGCAGTTAAGCGTGCTTCGGAGAGAGTAGTACTAGGATGGGTGACCTCCTGGGAAGTCCATGTGTTGCACCTCTTTTTCGATTTTTTTTATTTCGTTTAGTTTTCACCGTGTTATAAATTTTATCGTTCAATTTTTGGCGAGATTATTGAAAAATATCGTGTTTTATTCTAGTTTCTCGGATTTCTCCAAAATTTGGCCTGAAAGATGGAAGACATATATACAATTAAACCGTATTATATATCAGGTGAGATCATACCAGCACTAATGCACCGGATCCCATCAGAACTCCGCAGTTAAGCGTGCTTGGGCGAGAGTAGTAGGGAAGTCCTTGTGTTGCACCACTTTTTTCGATTTTTTTTTAATTTCGTTTAGTTTTCACCGTGTTATAAATTTTATCGTTCAATTTTTGGCGATATTAATGAAAAATATCGTGTTTTATTCTAGTTTCCCGGATTTCTCCAAAATTTGGCCTGAAAGATGGAAGACATATATACAATTAAACCGTATTATATATCAGGTGCGATCATACCAGCACTAATGCACCGGATCCCATCAGAACTCCGCAGTTAAGCGTGCTTGGGCGAGAGTAGTAGGGAAGTCCTTGTGTTAAACCTCTTTTTTCGATTTTTTTTATTTCGTTTAATATTCACTGTGTTATAAATTTTATCGTTCAATTTTTGGCGATATTAATGAAAAATATCATGTTTTATTCTAGTTTCCCGGATTTCTCCAAAATTTGGCCTGAAAGATGGAAGACGTATATACAATTAAACCGTATTATATATCAGGTGCGATCATACCAGCACTAATGCACCGGATCCCATCAGAACTCCGCAGTTAAGCGTGCTTGGGCGAGAGTAGTACTAGGATGGGTGACCTCCTGGGAAGTCCTTGTGTTGCACCTCTTTTTTCGATTTTTTTTTATTTCGTTTAGTTTTCACCGTTTAATAAATTTTATCGTTCAATTTTTGGCGAGATTAATGAAAAATATCGTGTTTTATTCTAGTTTCTCGGATTTCTCCAAAATTTGGCCTGAAAGATGGAAGACATATATACAATTAAACCGTATTATATATCTGGTGCGATCATACCAGCACTAATGCACCGGATCCCATCAGAACTCCGCAGTTAAGCGTGCTTGGGCGAGAGTAGTACTAGGATGGGTGACCTCCTGGGAAGTCCATGTGTTGCACCTCTTTTTTCGATTTTTTTTTATTTCGTTTAGTTTTCACCGTTTAATAAATTTTATCGTTCAATTTTTGGCGAGATTAATGAAAAATATCGTGTTTTATTCTAGTTTCTCGGATTTCTCCAAAATTTGGCCTGAAAGATGGAAGACATATATACAATTAAACCGTATTATATATCTGGTGCGATCATACCAGCACTAATGCACCGGATCCCATCAGAACTCCGCAGTTAAGCGTGCTTGGGCGAGAGTAGTACTAGGATGGGTGACCTCCTGGGAAGTCCTTGTGTTGCACCTCTTTTTTCGATTTTTTTTTTATTTCGTTTAGTTTTCACCGTTTAATAAATTTTATCGTTCAATTTTTGGCGAGATTAATGAAAAATATCGTGTTTTATTCTAGTTTCTCGGATTTCTCCAAAATTTGGCCTGAAAGATGGAAGACCTATATACAATTAAACCGTATTATATATCTGGTGCGATCATACCAGCACTAATGCACCGGATCCCATCAGAACTCCGCAGTTAAGCGTGCTTGGGCGAGAGTAGTAGGGAAGTCCTTGTGTTGCACCACTTTTTTCTATTTTTTTTTATTTCGTTTAGTTTTCACCGTGTTATAAATTTTATCGTTCAATTTTTGGCGATATTAATGAAAAATATCGTGTTTTATTCTAGTTTCCCGGATTTCTCCAAAATTTGGCCTGAAAGATGGAAGACATATATACAATTAAACCGTATTATAAATCAGGTGCAATCATACCATCACTAATGCACCGGATCCCATCAGAACTCTGCAGTTAAGCGTGCTTGGGCGAGAGTAGTACTAGGATGGGTGACCTCCTGGGAAGTCCTTGTGTTGCACCTCTTTTTTCGATTTTTTTTATTTCGTTTAGTTTTCACCGTTTAATAAATTTTATCGTTCAATTTTTGGCGAGATTAATGAAAAATATCGTGTTTTATTCTAGTTTCTCGGATTTCTCCAAAATTTGGCCTGAAAGATGGAAGACATATATACAATTAAACCGTATTATATATCAGGTGAGATCATACCAGCACTAATGCACCGGATCCCATCAGAACTCCGCAGTTAAGCGTGCTTGGGCGAGAGTAGTAGGGAAGTCCTTGTGTTGCACCACTTTTTTCGATTTTTTTTATTTCGTTTAGTTTTCACCGTTTAATAAATTTTATCGTTCAATTTTTGGCGAGATTAATGAAAAATATCGTGTTTTATTCTAGTTTCTCGGATTTCTCCAAAATTTGGCCTGAAAGATGGAAGACATATATACAATTAAACCGTATTATATATCTGGTGCGATCATACCAGCACTAATGCACCGGATCCCATCAGAACTCCGCAGTTAAGCGTGCTTGGGCGAGAGTAGTACTAGGATGGGTGACCTCCTGGGAAGTCCTTGTGTTGCACCTCTTTTTTCGATTTTTTTTTTATTTCGTTTAGTTTTCACCGTTTAATAAATTTTATCGTTCAATTTTTGGCGAGATTAATGAAAAATATCGTGTTTTATTCTAGTTTCTCGGATTTCTCCAAAATTTGGCCTGAAAGATGGAAGACATATATACAATTAAACCGTATTATATATCAGGTGCGATCATACCAGCACTAATGCATCGGATCCCATCAGAACTCCGCAGTTAAGCGTGCTTGGGCGAGAGTAGTAGGGAAGTCCTTGTGTTAAACCTCTTTTTTCGATTTTTTTTATTTCGTTTAATTTTCACTGTGTTATAAATTTTATCGTTCAATTTTTGGCGATATTAATGAAAAATATCATGTTTTATTCTAGTTTCCCGGATTTCTCCAAAATTTGGCCTGAAAGATGGAAGACATATATACAATTAAACCGTATTATATATCAGGTGCGATCATACCAGCACTAATGCACCGGATCCCATCAGAACTCCGTAGTTAAGCGTGCTTGGGCGAGAGTAGTACTAGGATGGGTGACCTCCTGGGAAGTCCTTCTGTTGCACCTCTTTTTTCGATTTTTTTTATTTCGTTTACTTTTCACCGTTTAATAAATTTTATCGTTCAATTTTTGGCGAGATTAATGAAAAATATCGTGTTTTATTCTAGTTTCTCGGATTTCTCCAAAATTTGGCCTGAAAGATGGAAGACATATATACAATTAAACCGTATTATATATCTGGTGCGATCATACCAGCACTAATGCACCGGATCCCATCAGAACTCCGCAGTTAAGCGTGCTTGGGCGAGAGTAGTACTAGGATGGGTGACCTCCTGGGAAGTCCTTGTGTTGCACCTCTTTTTTCGATTTTTTTTTTATTTCGTTTAGTTTTCACCGTTTAATAAATTTTATCGTTCAATTTTTGGCGAGATTAATGAAAAATATCGTGTTTTATTCTAGTTTCTCGGATTTCTCCAAAATTTGGCCTGAAAGATGGAAGACATATATACAATTAAACCGTATTATATATCTGGTGCGATCATACCAGCACTAATGCACCGGATCCCATCAGAACTCCGCAGTTAAGCGTGCTTGGGCGAGAGTAGTATGGAAGTCCTTGTGTTGCACCACTTTTTTCGATTTTTTTTTGTTTCGTTTAGTTTTCACCGTGTTATAAATTTTATCGTTCAATTTTTGGCGATATTAATGAAAAATATCGTGTTTTATTCAAGTTTCCCGGATTTCTCCAAAATTTGGCCTGAAAGATGGAAGACATATATACAATTAAACCGTATTATAAATCAGGTGCAATCATACCAGCACTAATGCACCGGATCCCATCAGAACTCCGCAGTTAAGCGTGCTTGGGCGAGAGTAGTACTAGGATGGGTGACCTCCTGGGAAGTCCTTGTGTTGCACCTCTTTTTTCGATTTTTTTTATTTCGTTTAGTTTTCACCGTTTAATAAATTTTATCGTTCAATTTTTGGCGAGATTAATGAAAAATATCGTGTTTTATTCTAGTTTCTCGGATTTCTCCAAAATTTGGCCTGAAAGATGGAAGACATATATACAATTAAACCGTATTATATATCTGGTGCGATCATACCAGCACTAATGCACCGGATCCCATCAGAACTCCGCAGTTAAGCGTGCTTGGGCGAGAGTAGTACTAGGATGGGTGACCTCCTGGGAAGTCCATGTGTTGCACCTCTTTTTTCGATTTTTTTATTTCGTTTAGTTTTCACCGTGTTATAAATTTTATCGTTCAATTTTTGGCGAGATTATTGAAAAATATCGTGTTTTATTCTAGTTTCTCGGATTTCTCCAAAATTTGGCCTGAAAGATGGAAGACATATATACAATTAAACCGTATTATATATCAGGTGCGATCATAACAGCACTAATGCATCGGATCCCATCAGAACTCCGCAGTAAAGCGTGCTTGGGCGAGAGTAGTAGGGAAGTCCTTGTGTTAAACCTCTTTTTTCGATTTTTTTTATTTCGTTTAATTTTCACTGTGTTATAAATTTTATCGTTCAATTTTTGGCGATATTAATGAAAAATATCATGTTTTATTCTAGTTTCCCGGATTTCTCCAAAATTTGGCCTAAAAGATGGAAGACATATATACAATTAAACCGTATTATATATCAGGTGCGATCATACCAGCACTAATGCACCGGATCCCATCAGAACTCCGCAGTTAAGCGTGCTTGGGCGAGAGTACTACTAGGATGGGTGACCTCTTGGGAAGTCCTTGTGTTGCACCTCTTTTTTCGATTTTTTTTTTATTTCGTTTAGTTTTCACCGTTTAATAAATTTTATCGTTCAATTTTTGGTGAGATTAATGAAAAATATCGTGTTTTATTCTAGTTTCTCGGATTTCTCCAAAATTTGGCCTGAAAGATGGAAGACATATATACAATTAAACCGTATTATATATCTGGTGCGATCATACCAGCACTAATGCACCGGATCCCATCAGAACTCCGCAGTTAAGCGTGCTTGGGCGAGAGTAGTACTAGGATGGGTGACCTCCTGGGAAGTCCATGTGTTGCACCTCTTTTTTCGATTTTTTTATTTCGTTTAGTTTTCACCGTGTTATAAATTTTATCGTTCAATTTTTGGCGAGATTATTGAAAAATATCGTGTTTTATTCTAGTTTCTCGGATTTCTCCAAAATTTGGCCTGAAAGATGGAAGACATTTATACAATTAAACCGTATTATATATCTAGTGCGTTCATACCAGCACTAATGCACCGGATCCCATCAGAACTCCGCAGTTAAGCGTGCTTCGGAGAGAGTAGTACTAGGATGGGTGACCTCCTGGGAAGTCCATGTGTTGCACCTCTTTTTCGATTTTTTTTATTTCGTTTAGTTTTCACCGTGTTATAAATTTTATCGTTCAATTTTTGGCGAGATTATTGAAAAATATCGTGTTTTATTCTAGTTTCTCGGATTTCTCCAAAATTTGGCCTGAAAGATGGAAGACATATATACAATTAAACCGTATTATATATCAGGTGAGATCATACCAGCACTAATGCACCGGATCCCATCAGAACTCCGCAGTTAAGCGTGCTTGGGCGAGAGTAGTAGGGAAGTCCTTGTGTTGCACCACTTTTTTTGATTTTTTTTTTATTTCGTTTAGTTTTCACCGTGTTATAAATTTTATCGTTCAATTTTTGGCGATATTAATGAAAAATATCGTGTTTTATTCTAGTTTCCCGGATTTCTCCAAAATTTGGCCTGAAAGATGGAAGACATATATACAATTAAACCGTATTATATATCAGGTGCGATCATACCAGCACTAATGCACCGGATCCCATCAGAACTCCGCAGTTAAGCGTGCTTGGGCGAGAGTAGTAGGGAAGTCCTTGTGTTAAACCTCTTTTTTCGATTTTTTTTATTTCGTTTAATATTCACTGTGTTATAAATTTTATCGTTCAATTTTTGGCGATATTAATGAAAAATATCATGTTTTATTCTAGTTTCCCGGATTTCTCCAAAATTTGGCCTGAAAGATGGAAGACGTATATACAATTAAACCGTATTATATATCAGGTGCGATCATACCAGCACTAATGCACCGGATCCCATCAGAACTCCGCAGTTAAGCGTGCTTGGGCGAGAGTAGTACTAGGATGGGTGACCTCCTGGGAAGTCCTTGTGTTGCACCTCTTTTTTCGATTTTTTTTTATTTCGTTTAGTTTTCACCGTTTAATAAATTTTATCGTTCAATTTTTGGCGAGATTAATGAAAAATATCGTGTTTTATTCTAGTTTCTCGGATTTCTCCAAAATTTGGCCTGAAAGATGGAAGACATATATACAATTAAACCGTATTATATATCTGGTGCGATCATACCAGCACTAATGCACCGGATCCCATCAGAACTCCGCAGTTAAGCGTGCTTGGGCGAGAGTAGTACTAGGATGGGTGACCTCCTGGGAAGTCCATGTGTTGCACCTCTTTTTTCGATTTTTTTATTTCGTTTAGTTTTCACCGTGTTATAAATTTTATCGTTCAATTTTTGGCGAGATTATTGAAAAATATCGTGTTTTATTCTAGTTTCTCGGATTTCTCCAAAATTTGGCCTGAAAGATGGAAGACATTTATACAATTAAACCGTATTATATATCTAGTGCGTTCATACCAGCACTAATGCACCGGATCCCATCAGAACTCCGCAGTTAAGCGTGCTTCGGAGAGAGTAGTACTAGGATGGGTGACCTCCTGGGAAGTCCATGTGTTGCACCTCTTTTTCGATTTTTTTTATTTCGTTTAGTTTTCACCGTGTTATAAATTTTATCGTTCAATTTTTGGCGAGATTATTGAAAAATATCGTGTTTTATTCTAGTTTCTCGGATTTCTCCAAAATTTGGCCTGAAAGATGGAAGACATATATACAATTAAACCGTATTATATATCAGGTGAGATCATACCAGCACTAATGCACCGGATCCCATCAGAACTCCGCAGTTAAGCGTGCTTGGGCGAGAGTAGTAGGGAAGTCCTTGTGTTGCACCACTTTTTTCGATTTTTTTTTATTTCGTTTAGTTTTCACCGTGTTATAAATTTTATCGTTCAATTTTTGGCGATATTAATGAAAAATATCGTGTTTTATTCTAGTTTCCCGGATTTCTCCAAAATTTGGCCTGAAAGATGGAAGACATATATACAATTAAACCGTATTATATATCAGGTGCGATCATACCAGCACTAATGCACCGGATCCCATCAGAACTCCGCAGTTAAGCGTGCTTGGGCGAGAGTAGTAGGGAAGTCCTTGTGTTAAACCTCTTTTTTCGATTTTTTTTATTTTGTTTAATATTCACTGTGTTATAAATTTTATCGTTCAATTTTTGGCGATATTAATGAAAAATATCATGTTTTATTCTAGTTTCCCGGATTTCTCCAAAATTTGGCCTGAAAGATGGAAGATGTATATACAATTAAACCGTATTATATATCAGGTGCGATCATACCAGCACTAATGCACCGGATCCCATCAGAACTCCGCAGTTAAGCGTGCTTGGGCGAGAGTAGTACTAGGATGGGTGACCTCCTGGGAAGTCCTTGTGTTGCACCTCTTTTTTCGATTTTTTTTTATTTCGTTTAGTTTTCACCGTTTAATAAATTTTATCGTTCAATTTTTGGCGAGATTAATGAAAAATATCGTGTTTTATTCTAGTTTCTCGGATTTCTCCAAAATTTGGCCTGAAAGATGGAAGACATATATACAATTAAACCGTATTATATATCTGGTGCGATCATACCAGCACTAATGCACCGGATCCCATCAGAACTCCGCAGTTAAGCGTGCTTGGGCGAGAGTAGTACTAGGATGGGTGACCTCCTGGGAAGTCCATGTGTTGCACCTCTTTTTTCGATTTTTTTATTTCGTTTAGTTTTCACCGTGTTATAAATTTTATCGTTCAATTTTTGGCGAGATTATTGAAAAATATCGTGTTTTATTCTAGTTTCTCGGATTTCTCCAAAATTTGGCCTGAAAGATGGAAGACATATATACAATTAAAACGTATTATATATCTGGTGCGATCATACCAGCACTAATGCACCGGATCCCATCAGAACTCCGCATTTAAGCGTGCTTGGGCGAGAGTAGTACAAGGATGGGTGACCTCCTGGGAAGTCCATGTGTTGCACCTCTTTTTCGATTTTTTTTATTTCGTTTAGTTTTCACCGTGTTATAAATTTTATCGTTCAATTTTTGGCGAGATTATTGAAAAATATCGTGTTTTATTCTAGTTTCTCGGATTTCTCCAAAATTTGGCCTGAAAGATGGAAGACATATATACAATTAAACCGTATTATATATCAGGTGCGATCATACCAGCACTAATGCACCGGATCCCATCAGAACTCCGCAGTTAAGCGTGCTTGGGCGAGAGTAGTAGGGAAGTCCTTGTGTTGCACCACTTTTTTCGATTTTTTTTTATTTCGTTTAGTTTTCACCGTGTTATAAATTTTATCGTTCAATTTTTGGCGATATTAATGAAAAATATCGTGTTTTATTCTAGTTTCCCGGATTTCTCCAAAATTTGGCCTGAAAGATGGAAGACATATATACAATTAAACCGTATTATATATCAGGTGCGATCATACCAGCACTAATGCAACGGATCCCATCAGAACTCCGCAGTTAAGCGTGCTTAGGCGAGAGTAGTAGGGAAGTCCTTGTGTTAAACCTCTTTTTTCGATTTTTTTTATTTCGTTTAATTTTCACTGTGTTATAAATTTTATCGTTCAATTTTTGGCGATATTAATGAAAAATATCATGTTTTATTCTAGTTTCCAGGATTTCTCCAAAATTTGGCCTGAAAGATGGAAGACATATATACAATTTGTTGGATATTTGAATTGGCTTAATTTTGCTAAAACAAATATACTAACAAGATGTTGGAAAACATGTTACAACATCATATTTATTCAAGGAAATCTCGCGCATTTATGAGAGCATCTGCTATTTATGGAAATCCACTTAAAGAGCACGATCAATGGAGATTTGATCTGATCAGGAGCTTTAAGGATAAGACAAACTTAATGGAATAGCTGGATGACTTATCCTATCATATAAAGTCCTTTAAACACTTTTGGAAAGTCTTGATATATCCTTAATGAAGATTGAAAAAGTATCAGATCATCCTTTATGATTCTCAAGGAGCGTCTGAGCATTTGTGAAGAAAGAGGAGCGTGCCTAATCATTATATATACGAAGACCAAGCTCAAGAATATACATCTGATTGAAAAATATCAGTTACACATATTGAGTCTTTGTTGAGTCTTTGTTGAGTCTTTTATTATTTGATTGTAATTCTTGCTTGTGGATTCTATAACACGAGCTAAGAAGTAAGTTTATTAGTTTAAGGTTACTCCTAAGCTTTGAAGTACGGAGTTTACCGTGTGTGATTCACTTGAAGCTTTTAAGCAAAAGTGAAGTGTTGTCTTGGCAAGTTGTCGCCACATCTTTCCCAACATTGTATAATCAACACAGGTTGTGTTGTGTGAGTGGAAGTGAGATGGGATCTCATGTCTAGGAGTTCCTAGGCAGAAGTTGCATGAGTAGTGTCGAGGTTATAAGGCGTAAACCAGGGGTTTGCTGGAGGTCTTAGTTTAAAGGCGTAAATCCTAGGGTTTGCTGGAGGTCTTAGTAACTAGAGCTATTAGTGGATTTCCTTCCTGGATTGGTATCCCCCAGAGTAGGCAGTTGGCTGAACTGGGTTAACAATTACTTGTGTCATTTATTTATTTCCTGTCAGTTTTTATATGTTATATAAGATGTGCCAACAATAGAAACAACGTTAATCACAAAGTAGTTGTTGGGACATCTTAGGCAACATCATTCTAGTGATACCAGAATTTCAATTGGCATCAGAGCAGGCACCCTGTTCTGTTATTTTGGGTGAGCTCCAGGGAGAGTACTTTCTGGTACAATGGATAAAGAAGGAGGGTCAGTGTCTAAACGCCCCTTACTGACAGGTCCTGAGAACTATGATTATTGGAAATCTAAAATGGAGGCTTTCATAAAATCAATTGACAGCAGGACATGGAAGGCTGTGTTACGTGGATGGGAACCACCAATGGTTCTTGACAAAGATGGCAATAAAACTAATGTCAAGAAGCCACATGATGAATGGACTAAAGATGAGGATGATCTGGCACTTGGCAACTCCAAAGCCTTGTATGCAATTTTCAATGGTGTGGATGCTAACATGTTCAGGCTTGTTAAGAGATGTATTACTGCTAAGCATGCCTGGGAAATTCTGAGAAAAGCTCATGAAGGAACATCAAAAGTTAAGCTATCTAAGCTTCAGATGCTCAAAACCAATTTTGAGAATCTCAGAATGAAGGAGGAAGAAACCATTCATGACTTTCAGATGAATGTGCTTGACTTTGCAAATTCGTTTGATGCACTTGGAAAACCTATCTCAGATGAGGAGCTAGTTGGAAAAATACTCAGATCTTTGCCTAAAAGATTTGATATGAAGGTGACAGCCATTGAGGAGGCTCATGATCTCTCAAGCCTAAATTTAGATGAACTCATAGGATCACTTTAGACCTATGAAATTGGTTTGAACAGAAGGAATGAAAAGAAAGATAAGAATCTAGCCTTTGCTTCAAAAAGTGCTGCTGATGATTTACAAATTGAATCTGAAGGTGAAGAAAGCTTAGCTGAGTCTATGGCTATGCTTGGGAGACAGTTCAACAAGTTGATGAAGAAAGTGGATCAAAGGCACAAGCCAAATGGTCGATTCAACAACAACAAACAGTCCAGCTTTCAGAAAAAAACAAATGAAGATGAAAGAGGAGTGAAATGCCATGAATGTGAAGGTTTTGGCCATATCAGACCTGAATGTCCAACCTTTCTAAAAAGGCAAAAGAAAAGTCTTGTGGTTTCATGGTCTGATACAGATTCAGAGGAGGATGAATCTGCCAAATTTGTTAATGCTTTAACAGGAGTTTGTGTATCTGACTCAGAATCATGTGATGAGGAGGTAACTTATGAGGAACTAGCTGCTACTTACAAAGATCTTCACAATAGAAGTATAGAAGTTTGCAAAGCATTGGAGAAACAAAAAAAGATCAATGGCAAACTGCAAGCTGAGAGAAATGACTTACTCATGAACATTAATAATCTCAACATTAAGGTTGAAGATCAGAGTAGTCAAATTCAACAGTTGGAAATGGAGAAGTCTAACCTCCTGTGTAAAGTTGCTGAACAAGGTGAAGAAGTGACCAAGTTAAATGCTGACTTGGATCAAGTCACAAAAGTGGCTAAAATGATGACCAAAGGTACTGATGCCTTTGAGGAAATGTTACAAAGACAAAACTACGGGAAACCTAAGCCCATTGGTTTTGAACATGAAAGAGTAAAGCAACAGATGAAGTTCAACAATGCCACTATACATACTCCAATCAACAACACGTTTGTGTCAGGAGGATTGTCGCAACATCTTATGGAACATCCTGTGCCCAGGTTCTATAACTGGACATGTCATCATTGTGGAAGGAAAGGACATATTAGGCCTTTCTGCTATAGGCTGCACGGATATCCAAGGAGAGTTCATCAAGAATTCTACACTCCTGTCTTTCCTAATGTTACAACAAGACAGGAATGGAGAGAAAAGAAGAAGATCACAGGTCTAATAGCTCATACATCCTTAAGAGCTTCTTCAAGAGAAACATGGTACTTTGATAGTGGTTGTTCTAGACACATGACAGGTGTTGAACACTATCTTGAAGACTTGAAGTCATATGCTACCAGTTTTGTTACCTTTGGAGATGGAGCCAAAGGAGAGATCAAGGGAGTTGGTAAACTTGCAAACCATGGTCTACCAAAGCTAGATAATGTGCTGCTTGTAAAAGGGCTTAAAGCTAATCTAATCAGCATAAGCCAACTTTGTGATCAAGGCATGAAAGTTAACTTCACAAAAGCTGAATGCCTAGTTACAAACGAGCAAGGAGAGCTGTTGATGAAAGGAGTAAGGTCAAGAGACAACTGCTATCTCTGGATCCCTAGAGAAGAAGATGTACCAACATGTCTTATTAGTAAAGAAGATGAGGTAAGGTTGTGGCACCAAAAACTTGGCCACCTGCACCTCAAAGGCATGAAGAAGGCAATAGCTAAAGAGGCAATCAGAGGTCTTCCAAAACTCAAAATTGAGGAAGGAAGTATATGTGGAGAATGTCAAATAGGGAAGCAGACAAAGATGTCGCATCCAAAGTTACAACATCTTACCACAACAAGGGTTCTAGAATTACTACACATAGACCTGATGGGGCCAATGCAAGTGGAGAGCCTTGGAGGAAAAAGGTATGCGTTTGTCATGGTAGATGACTTTTCAAGGTTCACATGGATTGAATTTCTAAAAGACAAATCTGAAAGTTTTGATGCATTCAAAGAACTTTGTCTTCAACTCCAAAGAGAAAAGAACTCTGCTATTGTTAGGATACGAAGTGATCATGGTAAAGAGTTTGAGAATGCAAGCTTTCTTGAATTCTGCATCTCTGAAGGAATCAAGCATGAATTCTCAGCTCCAATCACACCTCAACAAAATGGTGTTGTTGAGAGAAAGAACAGGACAATACAAGAGTCAGCCAGAGTGATGTTGCATGCAAAACATCTTCCATATCAATTCTGGGCTGAGGCTATGCATACTGCTTGTTATATTCACAATCGTGTCACACTTAGAACTGGAACTTCTACTACACTATATGAACTGTGGAAAGGCAGAAAACCAACTGTCAAACACTTTCATGTGTTTGGAAGTAAGTGCTATATCCTATCTGATAGAGAGCACAGAAGAAAAATGGATCCTAAAAGTGAAGAAGGATTGTTTCTTGGATATTCAACAAACAGCAGGGCCTATAGAGTTTACAACCAGAGAACCAAGGTAATAGTAGAATCTATCAATGTTGCAATAGATGATTTGACATCTACTAAAACATCTGACACTGAAGATGATGTTGCAACAACTTTGCCAACATCTGAAGAAGCTGTTGCAGAAAAAGAATCAGATTCAGATGATGAATCAACTATTCCTACACCTCGTCCTGTGAGTAAAGTTCCTTCAATAAGAATACAGAAGAACCATCCCAAGGATCTCATCATAGGAAATCCTAACCAGGGAATCGCTACAAGAAGGACAAATGAAGTGGTTACTAATTCATGTTTTGTTTCAAAAGTTGAGCCCAAAAATGTAAAAGAGGCTCTCACTGATGAGTTTTGGATAGAAGCCATGCAAGAGGAACTAACTCAGTTTAGAAGAAGTGATGTGTGGGATCTTGTTCCTAGACCCAATGGTGTTAATGTCATAGGCACAAAATGGGTGTTCAAAAACAAGTCAGATGAAAATGGTGTTGTAACAAGAAACAAGGCAAGGTTAGTGGCTCAAGGGTACACTCAGGTTGAAGGACTTGACTTTGATGAAACATTTGCGCCAGTTGCAAGATTGGAATCTATTAGGCTACTTCTTGGTATAGCATGCATCTTCAAATTTAAGCTGTACCAAATGGATGTCAAGAGTGCCTTTCTTAATGGGTACCTACATGAAGAGGTTTATGTGGAGCAGCCAAAAGGTTTTGTAGATCCTGCTAATCCTGATCATGTGTACAAGCTGAAGAAGGCTCTTTATGGACTGAAACAGGCTCCAAGGGCTTGGTATGAGAGGCTGACAAATTTTCTTGTTAGTCAAGGATACAGAAAAGGAGGCCATGACAAAACCTTGTTTGTTAAAGAACAGGAAGAGAAGCTAATGATTGCCCAAATTTATGTTGATGACATAGTATTTGGAGGTATGTCTGAAAAGATGGTGCAACATTTTGTACAACAGATGCAATCAGAGTTTGAAATGAGTTTGGTAGGTGAGCTAACATACTTCCTTGGTCTGCAAGTCAAACAAATGGAAGACACCATATTTGTCTCTCAAAGCAAGTATGCGAAAAATATGATCAAGAAGTTTGGAATGGATACTGCAGCACACAAGAGAACACCAGCTGCTACACATCTGAAGCTAACCAAAGATGAGAATGGCATTGATGTTGACCAAAGCCTATACAGGAGCATGATTGGCAGTCTCTTGTATCTTACAGCTAGTAGACCAGACATCACCTTTGCTGTGGGTGTTTGTGCAAGATATCAAGCCAAGCCAAAGATGAGCCATCTTGTACAAGTCAAAAGGATTCTGAAGTATATAAAGGGCACCAGTGATTATGGGATTCTGTACTCCCAGACAAAGAATTCTACTTTGATAGGTTATTGTGATGTAGATTGGGCTGGAAGTGCTGATGATAGGAAGAGTACCTCAGGAGGATGTTTCTTTTTGGGTGACAATTTAATCTCATGGTTCAGCAAGAAGCAGAATTGTGTGTCTCTATCTACTGCAGAGGCTGAATACATAGCTGCAGGTAGCAGTTGTTCCCAGCTGATGTGGATGAAACAGATGCTGAAAGAATATAATGTCAACCAAGATGTCATGACATTATATTGTGACAACTTGAGTGCAATCAATATATCAAAGAATCCAGTTCAACACTCAAGAACCAAACACATAGACATCAGGCATCATTTCATCAGAGACCTTGTTGAAGAAAATTGTGTGGAACTCAAGCACATTGGTATAAGTGAACAGCTAGCTGACATTTTTACAAAAGCGCTTGATGCTAATCAGTTTGAATTTTTAAGGGGCAAATTGGGAATTTGCCTGCATGAAGAAGCATAGCAGTTACAGCAGTTGAGGCGTGCAAAAGGAAACCGTTTTCTCTCCCATCAATCAATGCACGCTAATTTAGGGAAATCATTATACACTTCCCTTAAATATGTCATCACACGCATTCAATTACTTTTCTCCCAAAATATAGTTTTTGTCCGAAAACCCTATTCTCACACTTCTCTCATCAAACTCCATCTATTCATCTTCTCAAACCTCAGAAAACTTCAACTAAACATGTCTGAATCATCACAAACTACAAAGTCTGGCCGTTCTACTCGATCAAAGGCAAAAATAGAATCCTCGAAGATCATTAAGGACGCCGTCCCTGTTACAACTGTTCGTGTTTCCAAACCCAAAGCTCAATCAAATGTCGCTGAAAAGAAAGGGAAAGGAAAATCTGTTGAAAAGAAGGAAACCCCAAAAGTAAGTGATGATATCTCTCTTTCTACTGTTAAATCTAGTAAAGGAAGTTCTAAAAAGAAGAGAAGAGATTACAAGTCTAGGATTCCTCTAAATATGTCTGATTTGGTTTTTGAATCAAATGTTAACACATCCGAGAAAACAACTGAAGTAGAATCTCAGAACCCTAAATCTGTGTCTGAAGTTGTTGAAACACTTATTTCAATTGCTGGTAACCCTAATCAAGATAATTTGGGATCTGATGCTGAGAAGAGAGATCTGAATGATGTGCCTGTTGATGCAACGACCCAAATTTATTATTCACTGTTTAAGTGTTTAATTATTTGGTGATGTGGTTTTTAAGTAAGATAGTAACTTTAAGTTATTTATCGAGAGTTTAGTTAACGCGCGAGTTAGTGAGAGTTAACGCGAGTTGGGCCAAGTTAGTGGGCTTGAGGCCCAATGGGCCTTGCTTCATGGTGGGGGGCGCCCATATGGCCAAGGATAGGGAGAGAAATATCATTATTTCTCTTTTGTTCTTGAAGTGTAGAGAGAAGGGAGAGCAAGAGGAGCTAGGGCAAGAGCTTGAAGGAGAGATTCGAGGAGCAATCTTCGTGAGTTCGTCGATCTAAGGTAAGAGAGTAGATTTCATATTCGTGGGTGACTCGAGGAAGGGGAGAATGTCGATTTCTCCTCACCCGAACTTCCTCCACCCCATTTTCGTTTTAGCTTAGAACGGATTTTCTTGATGGAAATCGTTCCTAAGGTTCTTAATATGCTTAACATGCTTTTAACATGATTAATGAACGAAAATTATGGTAAAAACGAGTTGTATGAAAGATTAAACTCAAGAACTTAGTGTTCTTGAGAGTTTTGATGAAAAAGTGTTTAATCTCTACTTTTTCGATGTTTATGATGTAGATCTGAGAAATGAACTGTCCTTTTGTGTTTATCTATGTTTGTTATGCTTGAATACAAACTCTTTTGGGATTTATAACATGAAAAATGGGATTTTTGGGTGATTTGGTGTAGAAATCGCAAGGTTTGAACTGTCCTGACAGGAGGCCTTCGCTAGGCCTTCGCTCAGCGAATTGAGTGGCGAATGACTCGCCACAAGCTCGCTACCTGTTCGCCATGTACCTGTAGTCCTCAGACTTAGTTCGCTGCAGCGAACTGAGATTCGCTTAGCGAATGGTTCGCTGATTGCTCGCTGCTGGTTCGCCACGAGCAGGTGTCCTCTGGTGAGGTTCGCTGAGGGCTCGCTACTGCTTCGCTTAGCGAACAGTACTGTGACAGCAACTTTTTTATAATTGTTTTAAGTGCAATTAAGCACTTGTAACATGGATTTAAGGTATCCTAACATGCAATTAGGTGTTTATAACCATGATTAATTGTATTGTGATGATAATTGTTGATTATATGTGTGGAATATAATTGTTGTTGATTGTGTTGATGATGTTTGTTAAAATGTCAAAGAAGTATATTAAGGTGTTAATCAACTTAATAAAGAAGGATATTAGAGTATGTTATTCTAATAAAGAAGTATATCGAATTATGTTATTCGATAAAGACGGATATTAAGGTATTGATTATCTTAATAAAGACGGACGTTGGATAGTGTTCCACGTTATTGTTGATGGGCTATATGCCAAAATTGTTGATAAAAATATTCATGAGTTTTGAGTGCATGCATCATGAATATTTAGGGATATTGGCTTGTCCAATAAAGAAGGATATCGAACTATATTTGTTTGATAAAGAAGGATATCGGAGGTGAGATACTCTGATAAAGACGATGGTACCACATGCATTAGAGGTGTCTAGAGGACATAACATGAATGTGAAGCATTAGATTGCATTTAGGGATTATGTGTGCATTTTATAATAAATGATGTTTGACACATACTTGGTAAATGTTGATTGTTAATCCGTATGTGAGGAGCAGAGTCCGTCATGACTATAAAATGAACAACGCAGGGTCCGTCATGACCATAATCTGAACAATGTATTTGTGGTGTTAGATTACATTAGGAACCTTATGTATATCCCTATTTGTAATTGAGTTATGTGATATTTGTTGATGTTTTGGTATTGTCCGAGACGACGTGAAACTATATGTTTGGTGTATTTTGTGAATGATTGATTATGTGATAAATGAAGTATATGCATGATATATGAATATGCATGAATGATCGTGATGTATATGTATAATGTATGATTATGCATGTTTTTATGAAGAAGTGTTTAAGTACCATTTACTTACACTTATATTTTGAGTATGTTGTCTAACTCTCTTTTATGTGTTATGTGCTGGACCGTTGGGGGTCCAGATTTACAGGTTTTGTGGTATTCGATGTCGAGTCGTCGGTGAAGCTCTGCTCTGATTTGTGACACGGGAAAGGGTTTTATATTGTATATAAAGTCTATTGTCTAGGTTGTTTTGTATAATCAATAAATACATTATTTGATTCAAAGATTTGTATAAACACTATTTTTACTAATTAATTACATTAGTATTATTTTGATAGAGGAGTGTAATACTCGAACCGATATTCAATAAATTAAATGTGATTTTCCGTTGCATATTTTGAAAAAGATTTTACTAAAGGTAGAAATATATAAATAATGGGTTTGGGTGTTACAATTGGTATCAGAGCCCCGTTGTCCTCGGACTGTGTGGGTTATGTGTCGATCAGAGCAGGTCTGTGCAGTCAGACCAAGTGAGTATTGTGTGTCAGTCGTGTTTGTCTAACAATTTTGTTGTGTTTGTTTTGTGAAATCACTTATGTTGTTCATTTAGGAACTATGAGTGGTGTGAATTGGATTAATCGATCCATTCTTTTGTTGAGTAGTGGTGTGGGTGCTATACTTCTATGTTTATAATAGTTATATATGCTTAGAGTTTAACCTTTGTGTAGTTTAAACTTGATTGATTGATGCTTATTTGCTAATTGTTGACGATCCGGCATGATATAAAACTGCATGTGATAATCCGGCATGATATAAAACTGCATGTAACGATCCGGCATGATATAAAACTGCATGTGGTAATGATTTGAAATAATTTTAAAAAAAAAAATAATATTATTTCTTGAAGATTTTGGTGAAAATATAGAGTTATTTTCTTTTGGGCAAGTGAAAACTAAAATTTTTCATGAAAATGAGAAGAGTAGGATGTTAGTGAATCCTTGTGTGTGTTTGTTATATGTTTTGTTTATAACATGTGCTAGATGATTACTAGGAACTTGAATTGCTATGTGTTTTATGAGTAAAAACATGGAGATCTCATAATTCTATGTTGTAATTGTGATGCATGATTCTAATTGTGCTTTCAAGTCTATAATGATGTTATATGCTTGATGTTTTGGATTTTGTGGATTAGTGAGTCGAGAAAACGAGAGTTTAGTGAGCGTAAGTTCAAAACCGTAGCAGAGCACCCAGATTTTTGGATGTGCTCGCTAGGCGAAGAATGAACCTCGCTGAGTCTCGCTAAGTCTTGCTAAGTCCTGTGAATGTTTTTGACTTGTCTCGCCGGGAGCTCGCTAGCTTTTGCTAAGCGAGGGAGCCAGACAAGAAATTTATTTTGTTGACGTCTTGTTCCGAGTTGATTGAATGTGAATATGAATTATTGCTATGCAATGTTCATTTTTCTTGTGTTGTTTTGATTTCCTAACTTTGAGAAGTGAGGGAAGTATAGGTTACTTGAATGCTTGCATGAATTTGTGTTAGTGTTTAGGTATCGTGGGTTAGGTTTTGTCCCTTGTATGTGACATGCGTGTAAACGATGCCGATACTAGTTTCTTCTTAGGAAGAATATGTTTAGAGGCGATAGAACCGTTAGGTGTGAGCACCAGAAGTTCTAATGGAAGAGTGTAGGTGGGTTTGAGATAAGTGGGGGAGAAGGTTATATCCCTCCGAGATGATTCGAACGTGAGAAGATGAGATGAGTAGAGATGTTCTTGAAGCGGAATATTCAGGAATTGGCGACGTTGTTCGAAGTGGAATGAATGGGAGCAACAAGTTATGAGAAACTACTAGAAGAAAAGTTGTCAGACCAAGTGTTTCCCCGTGGGGCGTTAGTGAGATTGGTTAAGTGAGATGAAGAGCATTCGGGATGATTGGAAATCGTGTGTTGCACTAAAAGTATGGAGGCGTGTTTTGTGGACCAAAGTTGAAGTACCTGTTTGATCGAAATGAGTCGAATATGAAGAAGAGGGAGTGATTAAGATTCTTGGGAGGTGATGATTTTGAAGTAAGTTGTCATCCAAGTGGATCGGATGTTGTAGCGGATTCTTGAGTAAGAAGATTTACGTGAGTCGTACATATGGTAGTATGTTGAATTGGTTGGACAATTTGGAATTCTAAGTCTAGTGTGTGAAGTGATTTTCATAAGAGATTTGAGAAGCTTAGAGAAAGAGATGTGAAGATTAGTGAACCGTTGGTGTTAATTAATCGAGGAAATTAAAGGAAGTAGGCTTTAAAGTAGATGAGAATGGAATTGAGAAATATCATAATAGGATTAGTAAGTTTGTTGAATCATTGGAAGTAAGGATTGTATGAATAATCGAGTTTATTCGAAGATGGAAGTGGGATAACGATTCGAAGGATTTTGGGAGAGGCATGTTGAAGAAAGAGTAATTGGATCTGGATAATGACCGGACAATTGGTGTCACATGTTGAACGAGAACGTAGAGTCTTGGAAGTTGAGATGAGGCTAAAAGAGAGGTATCATTTTTGAATGATGAAGAATAAGGAAGTTAGCCGTTGAGGAACGTGAGGAGAAGGAGTATATGAGGTCATGTTGGAAGTGACTTGTGTTAAGTGAGAATTTGCGAAAAGGATTATCGCACATGTGAGTAGATGTCGTGTTTTAGCACTTATAGTAAGGAGTTGAAGGCGATGCCTAAGGTAAGTGTCGGAGAGCATTTAGTAGTGCCCACAAGATAAGAGTAAGTAAATATTTACTAGGAAATTTGGATTTATGGAATAGGAAAGTCAGTGGAGACTAGTGTTGTTAGATGCATCGTGGATGTTGATGTGGTATGGTCACAATCAGTGACAATGAAGTAAAGGATTTTAAATTGTTTCAGCATGGATGATGGAACGGTAGTGACTTGGTGCATAACTTAAAATGTATTTGGACGAGAATTTTGGAAATTTTCTAGAAATGTCATATTGGGATTAGACAAGGAGTCATGAGTAAGAATACTAAGACAAAGGTTGATTAGAATTTAATGGATAGAATTAGATTGTATGACGAATATTTGGAGCTTTGTAGATTAAATACAAGAGTTTGATTTTGGTATCGAATGTACTAAGGGAGAGTTTAAAGATAGCTGTCCATAGAGAGATGATGATTGGTAGAGGTCGGAGGTGAATAAGAATTCGATGAGTGAATAAACGGAGAAGATTATGCTTGTTGCAATGCAAGATGATGAGGATCATTGATAGATGGATTATGGGCAAATTGAAGATGTCGTTTGGAATCAACGAGGTAGAGGTTATGATTGTTCGGAGAACCAATTTTAGGCGGTAGCCTAATTTTGAAGTGGCGAATTACTAAAAGATTAAGAAGTGGTATTGGAAATTGTTTGTGTTAAGGAATGCAAAGGTTGGTTAAGAGATTACTTGGGAATAGAATAGTCGTAACGAGATTCGACTCAATGATTGGAGATATGTTAGAAAAGGAATTTGACGGTTAGAGACGGTAGTTTTTAGCATGTGTCGAGGAAGATTTGAGAATGTGGGTCATCAAGTGATCGTTGGAATTGAATTATCGAGTGATATGTTTGGAATGAGATACGATATGAATAGATGATGTAACACGGTTAAGTGATCCATGAGGGAATCAGAGACTTATAGGATTTATGAGAATTATGGAGTTGTGGAAGTATTCCACGGAAGTATCTTTCGGAGAGTTCGATTGTTTGTACTTGTTTTGGGGTAGAGTTGTGAGTACCGTAGAATGTGAGTCTGTGGATGTTTCGTGCGAAGTTGAGGTTTTAGCAGTTTGATAAAAATGATTTATGCCGATATCATGATTGTTGACTATCTATCGACAAATTGAGGAACTGGCCGTCCTTGATCTCTTGTTGATAAATGGACAAAGATTGTGTTGGATGGGATAAACTAATTTTGTCAAACTTGGTAATGTGTAGTGTTTTGAGCGTTTCGTTGGAGGGTCGGATACAGGAGTTATCCGGAGTTGTTTAGACGCGTAATTTTCGAGGGCGAAAATCTTTTAAGTGAGGGAGAGTTGTAACGACCCAAATTTATTATTCACTGTTTAAGTGTTTAATTATTTGGTGATGTGGTTTTTAAGTAAGATAGTAACTTTAAGTTATTTATCGAGAGTTTAGTTAACGCGCGAGTTAGTGAGAGTTAACGCGAGTTGGGCCAAGTTAGTGGGCTTGAGGCCCAATGGGCCTTGCTTCATGGTGGGGGGCGCCCATATGGCCAAGGATAGGGAGAGAAATATCATTATTTCTCTTTTGTTCTTGAAGTGTAGAGAGAAGGGAGAGCAAGAGGAGCTAGGGCAAGAGCTTGAAGGAGAGATTCGAGGAGCAATCTTCGTGAGTTCGTCGATCTAAGGTAAGAGAGTAGATTTCATATTCGTGGGTGACTCGAGGAAGGGGAGAATGTCGATTTCTCCTCACCCGAACTTCCTCCACCCCATTTTCGTTTTAGCTTAGAACGGATTTTCTTGATGGAAATCGTTCCTAAGGTTCTTAATATGCTTAACATGCTTTTAACATGATTAATGAACGAAAATTATGGTAAAAACGAGTTGTATGAAAGATTAAACTCAAGAACTTAGTGTTCTTGAGAGTTTTGATGAAAAAGTGTTTAATCTCTACTTTTTCGATGTTTATTGAAATCTGGCACGCAGTGAACACAATGCTGCACAAGATGCTATAGCACACGTTGCAGCAAGACAGTCGCAGAACACAGTAAATAAATAAATAAATTGCAGAACAATAAATAAGACAGGTAATTGTTAACCCAGTTCAGTGCAACGTCACCTACTCTGGGGGATACCAATCCAGGAATGAATCCACTATAATAGCTCTAGTTCAAAGCCCTCGACCAACACCCGGTACTTGACTTCTCGCCTAGACAATACCCGTGCAATCCTACCTAAGAACCTCTTAGATAATGAGACCCCGTCCCAAATTCCCTCTAACAACACATACCATGTTGCTGTCAATAATAACGATCAAGATGGAGACACTCTCCTAGAAACTAGACCACACTCTTGCTTAAAAGCTCTTGAGTGAATCACACACACTAACTCCGTGCTTCAAAGCTTAGGAGTAGTTTACAATTAACAACCAAAACACAGTCCTAAACTTGCATCAAAGTGACACAAGAAAGGCTGACAAAAGACACAAACTCTAAACCCTAAAAACTCACACTTTGTAAAGAACACGGTTTAGAATACATGAGTAGAATAGCTTGAGGCTTCACATATTTATAGTCTTTAATTGTCTTGATGGGCAAGCTAGGTCTTCAGACAAATACAGCTGTAGAAATTTCGGCCCAACCCTAAATTAATTTCAAAAATATAATTTGTTTGTTTCATGTTGTACCAAACAAAAAAAAACACCAAAAATATAATATAATTATATTTTTGTTTTAAATCACTTTCCTTTGACCGACTTCAATAAAACTTGCTGAGTAAGTCTCGTCTTGCCTAGACGCACGTGCCTGAATATATAATTGAAGCAAATCTTGACTCAGATTTGAAATAAAAATTCTGCACGAAAACAGAGCTTCAGTATGCTGTACTATAATGCTACAGCATCTCAGTTCAGCATCTGGCTGGTTGGCTTTTGCAAAATGTAGCCAATCAAAACACCAACAATCTCCCCCTTTGGCAAATTTTGGCTAAAACAACCTTAGGCCAGTGCATAGAGAGATACAGTCTAAACTTTCCTTCGAGTCAACATAAGCACACAACTAGGAAAGAAAGTAGAACGATGCTAAGCTATTTGAACTTTCCTTCGAGTCAACATACGCACACAACTAGGAAAGAAAGTAAAAGAATTCATCAGATGAATAGATAGCTAGCACGTAAGCATCAGAGGCATGCAACAGCGGAACATAACACATCTTAGCCTCAAAGTACAGACAGAGAGAAATAAACTCTCACATAGTGGATTCAAGATCAGAGAAATAAACTCCTTAAAATTTAAGCAACGCCACAGAGAATAGGAAAAATAAATTCCTATATAAGCATGCATATTAAAAGTAGTAGAAAAATAAATTCTACCTACTCCCCCTCAATTTATGCATAAACATTCACTCCCCCTCAAAACATGCATATCACATAAAACATGCTATACTAGATGCTATAGCATTTTTCATCACATCATGCACACAAACACTTTTACTCCCCCTTTTTAGCCATAAATTCTGACAAATAAAGTCAGTACCACACAGTAGGAGCAGAACTTCCACAGAGTTATCAGATCATAGAGAAACATAGAGTGCAGAGAGAATCAGAGCATAGGAACTCATAAAGTGCATATGACAGACCATCAGGGCATAGAAAACCTGGAGTATCGGAGCCAAAAGACATGGATTGTACGTGTTACAACCCAGAGAGTCATCAGGGCGTAGCCCTACAAATTAAAATCCAAAAGGACATGCAAATAAAGCATAAGCAGGTCACATAGAAGGACTTGCGTCAGAGTCCTCCTCCTCTACCTCAGTATCACCACCTGCAATATCATTAAGAACACCAGGATTGACATTGAAAAAAACACCTTGAAGTCAACAATCATTTGCTTCCTAGGCAAAACATCAGTTGACTGATTGACAGATGATGCAGCACAGTCTGCAGCATGTGTACCCTCAACCAGTCTAAAATCAAAAGACAAATCACAACCTCTCTTTCTAGGCACATCAGCCTCAGTACAAATGCCAGGATGTTGAGCTAGAATAAAATCACACATCAGTGTAGGAAAGACTATAGGCATCTTCACAGTACATGACTTACCATGCAGAACAGTTTCATCAAAAATATAAGAACCAAAGGCAAAAGGTGATCTGGTCCCTACAACATATATAAACCGAGCCAAACCTGTGGCCAGAGTATTGGAATGAGTAGTTAGAGCCCAGTTGCAGTTTTCATCAATCCGGCTGCATTAATCAAATCAACAAGCTTTTGGCATTGTAAAAAATCTTCACTTAAATTCCTCTCCACAGCAAGCCTTCTTTTCATCACAAATTTCCACCTGTCAACATTTTTTAACATGATGAAAGGAAATGTTGTCAATGGGTACAGGGGATACATCTTGAGGGATCCTCTTTTTCTTCACAGACTTCTTTGAGGATGATGCAGGAGATGTTGTAGCATGTTGGTCTTCCTCAAACTCTGAATCACTAGAGGAAATAGTCTTCCTCTTAAAAAGCTTCTTCTTTGGCTCAGAGGACCCAGTAACCTTACTCCACTGTCTTTTAAGACCATATATTTTCTTTTCCTTGGTAGTCTTGACAGGAACACTATAAACAGGCACACTCTTACCAGCATTGCATCTTAACCTCCTAGTACTAGGAGCAGGAGTCCTCTCTGTAAGGGTGAGATTGTCCACATCAATAGCATTGGAATCTGCATTATTATCTTTCTTAGCAGATTCATCATGCACAGACAAAGTATTCAAACTCTTATCAGACTGAGAGATCACAGCAGTGTTACTATCAGAATACTTCCCTTTATCAGGGATAATAACATTATCTGGAGATTGAGGTACAACTATGTTCTCCAAATTTTCCTGTGCTGCAGATGCTGTAGCATCATGTGCAGCATCCTTCTCAGGAACAATCTTCTTGACATGTTCCAACATAAAGTCAATATCATCACCAATAGTAACATCTTCTTCTTTTCCATCTCCTTCCTTAGAATTTGTTAAATACAGCAGGGGAGAACACCACATAACTTCTACTAACAAATACTTTCTCTCCACACGAAACATCCTTATCATCAACAAACACACAATTCTTACCAAATCTTCAGATGTTTCAACATTACCCATAACAGCGTGCATTACTAAATAAGTTGAAGAGAAAACTGCACGCCACACTTGCAATAATTGCTATAACTCTTCAGATAGGCAAATCCCAAGTTTGCCTCGCAATTTTTCAAATTGGACCGCATCTAGAGCCTTAGTAAAAATATCAGCCAATTGTTCTTCAGTTGAAATATGCTCAAGAGTCACAATACCTTCTTCAACTAGGTCTCTAATAAAGTGGTGCCTAATATCAATATGCTTCGTCCTGCAATGTTGGATAGGATTCTTTGAAATATTGATGGCACTAAGATTGTCACAGTACAATGCCATAGCATCTTGTACCACATTGTACTCCAGCAACATTTGTTTCATCCATAATAGCTGAGAGCAGCTGCTACCGGCAGCTATGTACTCTGCTTCAGCTGTAGATAAGGATACACAATTCTGTTTCTTGCTGAACCAAGATATAAGGTTGTTGCCCAAAAAGAAACAAGCTCCTGAGGTGCTTTTTCTATCATCTGCACAACCTGCCCAATCAGCATCACAATACCCTACTAGCATAGAGTTCTCACCATGAGTATACAAGATCCCATAATCACATGTACCATTCACATACTTCAAAATTCTTTTCACTTGAGCAAGATGACTCATCTTTGGCTCAGCTTGGTACCTAGCAAATACTCCTACAGCAAAAGTAATATCAGGCCTGCTGGCTGTAAGATATAATAAGCTTCCTATCATGCTTCTATAAAGACTTTGATCTACATCAACTCCCTTTTCATCTTTGGTAAGCTTTAAATGGGTTGCTGCAGGTGTTCTTTTATGAGCAGCACTTTCCATACCAAACTTTTTCACTATATTTCTTGCATACTTGCTTTGGGAGATAAAAATAGTATCTTCCATCTGCTTTACTTGGAGCCCAAGAAAGTAGGTTAGTTCACCTACAAGACTCATCTCAAACTCAGACTGCATTTGCTGCACGAAATGCTGTACCATCTCACTAGACATTCCTCCAAAGACAATGTCATCAACATAGATTTGTGCTATTAGAAATTTGCCTTGATCTTCTTTCACAAATAGAGTCTTGTCATTTCCTCCTTTCCTGTAGCCTTGACTAATAAGGAACTCAGTCAATCTTTCATACCATGCTCGAGGTGCTTGTTTTAATCCATATAGAGCTTTCTTTAATTTGTAAACATGATTTGGAAAGCTTGGATCAACAAACCCCTTTGGTTGTTCCACATACACTTCTTCATTTAAGTACCCATTGAGGAAGGCACTTTTCACATCCATTTGGAATAACTTGAATTTTAGAATGCATGCCACTCCTAGAAGTAATCTAATGGATTCAAGACGAGCAACCGGAGCAAAAGTCTCATCAAAATCTATCCCTTCAATCTGTGAGTATCCTTGTGCAACCAGCCTTGCCTTGTTTCTGGTCACAGTTTCACTTTCATCAGACTTGTTCTTGTAGACCCATTTGGTACCAATTACATTTGCATTTTCAGGTCTAGGAACCAAGTCCCAAACTTCATTCCTCTTGAACTGATTTAGCTCTTCTTGCATAGCATTTATCCAGAACTCATCAGTCAGAGCTTCCTTCACAATTTTTGGCTCAAATTTAGACACAAAACAAGCATTAGTAACTAAGTCAAGCGTCCTTCTAGTAGTAATTCCTTGATTGGGATTACCAATAATCAGGTCTGTAGGGTGATTCTTTTGAGTACGAGTAGAAGGTCCTTTCTTTGGAGTAGCAGAGATTTGTTCAGGTGCAGTAACCTCTGTATCATTCTTGGATTCATTAGTAATTTCACAATCTACACCACCTGTTATAGATGCTGTAGCATCTTCTGTATCATCTTCAGCAGTTTCACTTGAGGTGTCATCTATTACCACATTTATAGACTCCATCATGGTTTTGGTTCTATTATTATATACTCTGTAGGCTCTACTATTTGTTGAGTATCCCAAGAATATGCCCTCATCACTTTTAGGGTCCATTTTGGTTCTTGGTTCTCTATCAGACAAGATGTAGCATTTACTACCAAACACATGGAAGTGCTTAACAGTAGGTTTCCTCTCTTTCCATAATTCGTACAGAGTAGTTGTAGTTCCAGATCTCAGGGTGACACGATTATGAATATAGCAGGCAGTATTCATAGCTTCTGCCCAAAAATCATGTGAAAGCTTCTTTGCATGTAACATTACCCTTGCAGACTCTTGTATAGTTCTATTTTTCCTTTCTACTACACCATTTTGTTGTGGTGTAATGGGAGATGAGAATTCATGTATGATGCCTTCAGAGGCACAGAAGTCAGAGAACCTGGAGTTTTCAAACTCCTTACCATGATCACTTCTGATCCTTAATACAACATTGTTTTTCTCCCTTTGAAGTTGAATACATAGATCTTTGAACACATCAAAGGTTTCTGATTTCTTTCTAATAAAATTTATCCAGGTGTATCTAGAAAAGTCATCAACAACAACATATGCGTACCTTTTACCTCCCAAGCTTTCAGTTTGCATAGGACCCATCAAGTCCATGTGTAGAAGTTCAAGAACTCTGGTGGTGGTAAGATGCTGCAGCTTTGGATGTGGCATCTTGGTTTGTTTCCCAATCTGACAGTCTCCACATATGCTACCTTCTTCAATTTTGAGATTTGGCAGTCCTCTGATGGCTTCTTTAGATATTGCTTTCTTCATGCTTCTTAGATTAAGATGACCAAGCTTTTGGTGCCATAGTTTTACTTGATCTTCTTTAGTGATTAAGCATGTTGACATATTTGCTTCTTCTTGGGGAACCCATAGATAGCAGTTGTCTTTTGATCTGACACCTTTCATCAAAATCTCACCTTCGTTATTTGTAACCAAACATTCAGACTTGGTGAAGTTTACTTTCATTCCTTGGTCGCATAGTTGACTAATACTTATCAAATTTGCAGTCAATCCTCTTACTAACAGCACATTGTTTAGTTTAGGCAAGCTATTACTTCTGAGCTCCCCTATCCCAACAATTTCTCCTTTTGCACCATCACCAAAGGTTACAAAGCTGGTTGAAAAAGACTTTATACCAACAAGAAATTTACTTATTCCGGTCATGTGTCTTGAACAGCCACTATCAAAGTACCAGTCTTCCCTTGATGAAGCTCTAAGTGATGTGTGAGCAATCAGAGCAGTAGTCTCTTTTTCAGGTTGAGTTGTATCACTTTTCTTCTCATTTTCACCTTTAGGTTTCCATTCTTGTTGAGTAGAGGCAGTTGTGGAAACAGGTTTATGTTGAGGACGTCTGTTAGGGTACCCATATAGTTTGTAGCAGTAAGGCCTTATGTGCCCTTTTCTACCACAGTAATGACATCTCCACGCATGGTGTTTTCTTCTATTTCTTGACATGGAATGCTGCTGATGATGCTGCGGCTTTTGATAAGGCATCCTTTGCTTTTGAGTTTCTCTAGGATCCATGTACATGAGGTCAGGACTATATTTTTTGAATTTGTTGACATTCTCATAGCTAAGCCCAATATTTCTAGGCTTTTGAACATTTTTCTCTAAGATTTCCTCCAGTTGACCATCAGCCTTATGAAGTTTGTCAAGATGCTCATCATCTTTATACAACATGTCAGAGAATTTTCTCAACCGCCAAATGTCAGCATTTAATTTTTCAATGACTTCCTTAGCTTCTTCAAGATCAGAGGACAGATAATTTACCTTCTTTTGAAGTTCCTCCATCTTTGAGATATTCTCAAATTTTTCTACTTTTAACTCATTGATGGTTACCTTTTGTTTCTCAATAACCCTGCAGATTTCAAGATCAGAGGATAGATAATTTACCTTCTTTTGAAGTTCCTCCATCTTTGAGATATTCTCAGATTTTTCTGCTTTTAACTCATTGATGGTTATCTTTTGTTTCTCAATAACCCTGCAGATTTCTTCACTCTTAAGACAAAGTTCCTTGTAGGATTCAGCAAGCTCTTCATAGGTTACCTCTCCATCATCAGATTCTGTATCAGATGTAACAATACCTGTTAAGACTGAGATATGTTTAGCAGTTACAGATGCTGTATCATCTTCTGAGTCATCATCCTCAGACCAACTGACAGTTAGCCCTTTCTTTGTTCTCTTCTGATATGTTGGACACTCAGGTCTGATGTGGCCATATCCTTCACATTCATGACATCGAATGTTTCTGTTTAAGCTTGATTTTTCTTCACCTTTTGGTTTTCCTTGATTTTCATTGCTGCGCATAGTGCCTGGAGCATTGTTTTTGAAATTTGATCTGGGTCTCTTATCCATTCGTTTCAGAACTTTGTTGAATTGTTTTCCCAATAACACCATGGCCTCAGAGATACTCTCATTAGATTCTTCTTCATCCTCCAGTTCTTCTTCATTATTTTTAGATGAGAAGGCAATGCTCTTATTTTTCTTTTCACTTCTTCCATTTGCAACACTTTCATAAGTTTGGAGTGATCCAACCAGTTCATCCAGCTTCATCTGAGATATGTTTTTGGCTTCTTCCATAGCTGTGACTTTCATATCAAATTTCTTTGGAAGTGATCTAAGCATTTTTCTTACTAACTTTTCTTCGGGAATTTTCTCACCCAAAGCATCAAATTGATTATCATAGTCTAGAATAGTCATATGAAAATCTTGAATTGTTTCCTCCTCCTTCATACGTAAATTTTCAAACTGAGTAGTAAGAATCTGTAATTTAGACATTTTTACCTGAGGAGTACCTTCATGAACAGTTTCAAGAATCTTCCAAGCTTCCTTTGCTGAGACACATTTTTTGATCAGTTTGAAGATGTGTTTGTCTACCCCATTGTATAATGCATATAATGCTTTTGAGTTTCCCAAAGCAAGCTCATCCTCTTCTTTAGACCAGTCCTCCTCAGCTTTTAGTTCAAGTGTTGGCTTTCCATCCTTGTCCATGACCACAGGGGGGTCCCATCCTTTCAGAACAGCCTTCCAAGTTTTGCTATCCATAGATTTTAGGAAAGCAATCATGCGTGATTTCCAATAATCATAGTTGGAGACACCAACTAGAAGCGGTGGTCTGCTTACAAGCCCTCCTTCTTTTTCCATGTTGCCAGACATTCTCCCTGGAGCTCACCCTATAACCAGAAAGGGTGCCTGCTCTGATGCCAATTGAAATCTGGCACGCAGTGAACACAATGCTGCACAAGATGCTATAGCACACGTTGCAGCAAGACAGTCGCAGAACACAGTAAATAAATAAATAAATTGCAGAACAATAAATAAGACAGGTAATTGTTAACCCAGTTCAGTGCAACGTCACCTACTCTGGGGGATACCAATCCAGGAATGAATCCACTATAATAGCTCTAGTTCAAAGCCCTCGACCAACACCCGGTACTTGACTTCTCGCCTAGACACTACCCGTGCAATCCTACCTAAGAACCTCTTAGATAATGAGACCCCGTCCCAAATTCCCTCTAACAACACATACCATGTTGCTGTCAATAATAACGATCAAGATGGAGACACTCTCCTAGAAACTAGACCACACTCTTGCTTAAAAGCTCTTGAGTGAATCACACACACTAACTCCGTGCTTCAAAGCTTAGGAGTAGTTTACAATTAACAACCAAAACACAGTCCTAAACTTGCATCAAAGTGACACAAGAAAGGCTGACAAAAGACACAAACTCTAAACCCTAAAAACTCACACTTTGTAAAGAACACGGTTTAGAATACATGAGTAGAATAGCTTGAGGCTTCACATATTTATAGTCTTCAATTGTCTTGATGGGCAAGCTAGGTCTTCAGACAAATACAGCTGTAGAAATTTCGGCCCAACCCTAAATTAATTTCAAAAATATAATTTGTTTGTTTCATGTTGTACCAAACAAAAAAAAAACACCAAAAATATAATATAATTATATTTTTGTTTTAAATCACTTTCCTTTGACCGACTTCAATAAAACTTGCTGAGTAAGTCTCGTCTTGCCTAGACGCACGTGCCTGAATATATAATTGAAGCAAATCTTGACTCAGATTTGAAATAAAAATTCTGCACGAAAACAGAGCTTCAGTATGCTGTACTATAATGCTACAGCATCTCAGTTCAGCATCTGGCTGGTTGGCTTTTGCAAAATGTAGCCAATCAAAACACCAACATTTATGATGTAGATCTGAGAAATGAACTGTCCTTTTGTGTTTATCTATGTTTGTTATGCTTGAATACAAACTCTTTTGGGATTTATAACATGAAAAATGGGATTTTTGGGTGATTTGGTGTAGAAATCGCAAGGTTTGAACTGTCCTGACAAGAGGCCTTCGCTAGGCCTTCGCTCAGCGAATTGAGTGGCGAATGACTCGCCACAAGCTCGCTACCTGTTCGCCATGTACCTGTAGTCCTCAGACTTAGTTCGCTGCAGCGAACTGAGATTCGCTTAGCGAATGGTTCGCTGATTGCTCGCTGCTGGTTCGCCACGAGCAGGTGTCCTCTGGTGAGGTTCGCTGAGGGCTCGCTACTGCTTCGCTTAGCGAACAGTACTGTGACAGCAACTTTTTTATAATTGTTTTAAGTGCAATTAAGCACTTGTAACATGGATTTAAGGTATCCTAACATGCAATTAGGTGTTTATAACCATGATTAATTGTATTGTGATGATAATTGTTGATTATATGTGTGGAATATAATTGTTGTTGATTGTGTTGATGATGTTTGTTAAAATGTCAAAGAAGTATATTAAGGTGTTAATCAACTTAATAAAGAAGGATATTAGAGTATGTTATTCTAATAAAGAAGTATATCGAATTATGTTATTCGATAAAGACGGATATTAAGGTATTGATTATCTTAATAAAGACGGACGTTGGATAGTGTTCCACGTTATTGTTGATGGGCTATATGCCAAAATTGTTGATAAAAATATTCATGAGTTTTGAGTGCATGCATCATGAATATTTAGGGATATTGGCTTGTCCAATAAAGAAGGATATCGAACTATATTTGTTTGATAAAGAAGGATATCGGAGGTGAGATACTCTGATAAAGACGATGGTACCACATGCATTAGAGGTGTCTAGAGGACATAACATGAATGTGAAGCATTAGATTGCATTTAGGGATTATGTGTGCATTTTATAATAAATGATGTTTGACACATACTTGGTAAATGTTGATTGTTAATCCGTATGTGAGGAGCAGAGTCCGTCATGACTATAAAATGAACAACGCAGGGTCCGTCATGACCATAATCTGAACAATGTATTTGTGGTGTTAGATTACATTAGGAACCTTATGTATATCCCTATTTGTAATTGAGTTATGTGATATTTGTTGATGTTTTGGTATTGTCCGAGACGACGTGAAACTATATGTTTGGTGTATTTTGTGAATGATTGATTATGTGATAAATGAAGTATATGCATGATATATGAATATGCATGAATGATCGTGATGTATATGTATAATGTATGATTATGCATGTTTTTATGAAGAAGTGTTTAAGTACCATTTACTTACACTTATATTTTGAGTATGTTGTCTAACTCTCTTTTATGTGTTATGTGCTGGACCGTTGGGGGTCCAGATTTACAGGTTTTGTGGTATTCGATGTCGAGTCGTCGGTGAAGCTCTGCTCTGATTTGTGACACGGGAAAGGGTTTTATATTGTATATAAAGTCTATTGTCTAGGTTGTTTTGTATAATCAATAAATACATTATTTGATTCAAAGATTTGTATAAACACTATTTTTACTAATTAATTACATTAGTATTATTTTGATAGAGGAGTGTAATACTCGAACCGATATTCAATAAATTAAATGTGATTTTCCGTTGCATATTTTGAAAAAGATTTTACTAAAGGTAGAAATATATAAATAATGGGTTTGGGTGTTACAGTTGATACTGAGATGGAAGACACTCCTACAGAGGTTGAGCCTAATATTGCTGATAAATCACCAACAATTGCTGAGATGGTGGCTGAAAAATCAACCCCTGCTGTTACTGAAGAAGTTGTTATGAAGGATGTTGAAACATCCTTGAATGTGAATGAAGAAGTTGAAACTGCAACTGCTGAGGAAGAACCTGTGAAGGAAACTGTTGCTGAAAAGGATGTTGAGACAACTGCCACAACATCTGAGTCCACAGATGAAGAAACTAGAACTGCTGATGAGGGTACTTCTGATAATGAAGGGGACACTCAATCTGAAGAAAGCAACCAGTCCATCCCTACAGATGAGCAAGAGGTTGAAGCTGACAAGCCTGCAGAAGCTGAGAAAGAAAAGGATGTAGTAGATGTTGATGATTATGTCACCACCAAGACTGCTGTAAAACCAACTAGTGGTATAACAAAAAGGCTGAGAAGCTGTACAGGGAAGGCTGTGGCCACTGCAAGCAAGACTCCTGCACCAAGAGTGAAAACAAAAGGTGTTGGACCGGTCAAAGGTTGGAGTAAGGTTCTCTCCCCTCCTGGCAAGAAAAAGGATACACTGAAGAGGAAGAAAGAGTCATCCAGTGACTCAGATTATGATGCTGCTGAAGATGTTGCTAACATCTCATCTCCCAATCCTAAGAAGGCTACTGCAAAGAAGGTTCCTCAAGGTATTGAAGAAGCCCCCTGTGATAACATCTCCTTTCATCGTGCTGCCTTTGCACTGAGATGGGACTATATTTACCAAAGGAGATTAGCTGTTGAAAGGGAACTGAACAAAGATGCTCTCAAATGTCAAGACATCTTTGACTACATCAAAGAAGCTGGTCTGATGAAGACAGTCTGTGTAACACCCTAACCCATACTACCCTTAAAAACGTAATTTTAAAAACTTTTTAACAAGTGTAAAGGCAGAGTGCCACGCGGTAATTAAAACACAAGCATACACACAGAGCGTCATGAAATTTAACATGAAAAGCAACAGCGGATTCAATCACACCAAGCATGCATATATATACATATATATGTAACGACCCGATTTTTAGTAAATCGATATTTTATATATTTGCATATATTTTGGGTTAGTGTTAAATATTTATTTACGCGACCTATGATTATTTAGCGCGAACTTAAGTTTGTGAGCGAAACCTTTGTCGTGTTAGTGGGCTTGGGCGTGTGATAGAAGCTTAGTGGGCTTAGGCAAGTTGGGCTTGAACCAAGAGAATTGGAGAGTAGTATAAGTACCAAGTCAAACCCATGAATAGGATCACAATTCATTTTTTCATGAGAAGTGAGGTTTGTAAGCTTAGAAGCAAAGCAAGAACCCTAGGAGAGCAAGAAGAAGAACTCGAGCAAGGAGAAGAGATTTAGAGGCCAAGAATCATCATTCAATCCAAGGTGAGAGTGGTTAAGCATAAGCTTGGGTGATCCAAGAGAGGGGAGGTGTCTAGCCTCCATTCCTAAACTCTCTCATCCAATTTCTTTGGGGTTTGGGTGAAGTTTCTTTATCATAAACATGTCTTTTCATCTTAGTATGCTTAATGAACATCTAGGAGGGAATATGTTTATGTTTGATGATGGTTTTGCATGTTTATGCAACTTTGCTTATTTTGCAAGAAATTGACATGATTTTGTATGTGTGATGTGTTTTGGTGTTTTTGATTGTTGATTCATGTATATATGTATGGTATATACATGATTGATCACTTGTTATGCATTTATAACATGTTTAGATGTATTTTTGAGTGGAATCAATGTTAAACCGCCTTAGAAACTCAAGAACAGATATTTTCTGGTGTAGTTCGCTACGGATTCGCTACGGATTCGCTTAGCGAATAAGTTCGCTACGGATTCGCTACGGATTCGCTTAGCGAATAAGTTCGCTACGAGTTCGCTACATGTTCGCCATGTGCCTGTAACCCTCTGATGTAGTTCGCTACCTGTTCGCTACAGCGAACGTGTTCGCTACGTGTTCGCTACGTGTTCGCTACGTGTTCGCTACGGGTTCGCTACGGGTTCGCTCAGCGAACAGCTCTGTGACAGCAATTTTTGTTAATGTTTGTAAAGTGTGTGTATCCATGTATTTGGTTTCGTTTTGGTTTGGAATTATTATATGTTTAATAATTGTGTTGTGTAATGGCATTTATATAAAATGTCAAAGAAGAATATTAAGGTTTGTATACTTTAATAAAGAGGGATATCAGCTTGTCTGATAAAGAAGTAAGTTGGATTAGGTTATCCATTTGTGAGTTTACCATATGTTTGGTATTTGCATGACATTCATACATTCATGCATTATTTAGGGATTTCAGACTTGTCTGATAAAGAGGATATTGGGCTTGCCCAATAAAGAGGATATCAAAGGTCAGGTTCTTTGATAAAGACGATGGTACCACATGCATTAGTCGTGTCTAGGTTGGCATGACATTGAATGTTTGGCATTAGTCGCATTTGAGTAAATGTGCAATTATGTGTTATGTGTTATGTGAGTTCTTTGTGTTGTCCGAAACGACGTGAAACTATCTGGTTGTGTATTTGTGAGTATGTGTTATTTGGTGTATTGCTTATTGAGGCATGTGTGTGAGTTAGTAATACGTGATAGGTTGAATATAGGTGCGTTTCTATATTCGTATGTATGTGATTATGTTTACTAACTCTCTACCTATTTGTTATGTGCTGGGCCTTTGGGGGTTCAGGTATTCAGGTCGAGGTTTCGATCGAGTTTTAGCTGCAGATCGTTTTGGTGTGGAGCACTTTTGGTGAGGAGCTAGTGTAGGCTACCTTTGTATAGTTTTGTTAAGTTAGTTTGGTTGTGATGTATATTAGTGCTCTGGTATGTTGTAACATCGAGTCGGGGATCGTTTGTATTCCGTCGTATATCGATGCGAACATCTTAACTTATGTTTTATGTTAATGAATTATCTTTTGAACTATTTTGTTCATTGCTTTGAAAATCCTTTATGTTATGTTTTCCGCTGCGACGTTTCGTGTCATGTGCACGATCGTTTTTTTTAAAATGTTTTTCCGTAGCGCTCCGGCTACTTATCTTTAAAAAGTTTTTAAGATCACGTTTTTAAGGGTAGTTAGTTCGGGGTGTTACAATAGTTGGTATCAGAGCAGGTCGGTTCATGTGAGCCATTAGGATTTTCTTTCTCTTGTATGAAGCATGTGTTGGGTACACTGTTAATACATTCTAACGTCGAGTTGTGGTTCGTTCAGGAATCATGGCTGCTACTAGGACCAACGCGTGGATCGCAGAAGCTTTAGCTACGTTGACTACTTTAGTGGCACGGGATAATGACCCTGGAAGGAATCAAGAATATGTGTATTGCTATAAGTGTGGCGAGCGAGGTCATAAGCCTTTTGAGTGTCCGAAGGAGCTGGACAAGTGTCTCAGGTGTGGAAGGATGGGCCACAAAACGGAAGCGTGCAGGGGGAAGTTGACTTGTTACGACTGTGGTGAAGATGGCCACAAGAGTGTTGAATGCAAGAAGCCCAAACAGGTCGTCGGAAAGGTGTTTGCATTGGGTGATGAAGATGGCAAGGCCAAGTCCAGTTATTACAAGGCCATGAAGGACAGGAAAGGTAAAGGACTGGAGCGCAGTAAGCCCTACGACATCGTGGAAAGAGGTAGTAGTAGTGGTAGGAAGAAGCAAGGAAATGGTCAATGCTACAAGTGTGGTGCGAGGGGTCATATTTCTTACGGCTGTCCGCTTAAGGATGACAAGTGCTTTAACTGTGGAAAGTTAGGGCACAAGGCTGAGGTTTGTCGTGCAACGAAGGTTGTTTGTTTCAATTGTGGCGAAGAAGGTCACAAGAGTCCGGCGTGCAAGAAACCGAAGATGCCTCGTTGAAGGTTCGTTCTCCGCTTTATCTCTTAGGTAATTTCGAGGGCGAAATTCTTTTAAGGGGGGTAGAGTTGTAACGACCCGATTTTTAGTAAATCGATATTTTATATATTTGCATATATTTTGGGTTAGTGTTAAATATTTATTTACGCGACCTATGATTATTTAGCGCGAACTTAAGTTTGTGAGCGAAACCTTTGTCGTGTTAGTGGGCTTGGGCGTGTGATAGAAGCTTAGTGGGCTTAGGCAAGTTGGGCTTGAACCAAGAGAATTGGAGAGTAGTATAAGTACCAAGTCAAACCCATGAATAGGATCACAATTCATTTTTTCATGAGAAGTGAGGTTTGTAAGCTTAGAAGCAAAGCAAGAACCCTAGGAGAGCAAGAAGAAGAACTCGAGCAAGGAGAAGAGATTTAGAGGCCAAGAATCATCATTCAATCCAAGGTGAGAGTGGTTAAGCATAAGCTTGGGTGATCCAAGAGAGGGGAGGTGTCTAGCCTCCATTCCTAAACTCTCTCATCCAATTTCTTTGGGGTTTGGGTGAAGTTTCTTTATCATAAACATGTCTTTTCATCTTAGTATGCTTAATGAACATCTAGGACGGAATATGTTTATGTTTGATGATGGTTTTGCATGTTTATGCAACTTTGCTTATTTTGCAAGAAATTGACATGATTTTGTATGTGTGATGTGTTTTGGTGTTTTTGATTGTTGATTCATGTATATATGTATGGTATATACATGATTGATCACTTGTTATGCATTTATAACATGTTTAGATGTATTTTTGAGTGGAATCAATGTTAAACCGCCTTAGAAACTCAAGAACAGATATTTTCTGGTGTAGTTCGCTACGGATTCGCTACGGATTCGCTTAGCGAATAAGTTCGCTACGGATTCGCTACGGATTCGCTTAGCGAATAAGTTCGCTACGAGTTCGCTACATGTTCGCCATGTGCCTGTAACCCTCTGATGTAGTTCGCTACCTGTTCGCTACAGCGAACGTGTTCGCTACGTGTTCGCTACGTGTTCGCTACGTGTTCGCTACGGGTTCGCTACGGGTTCGCTCAGCGAACAGCTCTGTGACAGCAATTTTTGTTAATGTTTGTAAAGTGTGTGTATCCATGTATTTGGTTTCGTTTTGGTTTGGAATTATTATATGTTTAATAATTGTGTTGTGTAATGGCATTTATATAAAATGTCAAAGAAGAATATTAAGGTTTGTATACTTTAATAAAGAGGGATATCAGCTTGTCTGATAAAGAAGTAAGTTGGATTAGGTTATCCATTTGTGAGTTTACCATATGTTTGGTATTTGCATGACATTCATACATTCATGCATTATTTAGGGATTTCAGACTTGTCTGATAAAGAGGATATTGGGCTTGCCCAATAAAGAGGATATCAAAGGTCAGGTTCTTTGATAAAGACGATGGTACCACATGCATTAGTCGTGTCTAGGTTGGCATGACATTGAATGTTTGGCATTAGTCGCATTTGAGTAAATGTGCAATTATGTGTTATGTGTTATGTGAGTTCTTTGTGTTGTCCGAAACGACGTGAAACTATCTGGTTGTGTATTTGTGAGTATGTGTTATTTGGTGTATTGCTTATTGAGGCATGTGTGTGAGTTAGTAATACGTGATAGGTTGAATATAGGTGCGTTTCTATATTCGTATGTATGTGATTATGTTTACTAACTCTCTACCTATTTGTTATGTGCTGGGCCTTTGGGGGTTCAGGTATTCAGGTCGAGGTTTCGATCGAGTTTTAGCTGCAGATCGTTTTGGTGTGGAGCACTTTTGGTGAGGAGCTAGTGTAGGCTACCTTTGTATAGTTTTGTTAAGTTAGTTTGGTTGTGATGTATATTAGTGCTCTGGTATGTTGTAACATCGAGTCGGGGATCGTTTGTATTCCGTCGTATATCGATGCGAACATCTTAACTTATGTTTTATGTTAATGAATTATCTTTTGAACTATTTTGTTCATTGCTTTGAAAATCCTTTATGTTATGTTTTCCGCTGCGACGTTTCGTGTCATGTGCACGATCGTTTTTTTTAAAATGTTTTTCCGTAGCGCTCCGGCTACTTATCTTTAAAAAGTTTTTAAGATCACGTTTTTAAGGGTAGTTAGTTCGGGGTGTTACAATATATATATATATACATAAGCCATATTCATCCCTAAGGATGTCACTTATACAAGAACTAGCATATCAAAAGGTAACACCGATATACGATGAAATCCAAGCGTAATCCCCGACTCGATGTTACATTACCAGAGCATTTACTATTTACAAACTCTAACCAAAAGCTAGTACTAAGAGGAGTAATCTATGCTAAGTCTCCTCACCAAAAGGTACTTCAACACCAAGCTAAAACAGCAGTCTAAACGTTGGCACAGTCCTCAGCCTGAATATCTGAACCCCCAAAGGTGCAAATAACACAAAGCAGAGAGTTAGAAAAACATAACCGCATATCATACGAGCATAAGAAAGGCCTTACACTTCCAAACTATCATACATATTCTAACTCACACCAAAACATCTCACTAAACAATTATCAATTAATAAGGTTCAACACAATTCAACCAGATAATGTCACATACCATTTATCAAATATATTCGCATTTACCCTAAGGTATCTAATGCCAATTAATTCACTGTCATGCCATCCCTAGACATGACTAAATGCATGTGGTACCAAGGTGTCTCACCAACGGTGGACCAAGAACAGTTTTATATCTTGCTGGATATGTCGGAACTTACCGAACCATCTTATCTCCCTTGGATAAGCCAACACAGTTTTATATCCTGTTGGATAGCAACTCCGGACTCATGGATTCATCTAATCCGATCCTCGACTTCATTATGGACACATAATCCATTTTCGTTATTGGAACCCAAGTTTCCAATGTTCACATACAATCATGAATGCATGTATGCATACACATATCAACCATATGATATTCTCTAGCTCGAAGCTACTCTTTTATGAATGCGGGAACACAATCCTAACACATTCACTTAACATTGCAAATTAATGCCAAAACATCACATTGCTCACTTTAAGCTACAACTTATTGCATACACGTTTATCAATCATATAACGATTAACAATAAGCATTAACAGTATCAACATGTATCAACAATCATGTAAGGATACCCTTAAACCATGTTACAAGTGCCTAATCACACTTACAAACATCAACAATAATTGCTGTCACAGAGGCCTTCGCTAAGCGAAGCCACAGCGAGACATGGCGAACCACGATCCAGGAAGTCACCTGCTCATGGCGAGCATTGGCGAGCTTCAACGAACTATTCGCTGAGCGAAGGCTTAGCGAGCCTACGCGAACATCACCAGGGAATCACCTGCTCATGGCGAGAATTGGCGAGCTTCCGCGAAGATGTTCGCTACAGCGAACTCCTGGTCGCTTAGCGAACTATACCAGAAAAATATCTGTTCTTGAGTTTCAATGAGGCGGTTTAACCTCAAATCAACTCAAAAATTCATTCAAACATGTTATAAATTCTTATAAACAGCTATTTCAAGCATATATGGTATCAAGGAACATTAATCATCCCTTCCAAACATCCAAATACCTCAAACAATCAAAATCATGCCAATTTCTTGGGTTTTAAGCAACTTTCATAAACTTTTTCAACATGATCCAAACACATGCATATTTTTCATGAAATCAAGCTAGTGATTAACACATACAAAGTGATGATGAAGAACATCACACTCACATACAAAAGCTTAACCAAAAGTCTAAAAGAAATTGAGTGGGAGAGTTCGGGAATGGAGACATAGACAATCTCCCCTCTCCTTGCCACTCAAGAATCATGAATTCTAATCTCTTACCTTAAGCAAAGATGATGATCCAAGCCTTTCCTCTCCTCTCTTGCTCGTGATTCTCCTAGCCAAAACCCTAGCTTAGCTTTGCTCTTGCTCTTACTCACTCAAAACTCAAAGAAATGAATTGTGATACTATTCATGTGTTTGACTTGCTACTTATACTACTTTCCATGGTCATGAACCAAGCCCAAATGGCTTAGGCCCATTGCCTCTCACGCCCATTAAGCCCAAAACAAAGGTTCTCGCGTCTAATAACTTACGTTCGGCTAAATAATTATTCGTCGCTCACTAAAATAATAAAAGCCAATTAATAAATAAAATAACATTTAATAAAATATACGAATACGAAAAATGGGTCGTTACAATCCTACCCCCCTTAAAAGAATTTCGCCCTCGAAATTACCTAGAAACAGATCGGGATAAGAATCTCTCATCTTGCTTTCTAGCTCCCACGTTGCATTCTCACCAGCCGGTCCTCCCCACACAACTTTCACGGATGCAATCTCTTTGTTTCTCAACCTCTTCACTTCTCTTCCTTCGATTCTCAAAGGCACAGTCTCGATGGTCAAGTCATCCCTCACTTGAACATCGTCCGATTCAATCACGTGTGTCGGATCAGACACATACTTGCGCAACTGTGATACATGGAAAACATCGTGCAAATTCGCCAATGATGGCGGTAATGCAATCCTATACGCAACTTTCCCAACTCGCTTCAAAATCTCAAACGGTCCAATAAACCTCGATGTCAACTTCCTTGACTTCAACGCACGTCCTACTCCAGTAGTCGATGTAACTCGTAGGAATACATGATCCCCCTCTTGGAATTCAATGTCCTTCCTCCTCTTATCATGATAACTCTTCTGTCGACTCTGAGACGCTTTCATCTTCTCACGAATCATCTGAATCTTCTCTGTTGTTTCTTGTACAATCTCTGGTCCAAGAATTGCACCTTCTCCAGTTTCATACCAACACAGAGGTGTCCTACACCTTCTCCCATACAAAGCCTCAAACGGTGCCATTCCGATACTAGAATGGTAACTGTTGTTGTATGTAAACTCTACCAACGGCAAACAAGAATCCCAATTCACGTTTTGCTCCAAAACACAAGCCCTCAACAAATCCTCTAAGGATTGTATCGTCCTCTCCGACTGACCATCTGTCTGAGGATGATAAGCTGAACTCAACCTCAACTTCGTTCCTAAAGCTTCTTGCAAGCTTTCCCAAAATCTGGAAGTAAATCTCGGATCTCTATCCGAAATAATACTTGTTGGAATACCATGTAGCTTCACAATCTGCTCCACATAAATCTCGGCCAACTTAGGCACCAAAGTACCTTTCCTGATAGCAATGAAGTGAGCACACTTCGTCAGACGATCTACCACTACCCAAATCACCTCGTTACCTTTCTTAGTCTTCGGTAAACCTCCCACAAAATCCATTGCAATGCTATCCCATTTCCATTCGGGTATAAACATTGGTTGCAACAAACCAAATGGCTTCTGATGTTCAATCTTCGATTTCTGACAAGTTAAGCAGGAATAAACAAATTCAGAAATTTGCCTCTTCATTCCCGGCCACCAAAATAACTTCCTCAAATCCTGATACATCTTGGTTACTCCAGGATGAATACTCAAACTACTTCTGTGACCTTCTTCCATGATCATTCTTTTCAATTCGGGTACATCCGGTACACAAACTCTTCCGTGAAATCTCATGACTCCACCTTCGTCAATCTTGATATTGGTCTCCCTGCCTTCATTGATGAGTACCATTTTCTCCATCAATTTCTTATCCGATTTCTGACGTTCTTTAATATCCTCGAGAAAAGGATTCGTCAATCTTAACATTCCAAGCTTCACACTTGAAGAAGTAACCTCACACACAAGACTCAAGTCTCGGAATTCTTCAATCAACTCTAACTCTTTCACCATCAATGATGTCATATGCAAAGTTTTCCTACTTAATGCATCGGCCACCACATTGGCTTTTCCGGGGTGATAACTCAAATCAAAATCGTAGTCCTTTAAGAATTCGAGCCATCTTCGTTGCCTCATATTCAACTCCTTCTGGTCGAATAAGTATTTCAGACTCTTGTGATCACTAAACACTTCAAACCTCGATCCATACAAGTAGTGTCTCCACACTTTCAAAGCAAACACCACTGCGGCTAACTCCAAATCATGCGTTGGATAGTTCCTCTCGTGAACCTTCAGTTGCCTTGAAGCATATGCTACCACATTACCCCCTTGCATAAGCACTCCGCCAAGTCCTAACTTCGAAGCATCGCAATACACGACGAACGACTCTTTGGCATCAGGTAAAATCAACACGGGTGCAGTAGTCAATCTTCTCTTGAGCTCTTGGAAACTCTTCTCACAAATACCATCCCAAACAAACGCTTGATCTTTCCTTGTCAACTTGGTTAACGGTAAAGCCAACTTCGAAAAACCTTCGATGAATCTTCTATAATAACCGGCTAAACCAAGGAAACTTCTAATCTCTGAAACAGATTCCGGCGTTCCCCACTGTGACACAGCGTCAACCTTCGCAGGATCTACCGCGATTCCTCCACTTGAAATTATATGCCCTAGGAAACTCACCTCTTTCATCCAAAATTCACACTTCGACAACTTAGCATACAACTTCTTCTCCTTCAAGACTTGCAAAACAATCCTCAAGTGCTCTTCGTGCTCTTCCTCGGATTTTGAGTAAATCAAAATGTCGTCGATGAACACCACCACGAATCTATCCAAAAATGAATGGAAAATTCGGTTCATATACTCCATGAAAACTCCGGGTGCATTGGTCACACCAAACGGCATAACTGAATACTCGTAGTGCCCATACCTCGTCCTGAATGCAGTCTTAGGTATGTCTTCCGTCTTTACTCTAATCTGATGGTATCCAGATCTCAAATCGATCTTACTAAACACGCAAGCTCCAACTAGTTGATCCATCAAATCATATATCCTCGAAAGTGGATATTTATTCTTGATCGTCACTTTGTTCAACTGACGATAGTCTATACATAATCTCATGCTTCCATCTTTCTTCTTCACAAGCAATACCGGTGCTCCCCATGGCGAAACACTCGGTCGAACAAACCTCTTCTCAAGCAGCTCTTCAAGTTGCTTCTTCAACTCATTCAACTCTGATGCTGACATTCGATACGGCGCCATCGATATCGGACTAGTTCCAGGTACTAGGTCGATAGAAAACTCTACCTCTCGCTTCGAAGGCACGTCAGATATATCATCCGGAAACACATCTGGGAATTCACAAACGATCGGTAATTCTTCTATCTTAACTCCTCCTTCGAGTTTCAATGATGCAAACATCATGAACATCTCGGCATGTTCTTTCAATGCTTCCGATACTTCCTTCCCGCTCATCAAATGCAAGTTCTCCTCCGGCTTCGGAAAAACAACGGCCTTCTCACGACAGTTGATATGAATTCGGTTGAAGATTAACCAATTCATACCAAAAATTACATCCATACCACTAAGTGGAATACACACTAAATCCATACCAAAGTGCCTATCAAAAATGGTTACGGGGCAATTACGACATACTTGTCGGGTAATCACTGAACCATTTGCAGGAGTTTCTATTTCCATCCTACCCGTCATATCCGTTAAAGGAATACTAAGACGCTTCGCACAATCCAAAGAAATAAAAGAATGCGTCGCTCCCGTATCTATAATCGCAATTAAAGGAGTGTCATAGATGAAACACGTACCTCTAATGAGATTGTCCTCAAGGCTAGCATCCTCTCCACTCAAAGCAAACACCTTGCCCATCACCTTCTTGGGCTTCTTACAAGTCAGACTCTTGTGGCCTTCATCACCACAATTGAAACACACCACTTTTCCTCTGCAAGCTTCGGTCTTGTGGCCCAACTTTCCACAATTCTTACACCTATCTCCCTTCCTCGGGCAATCATAAGACATATGACCCCGTTCTCCACAGTTATAACAACTTCCATTCATCGGCTTCTTACCACCACTTGTATTCCCTTTACCGCGGTTGTCATAAGGTTTTCCGCGCTCTTGCCCTTTCCCTTTTCGGTCGTTCACAGCTTTGTAGTAGTTCACCTTTGCCCTACCATCTTCGTCACAGATCCTACTCTTGTTCACAAGGGTCGCAAAATCCCTTATCTGTGAAAATCCAATCATATGCTTGATGTCTGGACGTAGACCACTTTCAAACTTCACGCACTTATCTTTCTCCGCTTCCAAAGTGTTGTAATGCGGACTAAACGCACACAAAGTCTCAAACTTGACGGCATAGTCAGCTACCGTCATATTCCCCTGTTTCAACTCCATGAATTCCACCACTTTCTTGTTCTTCACATCAACAGGAAAATACTTAACCAAAAATTCTCTTTTAAACATTGCCCATGGTATAGCCATACCACCGGGTCCTAGCCTCAACTTGGCATTCTTCCACCACACGTTCGCTTCCTCACGCAACACATATGTCCCAAGGGTTGTCTTCCCTTCCTCGGAACAATCCATTGCTTCAAAAATTATTTCAAGTTCCTCCAGCCACTTGTGAGCTCCATCCGGGTTGTAACCTCCGGTAAATGTTGGCGGTTTCTGCTTCATGAACCTTTCCAACCTCATCTCTACCTCTCTTCCAGGTTGATGATCTCTAACCACTATGTTGGTGAGTGCGGCCAAAGCTTCCGCAATCTGGGCATTCGTTCTCGCAGCAGCCATGATTCCTGAACGAATCACAACTAGACGTTAGAAAGTACTAACAGTGTTCCCTACACATGCTCATACGGGGAAAAGAAAAGTCCTAATTGGTTCACACGAACCGACCTGCTCTGATACCACTATTGTAACACCCTAACCCATACTACCCTTAAAAACGTAATTTTAAAAACTTTTTAACAAGTGTAAAGGCAGAGTGCCACGCGGTAATTAAAACACAAGCATACACACAGAGCGTCATGAAATTTAACATGAAAAGCAACAGCGGATTCAATCACACCAAGCATGCATATATATACATATATATATATATACATAAGCCATATTCATCCCTAAGGATGTCACTTATACAAGAACTAGCATATCAAAAGGTAACACTGTAACACCCTAACCCATACTACCCTTAAAAACGTAATTTTAAAAACTTTTCAACAAGTGTAAAGGCAGAGTGCCACGCGGTAATTAAAACACAAGCATACACACAGAGCATCATGAAATTTAACATGAAAAGCAACAGCGGATTCAATCAAACCAAGCATGCATATATATACATATATATATACATAAGCCATATTCATCCCTAAGGATGTCACTTATACAAGAACTAGCATATCAAAAGGTAACACCGATATACGATGAAATCCAAGCGTAACCCCGACTCGATGTTACATTACCAGAGCATTCACTATTTACAAACTCTAGTCAAAAGCTAGTACTAAGAGGAGTAATCTATGCTAAGTCTCCTCACCAAAAGGTACTTCAACACCACGCTAGAACAGCAGTCTAAACGTCGGCACAATCCTCAGCCTGAATATCTGAACCCCCAAAGGTCCAGCAAATAACACAAAGCAGAGAGTTAGAAAAACATAATCGCATATCATACGAGCATAAGAAAAGCCTTACACTTTCGAGCTATCATACATATTCTAACTCACGCCAAAACATTGTACTAAACAATTATCAATTAATAAAGTTCAACACAATTCGACCAGATAATGTCACATACCACTTATCAAATATATGCGCATTTACCCTAAGGTATCTAATGCCAATTAATTCACTGTCATGCCATCCCTAGACATAACTAAATGCATGTGGTACCAAGATGTCACACCAACGGTGGACCAAGAACAGTTTTATATCATGCTGGATATGTCGGAACTTACCGAACCATCTTATCTCCCTTGGATAAGCCAAAACAGTTTTATATCCTGTTGGATAGCAACTCCGGACTCATGGATTCATCTAATCCGATCCTCGGCTTCATTATGGACACATAATCCATTTTCGTTATTGGAACCCAAGTTTCCAATGTTCACATACAATCATGAATGCATGATTACTTTTAAACACATCAAATACATGACGCTATCTAGCTCGAAGCTATTCATTCACTGATGCGGAAACACAATTCCGACATCTAACACATTAGAATAACACAATATCCTATCACTCAATTCATAATTATTCACATGATAATTATCTGCATACTCATTTTTATACACACAAGGTTTCATTTACACTTATGTCATAAAACATACATCATTCTCTTAACATTGCAAATTAATGTTAAAACATAAACATAGTCACTTGAACTACAAGTCATTGCATACGCGTGCGAATCATATAACGATTAACAATAAGCATTAACAACATCAACATGTATCAACAAACATGTAAGGATACCCTTAAACCATGTTACAAGTGCCTAATTGCACTTAAAACAATTATCAAAAAGTTGCTGTCACAGTGCTGTTCGCTGAGCGAATCCGTAGCGAACCCGTAGCGAACACGTAGCGAACACGTAGCGAACCCGTAGCGAACACGTTCGCTGTAGCGAACAGGTAGCGAACTACATCAGAGGGTTACAGGTACATGGCGAACACGTAGCGAACACGTAGCGAACCCGTAGCGAACTTATTCGCTAAGCGAATCCGTAGCGAATCCGTAGCGAACATATTCGCTAAGCGAATCCGTAGCGAATCCGTAGCGAACTACACCAGAAATATCTGTTCTTGAGTTATCTAAGGCGGTTTAACATTGATTCCACTCAAAAATTCATCTAAACATGTTATAAATTCATATAAACAGCTATTCTAAACATATATGGTATCAAGGAACATTAATCATCCCTTCCAAACATCCAAATACCTCTAATAATCAAAATCAAGCCAATTTCTTGAGTTTTAAGCAACTTTTATAAACTTTTTCAACATGATCCAAACACATACATATTTATCATGAAATCAAGCTAGTGATTAACACATACAAAGTAATGATGAAGAACATCACACTCACATACAAAAGCTTATCAAAAGTCTAAAAGAATTGAGTGGGAGAGTTCGGGAACGGAGACATAGACAATCTCCCCCCTCCTTGTCACTCAAGAATCATGAATTCTAATCTCTTACCTTAAGCAAAGATGATGATCCAAGCCTTTCCTCTCCTCTCTTGCTCGTGAATCTCTTAGCCAAACCCTAGCTCTTGCTCTATCTTGCTTCTACTCACTCAAACTCAAAGAAATGAATTTATGAAACTATTCATATGTTTGACTTGTTACTTATACTACTTTCCAAATGTCATGAACCAAGCCCAAATGGCTTAGGCCCATGCCTCTCACGCCCATAAGCCCAAAACAATGGTTTTCGCGTCTAATAACTTACGTTCGGTTAAATAATTATTCGTCGCTCACTAAAATAATAAAAGCCAATTAATAAATAAAATAACATTTAATAAAATATACGAATACGAAAAACGGGTCGTTACAAACACCGATATACGATGAAATCCAAGCGTAATCCCCGACTCGATGTTACATTACCAGAGCATTTACTATTTACAAACTCTAACCAAAAGCTAGTACTAAGAGGAGTAATCTATGCTAAGTCTCCTCACCATAAGGTACTTCAACACCAAGCTAAAACAGCAGTCTAAACGTCGACACAGTCCTCAGCCTGAATATCTGAACCCCCAAAGGTCCAGCAAATAACACAAAGCAGAGAGTTAGAAAAACATAACCGCATATCATACGAGCATAAGAAAGGCCTTACACTTCCAAACTATCATACATACTCTAACTCACACCAAAACATCTCACTAAACAATTATCAATTAATAAGGTTCAACACAATTCAACCAGATAATGTCACATACCATTTATCAAATATATGCGCATTTACCCTAAGGTATCTAATGCCAATTAATTCACTGTCATGCCATCCCTAGACATGACTAAATGCATGTGGTACCAAGGTGTCTCACCAACGGTGGACCAAGAACAGTTTTATATCTTGCTGGATATGTCGGAACTTACCGAACCATCTTATCTCCCTTGGATAAGCCAACACAGTTTTATATCCTGTTGGATAGCAACTCCGGACTCATGGATTCATCTAATCCGATCCTCGGCTTCATTATGGACACATAATCCATTTTCGTTATTGGAACCCAAGTTTCCAATGTTCACATACAATCATGAATGCATGTATGCATACACATATCAACCATATGATATTCTCTAGCTCGAAGCTACTCTTTTATGAATGCGGGAACACAATCCTAACACATTCACTTAACATTGCAAATTAATGCCAAAACATCACATTGCTCACTTTAAGCTACAACTTATTGCATACACGTTTATCAATCATATAACGATTAACAATAAGCATTAACAGTATCAACATGTATCAACAATCATGTAAGGATACCCTTAAACCATGTTACAAGTGCCTAATCACACTTACAAACATCAACAATAATTGCTGTCACAGAGGCCTTCGCTAAGCGAAGCCACAGCGAGACATGGCGAACCACGATCCAGGAAGTCACCTGCTCATGGCGAGCATTGGCGAGCTTCAACGAACTATTCGCTGAGCGAAGGCTTAGCGAGCCTACGCAAACATCACCAGGGAATCACCTGCTCATGGCGAGAATTGGCGAGCTTCAGCGAAGATGTTCGCTACAGCGAACTCCTGGTCGCTTAGCGAACTATACCAGAAAAATATCTGTTCTTGAGTTTCAATGAGGCGGTTTAACCTCAAATCAACTCAAAAATTCATTCAAACATGTTATAAATTCTTATAAACAGCTATTTCAAGCATATATGGTATCAAGGAACATTAATCATCCCTTCCAAACATCCAAATACCTCAAACAATCAAAATCATGCCAATTTCTTGGGTTTTAAGCAACTTTCATAAACTTTTTCAACATGATCCAAACACATGCATATTTTTCATGAAATCAAGCTAGTGATTAACACATACAAAGTGATGATGAAGAACATCACACTCACATACAAAAGCTTAACCAAAAGTCTAAAAGAAATTGAGTGGGAGAGTTCGGGAATGGAGACATAGACAATCTCCCCTCTCCTTGCCACTCAAGAATCATGAATTCTAATCTCTTACCTTAAGCAAAGATGATGATCCAAGCCTTTCCTCTCCTCTCTTGCTCGTGATTCTCCTAGCCAAAACCCTAGCTTAGCTTTGCTCTTGCTCTTACTCACTCAAAACTCAAAGAAATGAATTGTGATACTATTCATGTGTTTGACTTGCTACTTATACTACTTTCCATGGTCATGAACCAAGCCCAAATGGCTTAGGCCCATTGCCTCTCACGCCCATTAAGCCCAAAACAAAGGTTCTCGCGTCTAATAACTTACGTTCGGCTAAATAATTATTCGTCGCTCACTAAAATAATAAAAGCCAATTAATAAATAAAATAACATTTAATAAAATATACGAATACGAAAAATGGGTCGTTACAGTCTGTGACTTCAGTCCCTGCTATGAGCTGCTGGTGAAAGAATTTCTTGTAAACATCCCTGAAGAATGTGATAATCCACTGAGCAAGGACTACCACAAAGTTTTTGTCAGAGGTAAATGTATCAATTTTTCCCCTGTTGTGATTAATAATTACTTAGGAAGATCTATAGAACCTAAGGCTGAATTAGAGGTTGCTAATGATGTTGTGAGTGCTGAGATAACTGGTGGTAAGGTTAAAGTCTGGCCTACAAAGAAGCTGATACCCACGAGTAAATTGAATGTCAAATATGCCATCCTCAATAGGATAGGGTCAACCAATTGGGTACCAACCAAGCATGCAACCAATGTTGCAACCAACCTGGGTAGATTTATATATGCTGTAGGAACCAAAGTTGACTATGACTATGGGACCTTTATTTTTGATCAAACCATTAAGCATATTAGATCAACTGCTGTGAAGATGCCAATAGCATTTCCATCACTATTATGTGGAATCATTTTGACCCAGTATCCAGAAATCAAGGTTGTGACTGATACACCTAAGAAGAGGGATTCTGGCTTTACATTTCATCATAAGCTTTTTGGTAATCACAATGTTACTAATCATGTTGGGACATCTGCTGCTGGAGCTGGTGTTATGACCAAAAGAGAGATTATTGCTGGTTTGAAAATTCAATGTCAGGATATTGATAAACAGCAGGCTGAGCTTGAGGAGAGGAAGAAAGTGTTCTTGAAGATGATTGAAGGATTGGAAGCTGATGAAATACCTGTCAAAGCTAGTGCAAAAGTGGCTGCTACAGGTGATCAAAACAATGCAGATGAGGATGAAGATTATGAAACTGCTACAGATGAGGATGAAGCCTCTGATAGCAGTGATGCTGAATGATTTTGTAATCTGTTTAATGTTTTACTGTACTTTGTTATTTGTTTTGTGGGTGTTTGTGCCCTGGATTTTAGCACCTTTTGAGTGCATGGTCTGTACTTTGTTTAAATTCTGCACTTTGAATACTTTACTTTCCTGTTTTGGCACATTTTGTGGCTAAAAAGGGGGAGTAGCATTTTGGTTTTTTTTACCCTGAGATGATGCACAAGCTGATAAAGTCAGGGGGAGTTTGCTACTGAATGGATGCCGCCCTGATTGGACGAACAGGTGCTAGAAGATGTGCTCCCATATGTTACAACAACTTTGATGACATATGATATATGAGTAATCATTTGCTCTGATACCACGTTTTATTTTTGCTCGAGGCTTTTTGATGATAACTCCGCTGCTGCTGCCTCTGATGCATATATTTTTCACCTATGTAAAATTTTGTTTAAATGATGCTCTAACATTCCTTCTTTTGTGTGACCATGGTGATTTGAAGGATTGCGCTTTTTAATCTCTCAAGGGTAATGGCCTGAAATTGTTTTAGCCAAAAATTGCCAAAGGGGGAGATTGTTGGATATTTGAATTGGCTTAATTTTGCTAAAACAAATATACTAACAAGATGTTGGAAAACATGTTACAACATCATATTTATTCAAGGAAATCTCGCGCATTTATGAGAGCATCTGCTATTTATGGAAATCCACTTAAAGAGCACGCTCAATGGAGATTTGATCTGATCAGGAGCTTTAAGGATAAGACAAACTTAATGGAATAGCTGGATGACTTATCCTATCATATAAAGTCCTTTAAACACTTTTGGAAAGTCTTGATATATCCTTAATGAAGATTGAAAAAGTATCAGATCATCCTTTATGATTCTCAAGGAGCGTCTGAGCATTTGTGAAGAAAGAGGAGCGTGCCTAATCATTATATATACGAAGACCAAGCTCAAGAATATACATCTGATTGAAAAATATCAGTTACACATATTGAGTCTTTGTTGAGTCTTTGTTGAGTCTTTTATTATTTGATTGTAATTCTTGCTTGTGGATTCTATAACACGAGCTAAGAAGTAAGTTTATTAGTTTAAGGTTACTCCTAAGCTTTGAAGTACGGAGTTTACCGTGTGTGATTCACTTGAAGCTTTTAAGCAAAAGTGAAGTGTTGTCTTGGCAAGTTGTCGCCACATCTTTCCCAACATTGTATAATCAACACAGGTTGTGTTGTGTGAGTGGAAGTGAGATGGGATCTCATGTCTAGGAGTTCCTAGGCAGAAGTTGCATGAGTAGTGTCGAGGTTATAAGGGGTAAACCAGGGGTTTGCTGGAGGTCTTAGTTTAAAGGCGTAAATCCTAGGGTTTGCTGGAGGTCTTAGTAACTAGAGCTATTAGTGGATTTCCTTCCTGGATTGGTATCCCCCAGAGTAGGCAGTTGGCTGAACTGGGTTAACAATTACTTGTGTCATTTATTTATTTCCTGTCAGTTTTTATATGTTATATAAGATGTGCCAACAATAGAAACAACGTTAATCACGAAGTAGTTGTTGGGACATCTTAGGCAACATCATTCTAGTGATACCAGAATTTCACAATTAAACCGTATTATATATCAGGTGCGATCATACCAGCACTAATGCACCGGATCCCATCAGAACTCCGCAGTTAAGCGTGCTTGGGCGAGAGTAGTACTAGGATGGGTGACCTCCATGGAAGTCCTTGTGTTGCACCTCTTTTTTTGATTTTTTTTTATTTCGTTTAGTTTTCACCGTTTAATAAATTTTATCGTTCAATTTTTGGCGAGATTAATGAAAAATATCGTGTTTTATTCTAGTATCTCGGATTTCTCCAAAATTTGGCCAGAAAGATGGAAGACATATATACAATTAAACCGTATTATATATCAGGTGCGATCATAACAGCACTAATGCATCGGATCCCATCAGAACTCCGCAGTAAAGCGTGCTTGGGCGAGAGTAGTAGGGAAGTCCTTGTGTTAAACCTCTTTTTTCGATTTTTTTTATTTCGTTTAATTTTCACTGTGTTATAAATTTTATCGTTCAATTTTTGGCGATATTAATGAAAAATATCATGTTTTATTCTAGTTTCCCGGATTTCTCCAAAATTTGGCCTAAAAGATGGAAGACATATATACAATTAAACCGTATTATATATCAGGTGCGATCATACCAGCACTAATGCACCGGATCCCATCAGAACTCCGCAGTTAAGCGTGCTTGGGCGAGAGTACTACTAGGATGGGTGACCTCTTGGGAAGTCCTTGTGTTGCACCTCTTTTTTCGATTTTTTTTTATTTCGTTTAGTTTTCACCGTTTAATAAATTTTATCGTTCAATTTTTGGTGAGATTAATGAAAAATATCGTGTTTTATTCTAGTTTCTCGGATTTCTCCAAAATTTGGCCTGAAAGATGGAAGACATATATACAATTAAACCGTATTATATATCTGGTGCGATCATACCAGCACTAATGCACCGGATCCCATCAGAACTCCGCAGTTAAGCGTGCTTGGGCGAGAGTAGTACTAGGATGGGTGACCTCCTGGGAAGTCCATGTGTTGCACCTCTTTTTTCGATTTTTTTTCGTTTTGTTTTCACCGTGTTATAAATTTTAACGTTCAATTTTTGGCGAGATTAATGAAAAATATCGTGTTTTATTCTAGTTTCTCTGATTTCTCCAAAATTTGGCCTGAAAGATGGAAGACATATATACAAATAAACCGTATTATATATCAGGTGCGATCATACCAGCACTAATGCACCGGATCCCATCAGAACTCCGCAGTTAAGCGTGCTTGGGCGAGAGTAGTACTAGGATGGGTGACCTCCTGGGAAGTCCATGTGTTGCACCTCTTTTTTCGATTTTTTTTCGTTTTGTTTTCACCGTGTTATAAATTTTAACGTTCAATTTTTGGCGAGATTAATGAAAAATATCGTGTTTTATTCTAGTTTCTCTGATTTCTCCAAAATTTGGCCTGAAAGATGGAAGACATATGTACAAATAAACCGTATTATATATCAGGTGCGATCATACCAGCACTAATGCATCAGATCCCATCAGAACTCCGCAGTTAAGCGTGCTTGGGCGAGAGTACTACTAGGATGGGTGACCTCCTGGGAAGTCCTTGTGTTGCACCTCTTTTTTCGATTTTTTTTTATTTCGTTTAGTTTTCACCGTTTAATAAATTTTATCGTTCAATTTTTGGTGAGATTAATGAAAAATATCGTGTTTTATTCTAGTTTCTCGGATTTCTCCAAAATTTGGCCTGAAAGATGGAAGACATATATACAATTAAACCGTATTATATATCTGGTGCGATCATACCAGCACTAATGCACCGGATCCCATCAGAACTCCGCAGTTAAGCGTGCTTGGGCGAGAGTAGTACTAGGATGGGTGACCTCCTGGGAAGTCCATGTGTTGCACCTCTTTTTTCGATTTTTTTTCGTTTTGTTTTCACCGTGTTATAAATTTTAACGTTCAATTTTTGGCGACATTAATGAAAAATATCGTGTTTTATTCTAGTTTCTCTGATTTCTCCAAAATTTGGCCTGAAAGATGGAAGACATATATACAAATAAACCGTATTATATATCAGGTGCGATCATACCAGCACTAATGCATCAGATCCCATCAGAACTCCGCAGTTAAGCGTGCTTGGGCGAGAGTAGTACTAGGATGGGTGACCTCCTGGGAAATCCATGTGTTGCACCTCTTTTTTCGATTTTTTTATTTCGTTTAGTTTTCACCGTGTTATAAATTTTATCGTTCAATTTTTGGCGAGATTATTGAAAAATATCGTGTTTTATTCTAGTTTCTCGGATTTCTCCAAAATTTGGCCTGAAAGATGGAAGACATATATACAATTAAACCGTATTATATATCTGGTGCGATCATACCAGCACTAATGCACCGGATCCCATCAGAACTTTGCAGTTAAGCGTGCTTGGGCGAGAGTAGTACTAGGATGGGTGACCTCCTGGGAAGTCCTTGTGTTGCACCTCTTTTTTCGATTTTTTTTCGTTTTGTTTTCACCGTGTTATAAATTTTAACGTTCAATTTTTGGCGAGATTAATGAAAAATATCGTGTTTTATTCTAGTTTCTCTGATTTCTCCAAAATTTGGCCTGAAAGATGGAAGACATATATACAAATAAACCGTATTATATATCAGGTGCGATCATACCAGCACTAATGCATCAGATCCCATCAGAACTCCGCAGTTAAGCGTGCTTGGGCGAGAGTACTACTAGGATGGGTGACCTCCTGGGAAGTCCTTGTGTTGCACCTCTTTTTTCGATTTTTTTTTATTTCGTTTAGTTTTCACCGTTTAATAAATTTTATCGTTCAATTTTTGGTGAGATTAATGAAAAATATCGTGTTTTATTCTAGTTTCTCGGATTTCTCCAAAATTTGGCCTGAAAGATGGAAGACATATATACAATTAAACCGTATTATATATCTGGTGCGATCATACCAGCACTAATGCACCGGATCCCATCAGAACTCCGCAGTTAAGCGTGCTTGGGCGAGAGTAGTACTAGGATGGGTGACCTCCTGGGAAGTCCATGTGTTGCACCTCTTTTTTCGATTTTTTTTCGTTTTGTTTTCACCGTGTTATAAATTTTAACGTTCAATTTTTGGCGAGATTAATGAAAAATATCGTGTTTTATTCTAGTTTCTCTGATTTCTCCAAAATTTGGCCTGAAAGATGGAAGACATATATACAAATAAACCGTATTATATATCAGGTGCGATCATACCAGCACTAATGCATCAGATCCCATCAGAACTCCGCAGTTAAGCGTGCTTGGGCGAGAGTAGTACTAGGATGGGTGACCTCCTGGGAAATCCATGTGTTGCACCTCTTTTTTCGATTTTTTTATTTCGTTTAGTTTTCACCGTGTTATAAATTTTATCGTTCAATTTTTGGCGAGATTATTGAAAAATATCGTGTTTTATTCTAGTTTCTCGGATTTCTCCAAAATTTGGCCTGAAAGATGGAAGACATATATACAATTAAACCGTATTATATATCTGGTGCGATCATACCAGCACAAATGCACCGGATCCCATCAGAACTCCGCAGTTAAGCGTGCTTGGGCGAGAGTAGTACTAGGATGGGTGACCTCCTGGGAAGTCCATGTGTTGCACCTCTTTTTCGATTTTTTTTATTTCGTTTAGTTTTCACCGTGTCATAAATTTTATCGTTCAATTTTTGGCGAGATTATTGAAAAATATCGTGTTTTATTCTAGTTTCTCGGATTTCTCCAAAATTTGGCCTGAAAGATGGAAGACATATATACAAATAAACCGTATTATATATCAGGTGTGATCATACCAGCACTAATGCACCGGATCCCATCAGAACTCCGCAGTTAAGCGTGCTTGGGCGAGAGTAGTACTAGGATGGGTGACCTCCATGGAAGTCCTTGTGTTGCACCTCTTTTTTTGATTTTTTTTTATTTCGTTTAGTTTTTACCGTTTAATAAATTTTATCGTTCAATTTTTGGCGAGATTAATGAAAAATATCGTGTTTTATTCTAGTTTCTCGGATTTCTCCAAAATTTGGCCTGAAAGATGGAAGACATATATACAATTAAACCGTATTATATATCTGGTGCGATCATACCAGCACTAATGCACCGGATCCCATCAGAACTTTGCAGTTAAGCGTGCTTGGGCGAGAGTAGTACTAGGATGGGTGACCTCCTGGGAAGTCCTTGTGTTGCACCTCTTTTTTCGATTTTTTTTCGTTTTGTTTTCACCGTGTTATAAATTTTAACGTTCAATTTTTGGCGAGATTAATGAAAAATATCGTGTTTTATTCTAGTTTCTCTGATTTCTCCAAAATTTGGCCTGAAAGATGGAAGACATATATACAAATAAACCGTATTATATATCAGGTGCGATCATACCAGCACTAATGCATCAGATCCCATCAGAACTCCGCAGTTAAGCGTGCTTGGGCGAGAGTAGTACTAGGATGGGTGACCTCCTGGGAAGTCCATGTGTTGCACCTCTTTTTTCGATTTTTTTATTTCGTTTAGTTTTCACCGTGTTATAAATTTTATCGTTCAATTTTTGGCGAGATTATTGAAAAATATCGTGTTTTATTCTAGTTTCTCGGATTTCTCCAAAATTTGGCCTGAAAGATGGAAGACATATATACAATTAAACCGTATTATATATCTGGTGCGATCATACCAGCACTAATGCACCGGATCCCATCAGAACTCCGCAGCTAAGCGTGCTTGGGCGAGAGTAGTACTAGGATGGGTGACCTCCTGGGAAGTCCATGTGTTGCACCTCTTTTTCGATTTTTTTATTTCGTTTAGTTTTCACCGTGTCATAAATTTTATCGTTCAATTTTTGGCGAGATTATTGAAAAATATCGTGTTTTATTCTAGTTTCTCGGATTTCTCCAAAATTTGGCCTGAAAGATGGAAGACATATATACAATTAAACCGTATTATATATCAGGTGCGATCATACCAGCACTAATGCACTGGATCCCATCAGAACTCCGCAGTTAAGCGTGCTTGGGCGAGAGTAGTAGGGAAGTCCTTGTGTTAAACCTCTTTTTTCGATTTTTTTATTTCGTTTAGTTTTCACTGTGTTATAAATTTTATCGTTCAATTTTTGGCGATATTAATGAAAAATATCATGTTTTATTCTAGTTTCCCGGATTTCTCCAAAATTTGGCCTGAAAGATGGAAGACATATATACAATTAAACCGTATTATATATCTGGTGCGATCATACCAGCACTAATGCACCGGATCCCATCAGAACTCCGCAGTTAAGCGTGCTTGGGCGAGAGTAGTACTAGGATGGGTGATCTCCTGGGAAGTCCATGTGTTGCACCTCTTTTTTCGATTTTTTTTATTTCGTTTAGTTTTCACCGTGTTATAAATTTTATCGTTCAACTTTTGGCGAGATTATTGAAAAATATCGTGTTTTATTCTAGTTTCTCGGATTTCTCCAAAATTTGGCCTGAAAGATGGAAGACATATATACAATTAAACCGTATTATATATCAGGTGCGATCATACCAGCACTAATGCACCGGATCCCATCAGAACTCCGCAGTTAAGCGTGTTTGGGCGAGAGTAGTACTAGGATGGGTGACCTCTTGGGAAGTCCTTGTGTTGCACCTCTTTTTTTGATTTTTTTTTATTTCGTTTAGTTTTCACCGTGTAATAAATTTTATCGTTCAATTTTTGGCGAGATTAATGAAAAATATCGTGTTTTATTCTAGTTTCTAGGCCATATCGACAACAAGGATATTATGTTTACAACAAAAGTAAGGGATTAGCAAGGTCACATATGCCATCACGGGCTTAATACAATTCAAACGAATAACCCGACCCGGTAAATACCTAATCAGAGCAATTCTATACAACCCATTCAAAAAGATATATAAAATATATCTAAGGAGTAGTCTACGCTAAACTCCTCACCAAAAAGCGCACTACCACGAGCACGAGCAGCCTCTAACTCTGATCGGGATCCTCAACCTGAGAATCTGAACCCCCAACGGTCCAGCACATAACACAAAGCATGAGAGTTAGATCACATAATCAAAATATAAGTGCAAGTAAAAGAGTACTTAAACACTTCTTCAATAATCATGCATATATCATACATTCATCCATATTCATCAACAATCTATCACTCAATTATAAGTACATAAATACATATAATCGAACACTCACACAATCAATTATCACAATTAGCCAAGTATGTGTCACATATAACTTATCACATAAATGTACACATAACCTAATGCATTCTAATGCGTCAACTTCATGCAATGTCACCCTAGACATATCTAATGCATGTGGTACCGTTTCGTCTTTATTAGAGTATCTCACCTCTAATATCCGTCTTTATCGGATAAATATAATCCGATATCCGTCTTTATTGGAATATCCAATATACAACAACAAAATTCATGAATGCATGTATATGTTTTTCATGAATTCACCAACAATTATTTAGCATAAAGCTCGTCATTTACTATGTGGAACACTATCCAACATACGTCATTATTAAGATTAACAAAACCTTAATATTCGTCATTTACAACTTCATACATGATTAACAATCGTTATAAGCATCAACAATCATCAACAAGCATCAACAATCATGTAAGAATACCATTAAACCATGTTACAAGTGCCTAATTACACTTATAAACATCAACAAAAATTCCTGTCGCAGAGGCCTTCGCTAAGCGAAGGCTTAGCGAGACATGGCGAACCTCACCAGTAAGTCACCTGCTCATGGCGAGCATTGGCGAGCTTCAGCGAACTATTCGCTGAGCGAAGGCTTAGCGAGCCTACGCGAACAACGCCAGAGAGACACCTGCTCGTGGCGAGCTGCAGCGAGCTGTGGCGAGCTGTTCGCCACACGTTCGCTGAGCGAACACCTCCTGTCAGGACAGTTCAAAACTTGCGATTTCTACACCAAATCACCCAAAAATCCCATTTTTCATGTTATAAAGCCCAAAAGAGTTTGTATTCACCCATAACAAACATAGATAGACACAAAAGGACAGTCCATTTCTCAGATCTACCTCATAAACATCGAAAAAGTAAGGATTGACACTTTTTCATCAAAACTCTCAAGAACACAAAGTTCTTGAGTTTAATCTGTTATAAAACTCGTTTTTATCCATTATTTTCGTTCATTAATCATGTTAAAAGCATGTTAAACATATTAAGAACCTTAGGAACGAATTCCATCAAGAAAATCCGATCTAAGCTAAAACGAAAATGGGGTGGAGGAAGTTCGGGTGAGGAGAAATCGACATTCTCCCCTTCCTCGAGTCACCCACGATTAAGGAACCTACTCTCATACCTGGATTCGAAGAAAATACGAAGATTTGATCTTGATTCTCCTCACTTTCCTTTGCCCTAGCTCTTGAGCTCTCTTCTCTCTCCAACTTGTCAAGAACAAGAACAAATGAAATGTTCTCTCTTGACTTGGCCATATGGCCGCCCCACTCATGCTCACAAGGCCTATTGGGCCTCAAGCCCATTGGCTTGGCCCAATTCAAGTTAACTCTCACTACTCGCCTAATAACTAAAGTATTCGATAAATAACTCAAGTTATTAACTTAATTCTATGTTAATAAAATATTTTAACACATAAAAATTAATAATTTGAAAATTGGGTCGTTACACATCACAAGATCTACACGCCTGAACAACAAAAGATAGGTCTAATACACACCCTATCATGAATAGTCCATCCTCCACTTCTAGGGACCATTCAATCAATGTGAACTTCTCCAAGTTCAAACAAATTTTCAGTATTCCTTACTTGCCCATAACCAGAAAGTATCTTCCCTAAGATCTCATCCAGAAAACAGAACAGGATGCCTGCTCTGATACCAATTGAAATTCTGGTATAGCAGAACCAGATGTTGTACAAAATGTCGAGACATCTGGTCTGACATGAACAATACGGCAAGGCATATAAAATTAAAAACGGGTACTGAGAAATAATGTTTGATCAGATGTTATAACATTCAACTTAAAGAGAATGTCGTACTTAATGTTGGAACATCTTACGAAACATAATAAAATCAACAAGTAAATAAACTGCACAGGAAATTGTTAACCCAGTTCAGCCAATCTGCCTACTCTGGGGGATACCAATCCAGGAAGGAAATCCACTAATAGCTCTAGTCACTAAGACCTCCAGCAAACCCTTTGAATTTACGTCTTACACTAAGACCTCCAGCAAACCCTCGGTTTACGTCTTACACTAAGACCTCCAGCAAATCCTAGGTTTACGCCTTATGACCTCGACACTACTCATGTAACTTCTGCCTAGGAACTCCTAGACATGAGATCCCATCTCACTTCCACACAACCAACACAACCTGTGTTGTTCATATAATGTTGAATAAAATGTGGTGACAATCACCGTGACAAACTTTACTCTTGCTTAAAAGCTTCGAGTAAATCACACACAGTTAACTCCGTACTTCAAAGCTTAGGAGTAACCTTAAAACATTACAACTCAATTAAACACTGTCCTACTCAAGTATTAAACTAATACGTGAGAGGCTCACAAACACTATCTCTTTGCTTAAAAGCTTCAGAGATATTACAAAACTCTACTCATTACCTAAAGGTTTCTGAGTGAGGACATAGTGACCATCTCACAACCCGAGTGGTTCACTTACACCAACTCTCCTAGAGAGTGGCTTAAAGACACGAAACCCTAAAGACTACATCTTTGATGAACAATAGTTTCGGTTCATAAAATCTTGGTCTTGAGTCTTCTTTATATAGACAGAGCTAGCACACTCCTGATCATCCAAGATAAGCTTCAGAACACAACTGGTCTTTGAGTCACGTCCAGCTAAGCAAATTAGACCTTAATAAAAACTTTCCTAAAATGGTTTATCCTCTTTAGGAAATAAACAATGTGTTGAATCATTCCATTAAGTCTTGATAAGAACATATCTTCACTGATAACGTCTTGATCAGATCAAATCTTGATATACACGTTTGTAGAGTGGATTTCCATATATAGCAGATACGTGTATTAAATGCGCGAGATTTGGGCAATCTGGCTGTCGTACCCAAACATGTTTAAACATCTGGTCCAACATCTTTTGTACCCAACATGTTGAAACATTTGGTCCAACATCTTGCTTGTATATTTGTTTTAGCAAAATGAGGCCAACACACAAATATCCAACGGCCGTTCATCAGTGGTATTCAGTTGTGTGACACCAGCTGTCAAACCATGTTCAAGACCCATGACATCATAAACCTTTTGAATGTCTTGATTTGCCATCTTTACATCCCAATCCCGAAGTGATGGGTGCTTGTATTTTCCAGTTAAAAATGGGCTTCTCTTCCCCATTTTATCCAAGTAGTTAATCTGCAGAATAAAAACAAAACATACATATCAGGAAAACAGAAGATGCAAAAGCAGTTACTGAATGTGAACAAGAAATCAGGAAGCTAATAACATGCAAAACAAATTATAACATTGAAACCATAGACTAATGGTTTCAGGTCAAAATCCTTTCACAACTAGCTAGCTATGTAATTCCCCCTACCATACAGGCTATACAAAACACATAACACATTCACTATACAAAACACCTAAAAAAAGAGAAATATAGCATTGAAACCATAAGTATGGTTTTATGGTTTCAGTAAGTTATACACTGAAACCATTTACCAATAATAATGGTTTCAGTTTCAAGTGTGTAAAATTATAGAAAACACCTAAACAAATAAAACACATAACACATTCACTATACAAAACACCTAAAAAAAGAAAACACACAACACACACAACACACAACACATTCACTATAGAAAACACCTAAACAAATAAAATTATAACATTGAAACCATAGACTAATGGTTTCAGGTCAAAATCCTCTCACAACTAGCTAGCTATGTAATTCCCCCTACCATACAAGCTATACAAAACACATAACACATTCACTATACAAAACACCTAAAAAAAAGAGAAATATAACATTGAAACCATAAGTATGGTTTTATGGTTTCAGTAAGTTATACACTGAAACCATTTACCAATAATAATGGTTTCAGTGTGTAAATTATTGAAGAATATGAAGTAAGATGAAGTTATAGTTAGAATGTTTACCAATAGGAAATGAAAGTCTGCAAGTGGATTTGCAACACCTGGACTTCGCAGTCCTTCTTTCATATAATCTAGGATATGTGCGCACCAATTGTACGATGAAACACCGACTGCATCTTCTAAGATGTGGGCATAGTGAAGAGAGACATCACTGTGGTTAGTCGGGCACAATATGTTGTGAATTGTGTAACATATTGCGCCCTTCACCCAAGCAGTTGGTTTCTCAGTTGTCTTCAAGACTCTCTCCAATTCTACCAACTTCACATATTGAGAAAAACCTTCATTCAATCCTAATTCTGCCCTAAACCTTTTTATTGCCTCATCCGAGCAAACACCTGTGTTTATCTTTTTTCCGACCATTGGAAGCTCGTATACGCGGTGGACATCATGCTCTTTTAATTCAAGCACTTTTGTCGTAGTCAATCTGATGCACATGTTATCCTTGTCAAAGTTGTTTACGATCCAATCCACAAAGAATGTGTGGATTCTTGTCCAATTGCAAATGTGCAGCATTCCTCCAAACCCGTATTCGTTCAATACCTCAATTATCTTCTTTTTTGTTTTTTTTTCCATTGATAGATTGCATAATATCATACACTTTAGGTATGCTCAATTTGCGTCTCAACCTATGTTCAACCTCGGTAGGTTTCTGCTTCTGTTCAGTTGCTTTTGCAGCTTGCATTTTGTAACACCCAAACCCATTATTTCTATATTTCTACCTTAGTAAAAATCTTTTTCAAAATACGCAACGGAAAGTAATGTTCGATATTATAAAAGTTGTGGTTCGAGTATTACATTCTTCAATCAAAATAATACTAATGTAATTAATTAGTAAAAATAGTGTTTATACAAATCTTAAATCAACTAATGTATTTATTAGCTATACAAAACAACCTAGATAATGGACTTTATATACAATATAAAACCCTTTCCCGTGTCACAATCAGAGCGGAGCTTCATCGACGACTCGACATCGAATACCACAAAACCTGTAAATCTGGACCCCCAACGGTCCAGCACATAACACATAAAAGAGAGTTAGATAACATACTCAAAATATACAAGTGTAAGTAAATTGTACTTAAACACTTCTTCATAAAAACATGCATAATCATACATTATACATATACATCACCATCATTCATGCATATTCATATATCATGCATATTACTTCATTTATCACATAATCAATCATCTACAATTATATACCAAACATATAGTTTCACGTCGTCTCGGACAATACCAAAACATCAACAAATACATTGTTCAGATTATGGTCATGACGGACCCTGCGTTGTTCATTTTATAGTCATGACGGACTCTGCGTTGTTCATTTTATAGTCATGACGGACTCTGCTACTCACATACGGATTAACAATCAACATTTACCAAGTATGTGTCAAACATCATTTATAATAAAATGCACACATAATCCCTAATGCAATCTAATGCTTCACATTCATGTTATGTCCTCTAGACACCTCTAATGCATGTGGTACCATCGTCTTTATCAGAGTATTTCACCTCCGATATCCGTCTTTATCAAACAAATATAGTTCGATATCCTTCTTTATTGGACAAGCCAATATCCCTAAATATTCATGATGCATGCACTCAAAACTCATGAATATATTCATCAACAATTTTGGCATATAGCCCGTCAACAATAACGTGGAACACTATCCAACGTCCGTCTTTATTAAGATAATCAATACCTTAATATCCGTCTTTATTAGAATAACATAATTCTAATATCCTTCTTTATCAAGTTGATTAACACCTTAATATACTTCATTTATACTTCATACATGATTAACAATCGTTATAAGCATCAACAAGCATCAACAAGCATCAACAATCATGTAAGAATAAGACACTGATTGAAAATACATGCAAAGGAAGATCGCAGATGAAAAACTGGAGAAAACTGCAACATTTTCGCCTGGGGCGAAATATATTTCGCCTGGGGCGAAATAACTGCAGAATGACTGGTTCTCACTGACCAATTTTCGCCTGGGGCGAAATATATTTCGCCTGGGGCGAATTCTCTGCAGAATGAACTGGTTCTGATTTCTGCAGGACAGCCTCTCATTGCAACGATCATAACTTGGGCTACGAAAGTCCAATGGAGACGCACATATACTCGTTGGAAAGCTAACAAACAGGGCTACAACTTTTATGTTGGCCACTAAAACCAGTTCACAACGAAAAGAGGTCAAAATTGCACGTAAAGGTTCAGACCTCATAGATAACAATTTTCTACATTTCTCATTTCAAACTCTAAACTCTCAAGACTCTCACATAAACCATTTTTCATGTTATAAACTCCAAATAAGTTCATATTCAAGTGCAACAAGCATATCTAAACACAAAAGGACAGTTCATTTCTCAGATCTACGTCATAAACATCGAAAAAGTAAAGATTGACACTTTTTCATCAAAACTCTCAAGAACACAAGTTCTTGAGTTTAATCTGTTATAAAACTCGTTTTTAACCATTAAATCCGTTCATTAATCATGTTAAAAGCATGTTAAACATATTAAGAACCTTAGGAACGATTTCCATCAAGAAAATCCGTTCTAAGCTAAAACGAAAATGGGGTGGAGGAAGTTCGGGTAAGGAGAAATCGACATTCTCCCCTTCCTCGTATCACCCACGAATATGAAATCTACTCTCTTACCTGGATTCGAAGAAAACACGACGAAGATCTCGAATCCCTAGCTCTACCCTTGCTCTAGCTCTTCAAGCTCTCTCTTCTCTTCTCTCAAGAACATAAGAACATGAGAAAAATGAATTCCTCTTCTCCCTCTCATGGCCATAAGGGCGCCACACACACACCTCACAAGGCCCATTGGGCCTCAAGCCCAATTGGCTTGGCCCAATTACACGTTAACTCACTCTACTCGCCTAACTTAATTAAAATGCCACGTTAAATAAAATATTTTAACACATAAAAATAACAATATGAAAATTGGGTCGTTACAACTCTCCCCCACTTAAAAGATTTTCGCCCTCGAAAATTACGCAACTAAAGCAACTCCGGATAACTCCTGTATCCGACCCTCCAACAAAACGCTCAAAACGCTACACATTACCAAGTTTGACAAAATTAGTTTATCCCATCCAACACAATTTTTGTCCATTTATCAACAAGAGATCAAGGACGGCCAGTTCCTCAATTTGTCGATAAATATTCAACAATCATGATATCGGCACAAACCATTCTTATCAAACCGCTAAAACATCCACTCCGCACGAAACATCTATAGACTCACATTCTACGGTACACATAACTCTACCCCAAAACAGGTACAACTAATCGAACTCTCCGAAAGATACTTCCACAACTCCATAACTCCACAAATCCTATAAGTCTCTGATTCCCTCATGGATCACTTAACCGTGTTACATCACTTATTCATATTCGAATCTTATTTCAACTTATCACTTGATAGTTCAATTCCAACAATCACTTGATGACCAACATTCTCAAACTTCATTGACACAAGCTAAAAACTACCGTCTCTAACCGTCAAATTCCTTTTCTCACATATCTCCAATCATTGAGTCGAATCTCGTTACGACTATTCCATTCCCAAGTAATCTCTTAACCAATATTTGCATTCCTTAACGCAAACATTTTCCAATACCACTTCTCCTTAATTCCTTAGCAATTTGCTACTTCAAAATTAGGCTACCGCCTAAAATTGGTTCTCCAAACAATCATAACCTCTATCTCATTAGTTTCAAACGACATCTTCAATTCGCCCATAATCCATCTATCGATGTTCCTCATCATCTTGCATTGCAACAAGCATACTCTTCTCCGTTTATTCACTCATCGAATTTTTATTCATCTCCGACCCCTACCAATCATCATCTCTCTTTGGATAGTTATCTTTAAACTCCTCCTTAGTACATTCGATACCAAAATCAAACTCTTGAATTAAATCTACAAAGCTCCAAATATTCGCCATACGATCTAACTCTATCCATTAAATTCTAATCAACCTTTGTCTTAGTATTTTTACTCATGACTCCTTGTCTAATCCCAATATGACATCTCTAGAAAATTTCCAAAATTCTCGTCCAAATACATTTTAAGTTATGCACCAAGTCACTACCGTTTCATCATCCATGATGAAACAATTTAAAATCCTTTACTTCATTGTCACCGATTACGACCATACTACATCAACATCCACGATGCATCTAACAAAACTAGTCTCTACCGACTCTTCCATTCCATGAATTCAAATTCCTTAGCAAATACTTACTCACTCTTATCTTTTGGGCACCACAAAATGCTCTCCGACACTTACCTTAGGCATCGCCTTCAACTCCTTACTATAAGTGCTAAAACACAACATCTACTCACATGTGCGATAATCCTTTTCGCAAATTCTCACCTAGCACAAGTCACTTCCAACATGACCTCATATACTCATTCACAACACGTTCTCCAACGGCTAACTTTCTTATTCTTCATCATTCAAAATGATACCTCTCCTTTAGCTTCGTCTCAACCTCTAAGACTCTACGTTCTCGTTCAACATGTGACACCAATTGTCCGGTCATTATCCAAATCCAATCACTCTTCGACAAGCCTCTTACAAAATCCTTTGAATCGTTATCCTACTTCCATCTTCGAATAAATTCGACTACTTATACAATCCTCACTTCCAACGATTCAACAAACATACCAATCCTATTATGATATTTCTCAATTCCATTCTCATTTACTTTAAAACCTACTTCCCTTCATCGATTAATTAACACCAACGGTTCACTAATCTTCACATCTCTTACGAAAATTACTTCACACACTAGACTTAGAATTCCAAATTGTCCAACCAATTCAACATACTACCATATGCACGACTCACATAAAGCTTCTTACTCAAGCATCTGCTACAACATCCGATCCACTTGGATGACAACTTACTTCAAAATCATCACCTCCTCAAGAATCTTAATCACTCCCTCTTCTTCATATTCGACTCATTTCGATCAAACAAATACTTCAACTTTGGTCCACAAAACACGCCTCCATACTCTTCATCTCACTTAACCAATCTCACTAACTCGGTCCGACAACTTCTCTTCTAGTAGTTTCTCACAACTTGTTGCTCCCATTCATTCCACTTCGAACAACGTCACCACTTCCTGAATATTCCGCTTCAAGAGCATCTCTACTCATCTCATCTTCTCACGTTCGAAACATCTCGGAGAGATATAACCTTCTCCCCCACTTATCTCAAACCCACCTACACTCTTCCACTATAACTTCTGGTGCTCACACCTAACGGTTCTATCGTCTCTAAACATATTCTTCCTAAGAAGAAACTAGTATCGACATCGTTTACACGCATGTCGCATACAGGGGACAAAACCTAACCCACGATACCTAAACACTAACACAAATTCATGCAAGCATTCAAGTAACCTGTACTTCCCTCACTTTTCAAAGTTAGGAAATCAAACAATCACAAGAAAAATAAACATTGCAAGGCAATAATTCATACTCACATTCAGTCAACTCAGAACAAGACGTCAACAAAAAATAAATTTTGTAACACCCAAACCCGTTATTTAATTAACTCTGCCTTTATAAAATCTTTTTCGAAAAATACGCAGCGGAAAAATTGAAAATCTGATTTATAAAGCGCTGGTTTGAATATCACAAACTTCATTCAAAGATAATACTAATACATTTATCTAGTAGAATATTCGAATGAACTAAAAACAAAACCTCGCATCGAACGATGCGTTATTAGTTATACAAAACGGATACTTTTCAAATGAAAGCTTAAGACCAACAGAGTATACTAAGAGGACTACATGCATATACATATAAAAACCCCTTTTTCCCGTGTCTCAATCAGAGCAGAGCTTCACCATTGCACTCGGACGAGGCTAACACATAACCTGTCAACCTGGACCCCCAAAGGTCCAGCAATTAACACAAAGCAGAGAGTTAGAAAACATAAACATAAATATAAGTGTGAGTAGTATACTACACACTTCACACGCTATCATACATTTCTAACTCACGCACATACATCGTCAAATACGACTACCAATCAATCATTCATTTACAAACACACCAATCATATAGTTTCACGTCTTCTCGGACACTACTAAAGTGTTCATTTTATAGTCATGACGGACTCTACACTTGTTCATTTTATAGTCATGACGGACTCTACACTTGTTCATTTTATAGTCATGACGGACTCTACACTTGTTCATTTTATAGTCATGACGGACTCTACTCACATACCAAGTCATGGCAACAATCACAGTATTAAACAATTAGTAAATTCCAAAGCTTAACACATACGGAAAACACATTACAATCCAATCAGATATTGTCACATAACAATTATCAAATACATGTGCATTTACCCTAATGCATCTAATGCCAATTATCCAATGTCATGTCATCCCTAGACACGACTAATGCATGTGGTACCAAGGTGTCTCACCAACGGTGGACCAAGAACAGTTTTACATCATGCTGGATAAGCGTCTCACCAACGGTGGACCAAGAACAGTTTTACATCATGCTGGATAAGCGTCTCACCAACGGTGGACCAAGAACAGTTTTATATCATGCTGGATATGTCGGAACTTACCGAACCATCTTATCTCCCTTGGATAAGCCAACACAGTTTTACATCATGTCGGATGCTGCTATTCACCCCATTTAAGATGAACCCAGTTTTACATCTTGTTGGATGCGTCGGAACTTACCGAACCACCTTATCTCCCTTGGATAAGCTCAATAACAGTTTTATATCATGTAGGATATGGTTATCATCAACCATCTCTCCCATAAAGAGGAGTCACACAGTTTTATATCATGTTTGGATATGGGCTCCAGATCTCGGATAACATAATCCCATCTTCGGCCACTTTTCATAAACATAGTCCATTTTCATCAATTATTGGAATTCACATGATTCCCATAACACAATTATTCATGAATGCATGATTACTTTTAAACACATCAAATACATGACGCTATCTAGCTCGAAGCTATTCATTCACTGATGCGGAAACACAATTCCAACATCTAACACATTAGGATAACACAATATCCTATCACTCCAATCATAATTATTCACATGATAATTATCTGCATAACCATTTTTATACACATAAGGTTTCATTTACACTTATGTCATAAAACACACATCATTTCCTTAACATTGTAAATTAATGCTAAAACATAAACATAGTCACTTGAACTACAAGTCATTGCATACGCGTGCGAATCATATAACGATTAACAATAAGCATTAACAACATCAACATGTATCAACAAACATGTAAGGATACCCTTAAACCATGTTACAAGCGCCTAATTGCACTTAAAACAATTATCAAAAAGTTGCTGTCACAGTGCTGTTCGCTGAGCGAATCCGTAGCGAACCCGTAGCGAACCCGTAGCGAACACGTAGCGAACACGTAGCGAACACGTTCGCTGTAGCGAACAGGTAGCGAACTACATCAGAGGGTTGCAGGTACATGGCGAACAGATAGCGAATCCGTAGCGAACTTATTCGCTAAGCGAATCCGTAGCGAATCCGTAGCGAACTTATTCGCTAAGCGAATCCGTAGCGAATCCGTAGCGAACTACACCAGAAATATCTGTTCTTGAGTTTTCTAAGGCGGTTTAACATTGAATCAACTCAAAAATTCATCCAAACATGTTATAAATTCATATAAACAGCCATTCCAAACATATATGGTATCAAGGAACATTAATCATCCCTTCCAAACATCCAAATACCTCAAATAATCAAAATCATGCCAATTTCTTGCAAAATAAGCAAAGTTGCATAAACATGCAAATCATTGATCAAACATCTACATATTCCCATTTTCAACTCCCCAAAGTTGTTTACCTCATCTACCATGAGTTCACTACACATGTTAGGATCAAAAGAATCCATTTTCCATTAAGAAAATCACCCACAAAACCCACAAGAAAATAGAGTGGAAAGAGTTTGGGAATGGAGGAATCGACATCCTCCCCTCTTCCGAATCACTCACGAATATGTAATCTAACTCTCGTACCTTAGCTCGACGAATCCACAAGCTTGCTCTTCTCTTTCTCCCCCATGAGCTCCTTGCCCTAGCTAAGCTCTTCAACTTCTCAAGAATTGCAACTTATGAGACTATTCATGGTTGACTTGGCTACTTATAGCTCTCTCTCTATTCTCATGGATCAAAGCCCACTTGGCTTAGGCCCAATGCCTATTCCACGCCCAAAGGCCCAAACAACATAACTTCTCGCTCATTAACTTACGTTCTCGCTAAATGATTATTCACCGCTTAATAATTTAATTATAAATCACGCCCTCGCGTAATAAAATAATTAAATAACGAATACTAAATTTTGGGTCGTTACAACTCTACCCCCCTTAAAAGATTTTCGCCCTCGAAAATTACCCGACTAAAACACAACTCCGGATAAATTCCCTCATCCGATTTTCTAATTCCCAACTTGCATTCAATCCAACGGGTTTTCTAGTCATAATACCTTAGCCGATACGGTCTCTTACACAAACTCCGATTCAAATTCACACTTCTTCCGGATTCGTACCAACAAAACATACAAACTCCAAACCAAACCAAGTTTGACAAAATCAGTCAATCCCAATCGACACAATCTCGTCTACTCATCAACAATAGATCAAGGACAGCTAATCCCTTGATTTGTCGATAGATAGTCAACAATCGTGATGATGGCATAAACCATTCTCATCAAACTACTTAAAACTTTCTCTTAACATCTTACGGTACTCGCAGCACCACTCCAAAACAAAACCACTTAACCCAAAATACTCCGAAAGACCCTTCCGTTGCACACTTCACAACTTTTCAAATTCCATAAGTTCTTAACTGCGTCGAATCTCACTCCAACCATTCATTCGGTAGCACAACTCCTACGCTCATCTGCTGTCTAACTTCTCAAATTTCTTAACACATGCCAAAAATATACTATCCAACCGTCAAATTCTTTTCCTTGCAATTCCCCAAATCATTGCGTCGAACATTCAACATAACTGTTTTATTTTCCAAATAATCTCTTATCCAATTTCTGACTTCCTTAACATGACCTTCCCGATATCATTTCCCGTCGAAATATTCTTATCCAAAATATTACCTTAAGTCACTCGTCGACTCACTATCATCCCACCGTTCACGACGAAAATATCCATAATCATTTATTTCCTTCCCACATAGTATTACTATACTACTCTAACATATACGATGTTCCCAACATCACTTAGTCTCCACCGACTTTTCCAATAAGTCGTTGTCAATCTCATTCTTACTTCCGAATGGTACAAAACACTTTCTCTGATACTTTCATATTTCCAATTATTCAAATACGACACTTCACACTTAGCTTTATTTCAACCTCCAAAGGTTCATCCACCCTCGACACTAATTGTCCGATCACCATCTAAATGAAAATATTTCCTTCTCGACAAACTCTTTCAAAATCCATCAAATTGTTATCCCATTTCCATCTCGGAATAACTCTACTACTCGTACAATCCACTACCACTCGATAACTTAACAAGTATACCAATTTCTAACACGGTATTTCTTAATTCCATTCTCATCTACTTCTGAGAATTCACTTCTTTTTCCTTGGTTAAATAACACTAACGGTTCTCCAACCTTCACATCTATTTTCTAAGCTTCTCAAATCTTTCCAAGAAATGACTACTCGGTTCTAACACACTCAGCCGCTATAAATCCTTCCTAGGCTCTTCTCGATCACCTAGTAATTCCATATTTAATCTCAGCTACTATCAAAAGTTGATTTCCAAACAACCATGATCTCCGTCTTGTTGATTCCAACACAACTCTCATCAGATTCCTCTGAAAACTTTTCATCAACAAAGCTTCCATCTTTATCACTCTTCCTCCTCTTTGAGGATGAACCATCAAGTGAAAGACAACCAAACAATGGAACATTCTTCCTACGAGTTCCGCTAGAAACACCACCAGTCCCACTTATTGTAGTCGGGTTTTCAGTTCCCTAACCACACCTTCCATCCTTGACATCAACCTCCCACTTAACTTAACCCTCAAGGTATTCACCATTCGCATACTCGTCGTATGATCATCACTAGGTTTTCTTACCCTTGATGCACACGTCTTCTCCGTTTCCCAGCAACGGTGTTCACTTAACATTCAATCTGCTCCATCGTTCCCCAATGGCCACATTCTCCCTACGGCTAAACAACTTCATTCCGACTCACTCCGAAATGATCATCTGATACTTCCTCCAAAATATTCTCCAAATAAGAATTCCACTTCGAACAATGCTACTCAATCTTAAACAATCCACATCAAGAACATCTCTATTCGTCCTTACTTCTCGCGTTCGAAACATCTTGGAGAGACAAAATCTTCTCCCCCACTTATCTCAAACCCACCTTTACACTTCCACTAGAACATCCGGTGTAAGCACCTAACCGTCCTATCGATTCCAAATTTATTCCTCCCAAGAGAAATCTAATACCGACAGCATTCACATGCATGTCGTATGAAAAGGGTAAACATAAGGTAAGATATCTAAGCATCTACTCAAAACCCCTGTGCAGTCCTCTTGACAAACACACCACTGCAAAATACATAAACACACTATTCCCGTCTATGCTAACGTAACAACCTACGTAACAACTAGCATACATAATTACTACCACATGTCTATACATATATTTATAACTAAACTATATGTAAGACAATGAAACATCCATGTACACAAGACATCGAGTCAAGTACATGCATTACATTTCGTTTGTCCGCATACTTACAACATCTACTCAAACATGTATAAAACATAGCATGTTCTCAAACAAGTTCTCATCATGAGAATACATTCACATAGTTCAATTAAAGAACCACACTAAGTACTAGTAATCAATCTACCACATGTTATAAACAAACATATAACAACACACATTAGGATCTACTTACATCCTACTCCTTTCTCACTCTAGTGAAAAATTCATTTTCACTTACTCAAAAGAAAATAATCTTATATTTTCAACAAAATCTTCATCACATGCAGTTTTACATCATGCTGGATCATCAACTGTTAGCAATAAGCATCTACAAACCAAAAGTTCAAACCACACAAATTTTTAAAACTTAAGCATAAAAATACTCAACCACTACTTGACTTGATAACTTATAACAATGATAAGTATCAATCGCATCAAGTACACACAACAAGAAAAGACAGACACAACTGGCACACACGCTCACTCGATCTGACTGCACAGACCGGCTCTGATTGACACGTAACCTCACAGTCCGAAGACGACCTGCTCTGATACCACTTTGTAACACCCAAACCCGTTATTTAATTAACTCTGCCTTTATAAAATCTTTTTCGAAAAATACGCAGCGGAAAAATTGAAAATCTGATTTATAAAGCGCTGGTTTGAATATCACAAACTTCATTCAAAGATAATACTAATACATTTATCTAGTAGAATATTCGAATGAACTAAAAACAAAACCTCGCATCGAACGATGCGTTATTAGTTATACAAAACGGATACTTTTCAAATGAAAGCTTAAGACCAACAGAGTATACTAAGAGGACTACATGCATATACATATAAAAACCCCTTTTTCCCGTGTCTCAATCAGAGCAGAGCTTCACCATTGCACTCGGACGAGGCTAACACATAACCTGTCAACCTGGACCCCCAAAGGTCCAGCAATTAACACAAAGCAGAGAGTTAGAAAACATAAACATAAATATAAGTGTGAGTAGTATACTACACACTTCACACGCTATCATACATTTCTAACTCACGCACATACATCGTCAAATACGACTACCAATCAATCATTCATTTACAAACACACCAATCATATAGTTTCACGTCTTCTCGGACACTACTAAAGTGTTCATTTTATAGTCATGACGGACTCTACACTTGTTCATTTTATAGTCATGACGGACTCTACACTTGTTCATTTTATAGTCATGACGGACTCTACACTTGTTCATTTTATAGTCATGACGGACTCTACACTTGTTCATTTTATAGTCATGACGGACTCTACTCACATACCAAGTCATGGCAACAATCACAGTATTAAACAATTAGTAAATTCCAAAGCTTAACACATACGGAAAACACATTACAATCCAATCAGATATTGTCACATAACAATTATCAAATACATGTGCATTTACCCTAATGCATCTAATGCCAATTATCCAATGTCATGTCATCCCTAGACACGACTAATGCATGTGGTACCAAGGTGTCTCACCAACGGTGGACCAAGAACAGTTTTACATCATGCTGGATAAGCGTCTCACCAACGGTGGACCAAGAACAGTTTTACATCATGCTGGATAAGCGTCTCACCAACGGTGGACCAAGAACAGTTTTATATCATGCTGGATATGTCGGAACTTACCGAACCATCTTATCTCCCTTGGATAAGCCAACACAGTTTTACATCATGTCGGATGCTGCTATTCACCCCATTTAAGATGAACCCAGTTTTACATCTTGTTGGATGCGTCGGAACTTACCGAACCACCTTATCTCCCTTGGATAAGCTCAATAACAGTTTTATATCATGTAGGATATGGTTATCATCAACCATCTCTCCCATAAAGAGGAGTCACACAGTTTTATATCATGTTTGGATATGGGCTCCAGATCTCGGATAACATAATCCCATCTTCGGCCACTTTTCATAAACATAGTCCATTTTCATCAATTATTGGAATTCACATGATTCCCATAACACAATTATTCATGAATGCATGATTACTTTTAAACACATCAAATACATGACGCTATCTAGCTCGAAGCTATTCATTCACTGATGCGGAAACACAATTCCAACATCTAACACATTAGGATAACACAATATCCTATCACTCCAATCATAATTATTCACATGATAATTATCTGCATAACCATTTTTATACACATAAGGTTTCATTTACACTTATGTCATAAAACACACATCATTTCCTTAACATTGTAAATTAATGCTAAAACATAAACATAGTCACTTGAACTACAAGTCATTGCATACGCGTGCGAATCATATAACGATTAACAATAAGCATTAACAACATCAACATGTATCAACAAACATGTAAGGATACCCTTAAACCATGTTACAAGCGCCTAATTGCACTTAAAACAATTATCAAAAAGTTGCTGTCACAGTGCTGTTCGCTGAGCGAATCCGTAGCGAACCCGTAGCGAACCCGTAGCGAACACGTAGCGAACACGTAGCGAACACGTTCGCTGTAGCGAACAGGTAGCGAACTACATCAGAGGGTTGCAGGTACATGGCGAACAGATAGCGAATCCGTAGCGAACTTATTCGCTAAGCGAATCCGTAGCGAATCCGTAGCGAACTTATTCGCTAAGCGAATCCGTAGCGAATCCGTAGCGAACTACACCAGAAATATCTGTTCTTGAGTTTTCTAAGGCGGTTTAACATTGAATCAACTCAAAAATTCATCCAAACATGTTATAAATTCATATAAACAGCCATTCCAAACATATATGGTATCAAGGAACATTAATCATCCCTTCCAAACATCCAAATACCTCAAATAATCAAAATCATGCCAATTTCTTGCAAAATAAGCAAAGTTGCATAAACATGCAAATCATTGATCAAACATCTACATATTCCCATTTTCAACTCCCCAAAGTTGTTTACCTCATCTACCATGAGTTCACTACACATGTTAGGATCAAAAGAATCCATTTTCCATTAAGAAAATCACCCACAAAACCCACAAGAAAATAGAGTGGAAAGAGTTTGGGAATGGAGGAATCGACATCCTCCCCTCTTCCGAATCACTCACGAATATGTAATCTAACTCTCGTACCTTAGCTCGACGAATCCACAAGCTTGCTCTTCTCTTTCTCCCCCATGAGCTCCTTGCCCTAGCTAAGCTCTTCAACTTCTCAAGAATTGCAACTTATGAGACTATTCATGGTTGACTTGGCTACTTATAGCTCTCTCTCTATTCTCATGGATCAAAGCCCACTTGGCTTAGGCCCAATGCCTATTCCACGCCCAAACAACATAACTTCTCGCTCATTAACTTACGTTCTCGCTAAATGATTATTCACCGCTTAATAATTTAATTATAAATCACGCCCTCGCGTAATAAAATAATTAAATAACGAATACTAAATTTTGGGTCGTTACAAATTTCTTGTCTGGCTCCCTCGCTTAGCAAAAGCTAGCGAGCTCCCGGCGAGACAAGTCAAAACATTCACAGGATTTAGCAAGACTTAGCGAGACTCAGCGAGGTTCATTCTTCGCCTAGCGAGCACATCCAAAAATCTGGGTGCTCTGCTACGGTTTTGAACTTACGCTCACTAAACTCTCGTTTTCTCGACTCACTAATCCACAAAATCCAAAACATCAAGCATATAACATCATTATATACTTGAAAGTACAAATTAGAATCATGCATCACAATTACAACATAGGATTATGAGATCTTCATGTTTTTACTCATAAAACGCATAGCAATTCAAATGCCTAGTAATCATCTAGCACATGTTATAAACAAACATATAACAAACACATATCAGGACACATTAATATCCTACTCTTCTCACCATTTTAAAAATTAATTTTCACTCACCCAAAAGAAAATAACTCTATATTTTCACCAAAATCTTCAAGAAATAATATTAGTTTTTAAAATTATTTCAAATCATTACCACATGCAGTTTTATATCATGCCGGATCGTCACATGCAGTTTTATATCATGCCGGATCATCAACAATTAGCAATAAGCATCAATCCATCAAGTTTAAACTACAAAAAGGTTAAACTCTACGCATATACAACTATTATAAACATAGGAGCATAGCACTCACACCATTACTCACAAAAAGAACGAATAATTTAATTCAATTCACATCACTCATAGTTCCTAAATGAACAACATAAGTGATTTCACAAAACAAACACAACAAAATTGTTAGACAAACACGACTGACACACAATACTCACTTGGTCTGACTGCACAGACCTGCTCTGATCGACACATAACCCACACAGTCCGAAGACGACCTGCTCTGATACCAATTGTAACACCCAAACCCATTATTTCTATATTTCTACCTTAGTAAAAATCTTTTTCAAAATACGCAACGGAAAGTAATGTTCGATATTATAAAAGTTGTGGTTCGAGTATTACATTCTTCAATCAAAATAATACTAATGTAATTAATTAGTAAAAATAGTGTTTATACAAATCTTAAATCAACTAATGTATTTATTAGCTATACAAAACAACCTAGATAATGGACTTTATATACAATATAAAACCCTTTCCCGTGTCACAATCAGAGCGGAGCTTCATCGACGACTCGACATCGAATACCACAAAACCTGTAAATCTGGACCCCCAACGGTCCAGCACATAACACATAAAAGAGAGTTAGATAACATACTCAAAATATACAAGTGTAAGTAAATTGTACTTAAACACTTCTTCATAAAAACATGCATAATCATACATTATACATATACATCACCATCATTCATGCATATTCATATATCATGCATATTACTTCATTTATCACATAATCAATCATCTACAATTATATACCAAACATATAGTTTCACGTCGTCTCGGACAATACCAAAACATCAACAAATACATTGTTCAGATTATGGTCATGACGGACCCTGCGTTGTTCATTTTATAGTCATGACGGACTCTGCGTTGTTCATTTTATAGTCATGACGGACTCTGCTACTCACATACGGATTAACAATCAACATTTACCAAGTATGTGTCAAACATCATTTATAATAAAATGCACACATAATCCCTAATGCAATCTAATGCTTCACATTCATGTTATGTCCTCTAGACACCTCTAATGCATGTGGTACCATCGTCTTTATCAGAGTATTTCACCTCCGATATCCGTCTTTATCAAACAAATATAGTTCGATATCCTTCTTTATTGGACAAGCCAATATCCCTAAATATTCATGATGCATGCACTCAAAACTCATGAATATATTCATCAACAATTTTGGCATATAGCCCGTCAACAATAACGTGGAACACTATCCAACGTCCGTCTTTATTAAGATAATCAATACCTTAATATCCGTCTTTATTAGAATAACATAATTCTAATATCCTTCTTTATCAAGTTGATTAACACCTTAATATACTTCATTTATACTTCATACATGATTAACAATCGTTATAAGCATCAACAAGCATCAACAAGCATCAACAAGCATCAACAATCATGTAAGAATAAGACACTGATTGAAAATACATGCAAAGGAAGATCGCAGATGAAAAACTGGAGAAAACTGCAACATTTTCGCCTGGGGCGAAATATATTTCGCCTGGGGCGAAATAACTGCAGAATGACTGGTTCTCACTGACCAATTTTCGCCTGGGGCGAAATATATTTCGCCTGGGGCGAATTCTCTGCAGAATGAACTGGTTCTGATTTCTGCAGGACAGCCTCTCATTGCAACGATCATAACTTGGGCTACGAAAGTCCAATGGAGACGCACATATACTCGTTGGAAAGCTAACAAACAGGGCTACAACTTTTATGTTGGCCACTAAAACCAGTTCACAACGAAAAGAGGTCAAAATTGCACGTAAAGGTTCAGACCTCATAGATAACAATTTTCTACATTTCTCATTTCAAACTCTAAACTCTCAAGACTCTCACATAAACCATTTTTCATGTTATAAACTCCAAATAAGTTCATATTCAAGTGCAACAAGCATATCTAAACACAAAAGGACAGTTCATTTCTCAGATCTACGTCATAAACATCGAAAAAGTAAAGATTGACACTTTTTCATCAAAACTCTCAAGAACACAAGTTCTTGAGTTTAATCTGTTATAAAACTCGTTTTTAACCATTAAATCCGTTCATTAATCATGTTAAAAGCATGTTAAACATATTAAGAACCTTAGGAACGATTTCCATCAAGAAAATCCGTTCTAAGCTAAAACGAAAATGGGGTGGAGGAAGTTCGGGTAAGGAGAAATCGACATTCTCCCCTTCCTCGTATCACCCACGAATATGAAATCTACTCTCTTACCTGGATTCGAAGAAAACACGACGAAGATCTCGAATCCCTAGCTCTACCCTTGCTCTAGCTCTTCAAGCTCTCTCTTCTCTTCTCTCAAGAACATAAGAACATGAGAAAAATGAATTCCTCTTCTCCCTCTCATGGCCATAAGGGCGCCACACACACACCTCACAAGGCCCATTGGGCCTCAAGCCCAATTGGCTTGGCCCAATTACACGTTAACTCACTCTACTCGCCTAACTTAATTAAAATGCCACGTTAAATAAAATATTTTAACACATAAAAATAACAATATGAAAATTGGGTCGTTACACATTTTCCCCTTTTGTTGTCGGGTAGTATGCGAAGATGAAGCCTTCGAGTCTGATGACTGCGATAGGCCAAGGCTGAAGCTTGGTCCTGACTCGTCAACCTGCATTGAATGAAACCATTATCAATCAAAAATCCCATACTAACAGATCAACAAACATTGTCATATCACATATATCCACTGAAACCAAAATCCTTGCCTAATGGTTTCACTTAGATAGCAGACATTATCACATATTCCCACAAAAGCATACACTATTATCAACAAACACAGTTCAATCCTCAAATGTGGAAACCATTCAAGTATACAAAAGTTCAAACATATACACATATGAGTAATAATCCACAATTCCAAAATAATCAAACATAATTCCCAAAATATAATTAGGAAACCATTTAGTACATCCAATGGTTTTAATCTTGTGAAATTAGAAAATAATCAAACCAAAATAAAACCTAATTCCCAAAATCGAAGTAAAAATCTAGCTCTAACCTGTTTTCTTTTCACCATTTTGTGTTTGGTTCGTTCAAATTATGTATATGTTGGTGAATGATGATGAACTATGATGAATGGTTTTGAATGATGGCGACGGTGAAGATGATGAAATGTGATGAACTGATGATGAACAACGGCGATGTTGAAGATGGAAGGCGTTAATGGCGACGACGACGGATGAAGTGATGTTGGGCTTTGATTTCCGGCGAGGATGATGGCGATGAAATATGATTTATTCGTTGATGATGATGGCGATGGTGATGATGTTGAGCTTTGATTTCCGTAAAAACCCTAAAAGGACGAGATGAGAAATCAACCTTAGAATTGGTACGAACGCAGACGGCGGAGTTGGAGTGAAGATATTTTGTCTGAAAGATTTTGTCTATTAGGTTAGGGTGAGGGTGAGGTGTACGAAGTGGGGGTGTATGAAGCAAGGACATGGGGGTGTATTCAGCAGTTTACTGTAGCTTATGGACGGTGCATAAGCTTGGGCTTATGCACCATATTTTTTTTTCTTCTAAATATCCTCACACAAAAAAATAAATAAATTCAAATCTTCAAAAAGTGGGACATATAAGTCATTAGCCTAGAAATTTCGTCCCTTTTCGCCTCTGTATGGAGCGTTATGCTTTTCATCAAATCAAACACACAAACCCCACTTTCCATATTTTTATATTCCCTTTTTGTCCTTCTCTTCTCTCAAGTTCTCTCTTTACACACACACACACATAAAATAGCACAAATATCAAATTGGGTTCTTCAACACATTTCTTCCACTAGGGGATTTTGGGTAACTGCCCATATTTCCCACTTCACACTCTCCTCCTCTCAGGTTTCTTCAATCTCACTTTCAATGTAAGTACTTTTCCTTTCAAATGCTTTCAATTTCTTACAATTACTGCTTCATGTAATGATAATTCTCATTTTTTTGTGTGCAGAAACTGAGAATAAGTGAGTTTGATTTATAAAGATAGTTTTTTTTTATTTTTAAGATTAGGGTTTTGTGATTAGGGTTTTTGGGTATAACTGCAAAGTTGTAAATGTCACTTTTTTTTTGTTAATGACTCTGTCAATATTGTTATTTGCTGCAATTGGTTTAAATGTTGAATCTTTGATTATTTTTGTTGAAAAATTGGGGTTTGGATTGTTCTAGGGTCTGGGTGTTCTAATATGATCAAGCAGATACTTGGTAAAATACCGCGGAAGCCTTCAAAATCATCGCATAGTGATTCGAACGGTAATGGAGGGTTGGTCAATGGTGGTTCTGGTTCATCATTGAATTCATCTTATGGTAGTTCCAATGGTACTTTGAAATCTAATTCAGCTTCTTCTTCAAAATCTTTAAGTTCTGGTTCGGGTGAGTTGTATTCTGGGAATGGGAGTTCTGCACCGCTGTCAGCAAATTCGAGTAAAACAAACCAAGCTAAGAAGTCAGCTCCTGTGATTGGATCCCAAGTTAGTTTGATAATGGCTCATGGTAATGGTGTTTACGAGGCTTTGCCGGGTTTTCGAGATGTTTCTAGCTCAGAAAAGCCTAATCTTTTTATAAGGAAGTTAAATATGTGTTGTGTTGTATTTGATTTTAATGATCCTGCCAAGCATCTTAAAGAGAAGGATATCAAGAGGCAAACATTGCTTGAGCTTGTTGATTATATTTCATCTGTTAATTCAAAGTTCAATGAAGCGACGATGCAGGAGATCACCAAGATGGTGGCGGCAAATTTATTTCGAACTCTACCATGTTCGAATCATGATGGTAAGTTTGCAGAAGCATATGATCCTGAGGAAGAGGAGCCTGCGTTGGAACCTGCGTGGAGTCATCTGCAGATTGTGTATGAAGTTCTCTACAGGTTTGTGTCTTCATCAGAGACGGATGCAAAGCTTGCTAAACGATACATTGATCATTCATTTGTATTGAGACTGCTCGACCTCTTTGACTCTGAGGACCAAAGAGAAAGGGAATATTTGAAGACTATTCTCCACCGTATTTATGGGAAGTTCATGGTACATCGGCCGTACATTAGAAAAGCTATCAATAACATCTTTTATCAGTTCATATTTGAGACAGAAAAACACAATGGAATTGCAGAATTGCTGGAGATTTTGGGCAGTATAATTAATGGATTTGCTTTGCCTTTAAAGGAAGAGCATAAGCTGTTCCTTACCCGTGCATTGATCCCACTTCACAAGCCGAAGTGTGTCTCAATGTATCATCAACAACTTTCGTACTGCATTACGCAGTTTGTTGAGAAAGATGTCCGGTTAGCTGATACTGTGATTAGAGGCCTTTTGAAATACTGGCCTGTAACTAATAGTGGAAAGGAGGTAATGTTCCTTGGTGAACTAGAAGAAGTTTTAGAAGCCACTCAAGTATTTGAATTTCAGAAATGTGCAGTGGGATTGTTTCGTCAAATTGCTAGATGCCTCACCAGCCTACACTTTCAGGTGCTTAACAAATTTTCCTAATCTCCTTTTTCCTATGTGACATCTGCATGCACATTTCATTAGCATCTTTCAATACCAATGATCTCTGTTTCTTTCTGATATTCCTTCTTTACTATTCTCCATTTTCTTTTCTTATGCATCTCTGCTCTGCTATTTCTTGATATTTTTTCACTTTTCTGGGGATGAGATTGTTTTGACAATTTCATATGGGGCCCGGTATCTGCCTATTTATTCCTCTTCGCTTAACTATTGGCAAAGAGCTTACAAACAAAGTGATTATTGGCATTGCATGTTATTTGAACATAGAGATTAATCTATTGAATAAAAATGTTTTGCACTTGAGCTAATTTTGTGTGAGCTAATTGTAATGGATAATAAATTATTTACATTGAGGGAAGCAACTACAAACATGACCTCAATATATCGGGGTATCATCAGCAGTCTCTGCACTGTATTACAAACACAGTTGTGGCTGTGGCCGCAGCACCTGTATGTTTCCGCTGTTGTCCAGCGTATTTATAATCCAAATCATGCTATAACCGTGACTGCAACACCATTTTACATACTTGATATTATATTTCCATAACTATTCAGCCATTGATCTTAATTATTTTAGTGTCGATATTTCTTTATTATGATTTAATTTTTTCTGTTATCCTTTATGCACAAGTAATGATGTTTTGATACTTTTAATATATATATATATATATATATATATATATATATATATATATATATATATATATAATCCTCTTAAAAATGGGTATTGGGCCTAACTCATCCTTACAAAACCGGCTTGTAAGGTGAGGATTGCCTCTAGTTTATAAACACTTAGTCAAGCCATCTCTCAACCGATGTGGGACTTCTTAACACACCCCCTCGCGCCCAGCACTATTGGGCTTGGTGCGCATATATAAATGGTGGGTGGCCCGATAGCGGAAACCTGATAACAGGTGGCCCAACGGATCGTGGAGAGGCTCTGATACCATCTTAAAAATGGGTATTGGGCCTAACTCATCCTTACAAAACCGGCTTGTAAGGTGAGGATTGCCTCTAGTTTATAAACACTTAGTCAAGCCATCTCTCAACCGATGTGGGACTTCTTAACAAATCCCATAGCGGTTAATAACAAGCGGCTTGCCATCCCCAATGGCATTGGTAATGGTATGTGGTGGTGTGGGTGGTAGCCACTCACTCCCAATAGCTCAATGCATTAAAAAAATTAGCAGTGCGATGGCAGATGGAATACAACTACGCTTACTGCAGGCAGGGGGTCAGGTCCGGTCTGGTTCCAACTACAGGGCTTCCTTTTTGAGGTCTTTGTAAGTTTGTATCTCCAAGGTTAGAGAACTCACTGTCCATCGGGATGGAATCCAAACTCTGTCACTTTAATGTATTCCATGTGTTGGTGTTACATAAGCTTCTTCCTCCATTTTATTCTTTTGTCGCCAATACCCAGCACTGCATCTGGTGCATGTGTCTTTTTGTTTTAAAGAAAACTCTTAGAACTGATTCAGAAATTAAAAGGCATTAATAGCCCACATAAAGACATTGTTTTCTTTTATGTGCACCAGCGTAGTCAAGAGTACACAATTGTGGCGCAATAGCGCCGGTTGGAGCATTTGAGTCTCGTGACGATACATGGTAGGAAATGTGGAAGTCACGGCATGATAGCACTGCCCCCACCCTGGTCTGTGAATTGTGAGCTCCCTCTCTCTGCCCTATCTCTGTTACTGTGTTCTTTTCCTTCCTGTCTACTAGCTGCAAATGCAAGTCTGATTCTACACTCTGTGCAACTGTCAGACAGTTGCAGGGAACACCCCCTTTCCACCAACCACTCTCTCCTCCAGCTGCAATTTGTGTCCATTCTGGGAAAAGCTGCCTTTTATTTTTCTAATAAGGAGTGTCACTTACCTTAGCTAGCTGCTGGACAACAAATGTAGTTATTTGTTCATACTTTATACTTGAGCTGGTCATTTTTTTACGAATATGGTCAAACTTGTTGAAGGGAATATTGGTGTTTGCAGATAATAACAAAGTTCAAGAGACATATAAATTGGAAATTAATGAAGATGAGCTTGTCTATGACGGCTCAAGGACTATTTATACGGTTGGCCCTCTCAGTCGTAAGAAACAAGTCCGGTTGAGAGGGTCAAACGTATGGACAATCATTGATCCTTCATAGACAATCCCCTCTTCCGTAAAGAAATCCACCTGCTCAAATATAAAGTATAAGCGAATAACTACAAATAAATATAGATATTTTAGCAACAAAGCAACAACATAATGAAGGATATACATGGTATGGCAAGAATTGTTCATCGGTGTTGGGTTTAGCAACAGCTTCAAAATGATTAAAAAGACGTTCCGGCTTTCTTCATATCAATCCCATGGCAGGCCAGCTTTCTTCCTATCGACCCAATGCCAGGCCTAGCATTGCGACACGTCTGACATAAAATATAAACTACTGACCTCAATATAATAAATCGAGGTCTGGCTTAGACATTGCCCCGCTATAGCGTTTTGGAATTGGCTGCTACGCGCCACTATCCGGCATTAATATCAGTATGCTTTACTTTTTTCTTTTTTCTTTTTTGTAATTGACAATAGCTATCTTTTGTTTGCTTGTTCTTTATGCATTTGTTATTTACTTACATTTTTTAAAAGTTTGTTATTGATTTGTTTTTGTATAAATGTATGAAACTTCAATTTCAAATTACTGTGTTTTATAAATTTTTTAAATCATATGTTCTTCACTACGGTAACCAGCACTGTTATGCTATCTGCGACCACTATAGCATTTTTGGGGGTTGGCCTCTCCATTCCACATTCTACCATTAACAACTATTATTAGCTGCTGGTTAACTCAAGACATTTTTATATTTCGATTTTCCACTAAATACATGGAGTTTGCTCCACTTATTTATTGGTAAAAATCAGAAAGTTGTGCATATTCCTGATGAAACATTAATTTAAGAGGAATTATGTGCAAACTTTCAAACATGGGACTTTATTATTTTGTTTTATTTTAGAAGCTATATTTTTTTCTCACTCTATACAGGATAGCTGTGTTTGAGTCGTGATAGCTAAACTGAAAGAAGACAATGTTGAAATAAATCTTCTTGCAAGACTTGGTAAGGACTAAGGATGATTAACGAATTGACATCAGGGAAACCAAGTTTTTTAAAGGGAAATCAAACATACCAGGGTTATAAAATCTCATAAGCAATAGGATAATCTTAACTGTCATACTTTGGATTCCTCTGGTATCACACCTATGAAATTAACTTTATCACAAAATCCAAAAAGATTTTTTTTTCATACATTCTTCAATTAACAGTTTGATATCTTTATTTTGGAGAAAGTGTACAGGCAACATAATGATTCATTCCTGATAAAAAAGGAGTTGCTCTGGCCGGCTCTTATTTGTTGACAAATTTCTCGCAGAACTTGAAAAGACAATACAAGCAATCAGTTTTATCTCTCTCAAATTCCCCTTGTTTCATTGTTTGGACAGAAGTGCTGTTACATAAAATTGACGCTAACAGCCTGTGTTGTTATGGGTCTTTTCTTTTGATTCAGACAGCTTCATGTGCTTTTGAAGTATAAAAAATATCAGTGATCTTTTCATAATTATGAGCATGCTTTGCCTGCTCTAGGATTTGCTATCTATCATTGTGTTATTTTGTTCTCGTTGTATTAAGGGTTTTGGAACGTAGTAGGATTGTAAAGCACTTTGTAAGTGAGCTGTTTGTGGTGCCATTGTATATATAGCAGGTGGTGTAGTCTTCTGTTTTTAAATTAAGAAAGGTTGGTTTTGCGAGTGGGGGAGGTGACGGGATGGGGACCATTCATTATTGAACTTGTAGGTTTGAGTCAGTGTCACTAGCTTTAATATGCAACACATAATTATGTACAAAATAGAATATTGAATGTAGACTTGATTCTGTCTGCAGGTAGCTGAAAGGGCACTGTTTCTTTGGAACAACGATCATATTAGAAATTTGATAATTCAAAATTGCAAAGTAATACTACCTATAATCTTCCCTGCATTGGAGAAAAACGCACGAGGTCACTGGAACCTAGCTGTTCAGAGTTTGACTCTGAATGTGAGGAAAATATTCTCGGAGGCTGATCAGACACTTTTTGATGAATGCATGATCAAATTCCAGGAAGATGAAAGCAAGGAACGAGAGAAGCAAGAGAAGCGGGAGTCCTCGTGGAAGAAATTGGAAGATGTGGCTATTGCATCTGCATCTATAAGCAATGAAGCAGTTCTTGCCTCAAGGTTCGCTTCCTCCCTCGCTGTTGCTACGGTACAAAGCAACTATTAATTATAGGTTATTGAAAGCCATTAGGAATTCAAATTGTTAAATCTACCTCATGACTAAGAACTGAATGAATGCTTCTAGTTGGAGGTATCTTATTTAACAATGAAGATACTGTAAGAAATTAAGATTATGTGGGATTTTGTGGACAATATGGTTAGCTGCTAGTGGTTTTATTTCTGGGCTTTCGTGAGATGTTTAAGTGCTATAAGGGATGTATGTAATTTATAATTTGTCAGTGCTTTTTTTATCTTTCTATACATTTCGTTTGTGCTATCCATCATTCTGCTTTTCACATTGGTAATTTCTAATGTTTCCAGCTTTCTGCTGCAATAGATATTATGCCAGGTTGATATGCATTTCCTTCTGTTGCTGTTTGGTGGTATTCTTCTAATAAGTGGCGGATCTAGGACCCCGGGTCAGTGGCTGCAAAATTTTAACTACAATTAATAATTTATACATAGTAAAAAAATAAAATAAATTAAAACATAATTATTTAAAGGATTTAATTTGTACACACTAACAAGTGTAAAATAATTTTACACATGCATCCAATGAACACACTCTATGACGCTATACTGTGAAATTTTGGTTGACTGAACAGATGAAAAATGCCACATAGATATTACACAGAGTCAATTAATGCTCACTCTTTGCGCGTTCACAGTAGGGACTAATGTTGAAATTGATAAGTTCATAAATAGGGTTTATTTATTTTTGTACCTATAAAAATTATCGACATCAATGGTATAATATAGTACATTTTGAAATAAAATGTGTACCGAATTATTTACTAAAAATTAATCGCATATTTAAATTATACCATTTTAACTAAATTATATGAGGACTTGGGGTATGGTATGCCTAGCTGAGATGTTGATACCTCCTTGATTTAACTTGATTTATTTTGTACCAAAAAAACTTGATTTATTATTTAATATATCAAATTTGCATGAAATGCTTATATTAATTACCATGCCATGGTGAGGTCATTGCAAATAACCAACGGAGACAGAGACACACGCCTTCGCAGTTGCAAAACAATCAATTTCTAAAAACAGAAGGTGCAAGGTAGAATTTTCAGGGTGTGCAAAAGTAAATAGCTTAGGATAATTGGTATAATTATTAAGGGCCCGTTTGGTGCACAGGATAAGAGACAGGATATGATAACTATATCATATCCTGTCTCAATCCAGTGTTTGGTGACACAACAGGATATGATAAGTTAATCCTGAAGCTTATCCTATCCTGTTTCTCTAGTTAAAATCCTTATCCTGAATTTGAGCTGGGTTACCAGCAGGATAGGATAAGAAAAAAAAATCGTTGATTTATTCTATAAAATATATTTTAAAATAAAAAATTGAAAATTAATAAAATAATTTGATAGTAAATTAATAATAAAATAATTAATTTTTAAATATATATGTGATTTTCTCACAAGGGTAATTTTGTGATTTATATAATCTAAAAAATCAAAATTCTCCTAAAATTACAATATTTTAAATTAAAATAATTATTAAAAAATTGCAAAATAAGAATATTAATTTAAATTTAATAACAACTTAAATATAATTCTTTTGCAATGGTAGTTTTATTATGGGTAAATGATCATTTACCCCCCTGCAAAATAAGGAAATTTTCGTTTACCCCCCTGCACAGATTTTTTTTCTGTTTACCCCCCTGCAAAAAATAGATTCTCTCATTTCGCCCCCTGGGTGTACAGCAGGACAAGTGACTGTGCAAATTTGCTGACGTGGCTTGTACACATGGAAAAAAATCATTTATATTTATTTTTAAATTCCACGTCAAATAATATTTAAAAAAAAAAATTAAAATTAAAATTATTTTTCCTACAAAATTTAGAAAACGAATTTTTTTTTTCAAAATTTTAAAAAACATTTCCTAGAAATAACTTTTTTTTTTCATGCAAAATTATTGAGTATTTTTTTCCTAAAATAAAATAAAAAACGAATTTTCTTATTTTACTCCAAAAATAAAGATTTATTTTCAAATCTTTTTGAATTACAAAAAACAGAATCTTCGCCGTAATCGTTTGCTTCCACCGTCATGATTGTATTCGTCGTCGTCTTCTTCAGTCGCCGAAATCATCTTCTACTTCATTATTGTCTTCTGCTTCTTTATATTTTTCTAGTTTTAGGGCAAATGGTTTTGATAGAAGAAGAAAACACCAATAAAACTTGTTTTTCTATTTTATATTTTTTTTGAAAATCTTTTTCTATTTTTTTTAATTCAAAGAGAATAACAAAAAATAAAGTTTTGTTTTTAAAAAATAAAGATTATGTTTTTTTTAATTCAAAAAGTTTGAAAATAAATCTTTAAAATTTTTATTTCGGAAATAAACTTTATTTCGGAGTAAATCTTTATTTTGGGAGCAAAATAAGAAAATTCTTTTTTTTTTTTATTTTGGGAGGAAATTTTTTTTTTGTTGGAAATTTTTTTAAAACCATTTGTATGAAAAAAAAATTAATTTTTTTTGTAGGAATTTTTTAAAAAAATTTTGGGGAAACAAAACAGAATTTTTTTTTATTTTGTAGGAAAAAAATATTTTTAATTTTTTTAAAAAATATTATCTGACGTGGAATTTAAAAAATAAATATAAATGATTTTTTCCACATGTACAAGCCACGTCAACAGGTTTGCATAGTCACTTGTCCTGCTGTACACTCAGGGGGCGAAATGAGGGAATCTATTTTTTGCAAGGGGGTAAACAGAAAAAAAATCTGTGCAGGGGGTAAACGAAAATTTGCTTATTTTGCAGGGGGGTAAATGATCATTTACCCTTTTATTATTTACATATATCATATATTTATTTAGCTTATCTAACATGTATAATTGAGTTATTTATTTGATCATGATTCATATAAAAAACATAATTTGTTTATTTTCTCATGATTTGTATTTAAAATTTAAAGTTATTTGATTACTTTTTCTTTTTGTACAATTACTTATTTATATTTTTATTTATAAAATTCAAAGTATTACAATATAATTTTTAACATATAACAATTGTTTTACGAGGGTAATTTTGTCATTTAAATATGTAATGTATCTTATCATATTGGTATGAACAAATATGTATTAAAAATATGATATAATAGTTATCATGTTTGTTATCCTGTGTGCACCAAACACATGATAGGATAACTGTTATCCTGCTGATATCCTATCCTATCACTATCCTGTTGTATATCCTATCCTGCCACTATCCTATCCTGCGCACCAAACGGGCCCTAAAAGTTGAGCGTGGTCAGTTGCACACACTGAGCCAAGTGCGGATCCGCCCCTGCTTCTAATCCTATTTTATTCTTGCATTTTGAGTTGACCGGCGGCAAGTGCGCGGACTCGGGTTCTTTCTAGACCAGTGTTTTAACATAGGTTACATCTATTCATTTAAAATGCATACTCGTTGCTGATTTGATGTATTTATATTTATGATTTTTTTTTTATCCCGATTTCATATATTTATGCATACTCGTTGCATAGGATTTTTTTTTTCTCTTCCTAATTTATCAGTTACGCGACTTTGGGCCTCTAATTTGGCCCCTTAGTTTACTCTCTTTCTAATTTCATAGCTTTCTACTTAGATTTTGACCAAATGAGCCTCAATGACAAGCCACGGTAGTACAAACTAAGACAAGATTGCAAAGTGTGAAGAGATCTAAGACAAACTAACACCTAACAGACATAATTTGCTAATTGTGAGTAACATTCTAACATGTAAAATAATACTATCATATACAACTACTGTTTCACATTGTAAGGGACTGGAAAAGGAAAAAAATATTGACAAAAACAGGAATTAAGTGAGATGAACATATATATATATTAGAAGGGTTAAATAGAGGTACAGCAGTTAAAAAATACTATTACAAAATCAGCGCTAAAGCAACTAAAGATTCATTTCACTGCTCAAAATAAAAAACAGGCTCTAGAGTTGCTGAGGCAAAACATTTTCTAACAACATGAAGAAAGCCATAAATAAAGATAATCAAATGACATATTATGCTAGCAGACTGAATTACTTATGATCTGATGCATGCATGTTTCCCCATCTTCCACTGCCATATGCTGTTGCAGAAGCAAATCTAATTCCTTATTCTGTTCCTCCAAAATCTCACCATTTCTCTTGACCATCCTATACACTTCCATCTTTTTGTCACGAACACTGGTAAGGCCATTCTCAAGGGCAGTCTCAAGGGCCATAAGCTCTTTGAAATTCAATGAGGTAATGTTCTCTCCCTTCAAGTACCTCAGCTCAATTTCCATGTTTTCATTCTCCTTTTTGATCCTATCAATTTCATTGCTAAGGCTCTCATGCTCAGCATTCCATAGTGTTTTCCCTGTGGCTCTCTGGTATCTGTCTAGGACATCAATCAATGTGGTGGAGGGACTGATGTATTCATGGATCTTTCCAGATTCACCAGAGAGAATAAGGGAAACTTGAGAATCACAAAGAATACTTATTTCTTTTGCCTTCTTAAGGATTCCATTCTTCCTCTTTGAATAAGTAACTTGCCTGTTGCTTGAGTTTTCAATCCTTTTCAACTCAAACTTACCCCTTCCCATCTTCTTCTTTTTTTAGCTCTTGTTGATATTAAATCTATGTGAATGATACAGTTATAACAAAATGATTTTAAGAATCCAAAATTTCAAAGCAAACTAAAGTAGTCAAAAAGAAAGGCGTATATTGTGCAGAGAAAGTAATATCCTTTTTGAGCATAGAGTCAAATTTACTTTTTGAAGTATCTTCTGTTTGTTTTCATTTTGGAGAAGCCAACAACACAGTTTGCTTTGCAGACACCATATTTGTGTGCTAATAACCTCTTCCTGCAGAACATGTATGGCTTGATATGGCATAGTAGTAGTACCAACAAGGCAACAACTATAACTTGGGCACAAACAGTCAAACCCAATGTGTATGGTTTTGTACATAAGACATGCATCTAAAATTTTAAAAAGAAGATAAATATGAACTAATTCACATACTTCTTTAACACTCAATTCCAATTTCCACCTATAGATAGGGTAAAGTGTATCATACTTGCTCATAAAATAATTATAAACTTCAAGAAGATAAAAATACACAAAACACCAAAATAAGCTTCAAGAAAGACCACATGGCTTACACAAAATTATCAACACTAACTGTCCACTTCTTCACCAAAATAGGTTTCAACATATCAATCCAAAAACACTCACTTAATTTGCTCCAGTATGTATACTTGACTAGTTTAAAATTATCGATATTAAATTGAAAATGCTAATTACAAATTATAACAAATTCATTTAAAGAAAATAAGCCATAACAATTTTTTTTTGAAACCAACATTAGAAAAACCAATCCAAAATAGTCAAAAAGAAAGGTAGTAAGTAGTATATATTGCAGAGAGAGTAATTTCCATTTTAAGCATAAAGTCAGATTTACTTTTTGGAGTATCTCCAACTTATATCCATTTTGGTGAATCCAAGTTTGGTTTGCAGAAAGCATCTTCTGCTACATATCATAATCAAGTTGTCTTGTCTCTTACAATCTTTCTTGCAGGTCACTCTTCCTTTCCCCTGCAGAAATTTGTACCAACAGTTAATATTAATAATTCACAATATACATATCCATATACATATATACGTATATGACTAAGTATAACCACACAAGAATAATATTTCATTATATAAACATGTGATGTGACTTCTCATTTGGTTCACAACTTTAACTCTTCTTCAAATTAATTTCAAGTTCAAGTTGTAGCAAGAGTGAAAAATGTACAAAACTCAGCTGCAGCATCTATGTCAACGGCAAAGGTGGAGTTTGCCTGAGTACAGTCACATGAATGAAGGTCTACAACACAAGCCAAGCTATAAGGCATCTGTTGTTGTCAATGGAGTTACCTTTACTTCTTCTGATACCTTCAATTCCTCCAAAGAAGCTCAAAACCAAGCTGCTATGAAAGCTTTCTTCAACTTTTCTTCTCCTCCTCCATCAGGTACTCTTTCTCTTCATGTGTTTGTTTTGTTTCTCTACAAAGTTAATTTTTTTTATCTTGCCCTTTTGGTAGTTGAGACTTATAGTATTCTGAAATGACTTATAGTTGAGACTCTTTACTTATATGACTTATGGGTTTCATATGATATATAGAGGGTCCATTTGTTACAAAAACTTTTTTTTTTATCAAAAATCATTTTTTGAAAAATGAAATAGTTACTTTTAGATGTTTTCTTCTGTTTTTTTTTATGAATTTTTTTTAAAAAATTGAGAATATAAAAACTGATTAAAATAGAAGCTGTTTTCATTCGCTTCTCTAGAAAATCATTTATTATTAAAAAACAAGTGATGGTGTTGAGCTTAGTTTTGTGTTTGAGTTCTAAAATTGTTTACTTATGAGTTATGAGCTTCATATCATAGAAATATAGGTGATTGGAAGTTAACATTATTAAATTATTAATGATTAATGACTAATGACTAATGACTAATGACTGGGAGTATAATTTTCCACCAGATTTATGGTTGAGACTTGAGAGTGGTCATTTTATTCAGTAATTATGAGAAAAGATTTTAGAATTTACAAACTGTTTGATTAGAAGAGATGATATGAAATGTTGTTGTTGTTTCATAATATACAAAACAAAATCCTGTCATGGAATTAAGCATAATTTTCTGTATTTTAGAATCACTTTTTTCAAGTCACTTTTCCCTTTAAAACTATAGTGCCTAGCAGTGACTGAAAGATAAGGAAAACAATATGATGATAGGATAGTTACATTATTATATTTATACAAATTTACTCTAATGTTTGTGTTTCATGACTTCCATGTTGGCTCTTCAGCACCAACAAAAGAGAAAGTTGAAGTTTCCAAACCTCAAAAGAGTTCAGTTATTGTAACTGGTAAACAATTTCTTTCACTTTATTCACTAATGTGTTTACAAGTCTTACATATTTTTGTTTACTATTCTTCAAGTGATTACTACTTTCCTTTTTTATTTCAACATTGACATATCTAACAATAATCAACATATTCTCCCAGATACAGATCGTTTGAGCAAAAATCATCTGAACAACTATGCTCGAAAGAACAATCTTGATCCACCTGTTTATAAAACTATAGCTGAGGGGCTACCTCATGACATTCACTATAAGGCTACTGTTTTTATTGATGGAAAGTCATTTGAAAGCCCAACATTTTTCAACACGATAAGAGACGCAGAGCAGGCTGCTGCAAAAATTGCTTTGATGGAATTGCCAATTTCAGTTGACGTGTTTCAGAAGGCAAGTGTCTTGTAATTTCTTATGCAATTCCAAAATCACTTTTTCTTTGGATATTTTATGATAATCAAATTTCTAACTAGATGTTGAATGTCACATAACATATTTCTGAGCTTAAGTTGGCAAAAATCAAAATTGAGTTACAAAAGACATTTAGATGTTAATAGATAATTATTTAGCTTATTTTCATAAGCTCTCGAGGATAGTTTATGGAAATATCTTATGAATTATATGATTTTTTATTTTTTTTACTTCACTATTAGTTTGTATTATAGAAATAGCTTATACATAACTACTTATATGATAAGTTGTTTATCCAAACAAAGTCTAATAGTATACCAACTGTGTTTGAAGGTCAAACTAATTGAAGTTTACTTGTATGTTCCTGCTTTATCTGCATTATTACAAATAGTTTTAATTGAATTTTGGTTTGTGTCCTTTTTATTCAGGATGAATCTTGTCCATCAAAGAGTTTACTACTAGAATTGACACAGAGAGAAGGTTTTTGCAAACCAACATATAAAACTACAGAGTCTGGTTCTTCTCATTTGTTTTTCTCAACTGTGGAAGTAGAGGGCTTGGAATTTCATGGAAAGGCATCCAGATCCAAAAAACTGGCAGAGAATGATGCTGCAAAGATTTCTTACATCGCCTTAAAAGAGTGTAAGTTCATTCACTTCATTTTTCTTTTTGTTCATAAGAATCACTACCAAGTTTGTCCTCTATGTTTCAGTAATAATTTGAGAATATATATTATCATATGTTTCAGTACCATGTTGGTGTTGAACACCAAACATGCCTTAAATTTGAAGTGTATGTATATGATTGTGCTTTGATAATATTGATGTGTTACACAGGCGGACTTGATATGTATGCTTCTTTTTGTTCCTCTTTCGAAGAAAATCAAGAGCTACAATCAACCGATAAATCAGACATTGTTAAACCCAAGCAGAACCTCAGCTTTGAAGGTTTGTTTCTTCATCCAAAATCATATCTTACTTATCAGAAACTTTTTATGAATTATCATGAAGCTATTTTACTTTTTTCAAAGTTGTAATTTGCTGACCATTGAGCATATTAATGACTTTGTGTTTATTCTAACAGATGAACTTTTGGATAAGGAGATATTACCTAATGATGTCAAAATTAACAATGGCATACACAATGAATCTTTTCCACTTCCCCCTAAGAAAAAATTTAAGCTGAGAAACATGAGCTCTTCATCTACTGACCTTCCTTCTGTATCGGTTTCTGAGTCAAACAAGGCAACAAGTAGTTACCTGATTTTTAACAGGTTGAAGGTGTTTACAAGTTTTCCAGATACTGTATTCCCAGATGGGAATAATGGTTCTGCCAATTGGTGACTATAAATGGGTTGCAGCGAGTCTGGAATTTCCAAATGACGATAAAGACTTTTGATTCTTATGAAAGTTTCATTTCATATATGACTTTTGTTTTCAGGTATTAGAAACAATGTTAAATATAAGATGCTAACTTGACTTCAATGTAAGACTTTTGATGGCTTATTTAGATGTTGTGCATGTTTGAATTCAATTTCGGGAGGGACAAAAACGGTTGCCAATGTGTTACCATTGTTGCTAGCAAGAATAATAGCCAGTGTGAATTGTGAAATGCTATCGTATGACAAAAATGAAAACACAATGCTATAATCTTTTCGTATTTGTACTAGGTAAGATCATCTAAAAATCTGAACTAGCAAGCTGGTACAAAGTATGACAGAAATTAATACAAGTTAGAAAAACAACTACAGCTCTTGGATTCTTGATCCTCCAAAGTATGACTTAATCACATGTTTACAATGTATATCTTGTTCTAATTTATCTTTATAATGTTTACACCATTGACCCAACTTTCATACTTTCTTATAATTTTTCTTTAGCTTGCTATCTTGTGTACATGATCATTGGTTGATAATGATATAGTATAAAGAATCCACTAAACCCTAAACTTGAACTCTAGTTAGCAACAATGAGATCACAATCTTACATAAAAACTAATATGTTTGAGACTACCGCATTTTTCGCTTTCTAGATAACAAATATGTTTGAGAACCAGATCACCCCTAATATATCCGTTACATTTTTACTACCTCCCACTATCCCTTTAAACATTTCTCAAAAAGCAGTAGATACCCCCATCCACTTCAATGTCTCTTTCCACACACTTGATAACATCGGACAATTAAAGAAGACGTGATTAGCGTTTTCCTCGCACACATCTGCCTACACAAAGAGAGGAGGAATTCAGTTAAAAGACGGAAATTTGGATGTTTTAAAAGTTGATGTTTTAAAACATGAAGACTTGCGATGTTAAAAGACTTGCGATGTTGTTTTGCCTAATTTTTATTAGAATTTATATTTTGAAATCCTTAATTTCTTCTGAAGGTGACAAATGATTATGAACATCCGGTGATGGTTGTCGGAGACTTTGTTTCAAGACGAGGATAGATCCTCTCATGTGATCCAAGTTTCGCATGAGGAGTGTCTAATGCATCTTTACAAAACCGACTAGATGAGGAGTGTCGCTATTTATCAACACACATTTCATGCTTTATTTTTACCATATGTGGTACTTATGTTGTTCTTCAATGGTAAACTCACATTACTGCTCAAACACTCCATTACACATATATGAAAGAGAAGCAGCATAACTTTTAAAAAGAGACAAAATAGAAGAAAAACAAACAGAAAACCAAAATTATAAAAGTGACCTGATAAAAAAATAGGGTTCATGTCAAAATATATCACACTACATAAATGCTACAATAAAAAATAAAAATAAAAAGAGTACACAAAAGACCAAAATAGTCTTCAAAACAAACCAGACCATGTGGCAAACAAAAAGTATCAACACAAAACTATCCTTCTTTCTTTCATACCAAATGCATTTATCAAACTGCATATCATGTACTATTGATTTTCTTCACATATATAGTTAATATTATTAATTTCAATGTAATTTCAACCATAATATATACTACAATCTATGTAAAAAATGGACAACAATATATCATATTAATAAGTGCTTCACGTTAATTCTTCTCCAAATTAATCAATCTAATTAGTAGTGAGAGTGAAAATGTACAAGATGAAGCTGAAGGAGCTGTGTGACCGGAGACGGTGGAGTTTGCCGGAGTACTATGCCATGAATATTGATGGTCCACCGCACAATCCGAGATTTAAGGGGTATGTTTTTGTCAATGGTGTCACATTTACTTCTTCTGATACCTTCAATTCCTCCAAAGAAGCCAATAACCAAGCTGCTATGAAAGCTTTCCTCAAATTTTCTTCTACTCCATCAGGTACTCTTTCCCTTCATGGATTTTTTACAATGAACTTCATGTAATAGAAAGATAGATAGGTGATTTTTTATAACAATTTATTCATTTCTTTTTTGAGAGTGGTAACTTTATTGAGTAATTATGAGAAAAGTTTTTAGAATTTATCAAATGTTTGATCATTGAAGGGTTACTATTTTTTCATAATTGACAAAGTTTTCTGTAATTTAAAATCACTTTTGTTAGAAAGTTTTCTTGTACATTTTCCCTGTTACTATTGTGTCTTGAAATACAATTTGATGATCGTAGGTTACATCAAATTCACATTTTGCATACAATTTTACTCTAATGTTTGTGCTGTGTCATCCATCTAGGCTCTTCAATACCAAAATATGAATATGGTTTTAAAGAGGAAGTTGAAGCTGTCAAACCCAAACCTAAGCAAAGTCCAATTCCACCACAATCTCAAGTTATTATGAATGGTAAACAATTTCTTGAATAAAGCATTTTATTATATATGAAGCAACTACTTATGAACTTGAATTATTGGATGCTGGTTGAGTCTTCAGAAAATGTTGTTAACTTTATTTCACATTTTCTTCAAAAAAAAAAAAAAACTTTATTTCATATTACTCACTAATGTTTTTGCAAATCTTTGATATATTTTAAATCTATATATCTAACAACAATAATCACTTATTCTTCCAGATACGTATCGTTCGAGTGAGCTTCAGCTGCAAAACTATGCTCGAAAGAACGATCATGATCCACGCGTTTTTACGGTTAAAACGGAGGGGCTACCTCATGACACTCGCTATAAAGCTAATGTTGTTATTGATGGCAAATCATATGAAAACCTGACTTTATTCAACACTATAAAAGACGCAGAACAGGCTGCTGCAAAAATTGCCGACATGTTTCAGCAGGCAAGTGTCATTATAATTTCTTATGTGATTCCAAATTTACATTTATGTGTGGATATATTTTATGATCATCAAATCCATAACTAGATATTCGAGGTTATATATCAAAATAGAACTTGATCTCATTGACCTATTAGCGTGTTAGTCTTTTTATATAAGAAACTCTTTCGCGAAAAATAGTGAACCAGACCTTTAAACAAACTTTTAGGCCTTGTCAGATTCGTAGGTAATTATATCAACTTTGTTTGAAGGTGTCAAACTTTTTCGAGTTTATTTGTATGTTTGTGTTTTATCAGCATTAAAAATAGTTGAATTGAATTTTGACTTGTATCCTACTTATTCAGGAAGAATCTAGTTCATTCAAGAGTTTACTTCATGAATTAACACAGAGAGAAGATTTTTCCAACCCAACATATAAAACTACAAAGATTGGTCCTCCTCATATGCCAACTTTTTTCTCAACTGTGGAAGTACAGGGCTTGGAATTTCATGGAAAGGCGTCTACATCCAAAAAACTGGCAGAACAAGATGCTGCAAAGATTGCTCACACTGCCTTAAAAGAGTGTAAGTTCATTCACTTCATTTTCCTTTCATACATAAGAATCGCTTTGATGGAGAACTGCGATATAAAACCATAAATTTGGCCTTTATTATTACATCGACACAAGTCATAATTTAAAAAAGTAAGAGCGATTGAATGTAACCATATGTGTCAATGTCGGACAGTAGACACACTTTAATCTAAAGTGTTTGTGACTATAATTTGATATTATTAATGTCTTGCATAGGTGGAATTCATATGTATGCTGCGTTTTCTTCCTCTATCAAAGAAAATGAAGCAGTACAATCAACTCATGAATCAGACTTTGTTAAATCCAAGCAGAAACTCAACTTTGAAGGTATGTTAATTTCTAAATCATCAATCACTTTTTTGAATCATCTTGAAATATTTTACATTTTTCAAAGGTGTAATATACTAATCATTGAGCATGTTATTGACATTGTGTTTATGCTAACAGATGAAGATGAACCTTTGAATGAGGAGATATTAGACTTTTTTAAATCCAAGCAGAAACTCAACTCTGAAGGTATGTTAATTTCTTAATCATCAATCACTTTTTTGAATCATCTTGAAATATTTTACATTTTTCAAAGGTGTAATATACTAACCATTGTGCATGTTATTGACATTGTGTTTATGCTAACAGATGAAGATGAATCTTTGGATGAGGAGATATTATTTGCTAATATCAAAGTTAACAATGGCAAGCACAATGAATCTTTTCGACTTCCCCCTAATAAAAAAATGAAGATGAGCAACATGAGCTCTTCATCTTCTTCACCCAAATCATATCAATTTTCAGATGCCGATGATACAAGTCCGGATCAAGCCTCTGGATCGACTAGCATTGAGTCGCGACCAATTGCACTCACTAAGGCCAAACGTACCAAAAAGCGTTGGCTTGCGGATTTTTATTAGGAATAAGGTTCTAGAAGAATAGCAATCTAATTTGTTAGTATTTTCCTGATTTGTGGAATCATTGTACACTTAGCAATGATTGATTTGGCTATATAATTGAGAATCTCTATAAAAGAAATTTGAGTCACTTATCTTCTGATATGGAGTTATTCCTACTCTAAAGAAACTTTCCATTGATCTTGCATCAGTTTGGTGCTTTCATCACCTGTCTTAAAGCCTTCTTGCGTTGATCGCAGCAATGAAGATATCCTTCAACAATTGCGCGAAATGCAGCAAAGCTTGGAACAATCATTCCAAACCTTCGACCATGATCAAATATTGATAGAAATATGGATCAAGATATGGGCCTTGAAGCTGAGCCCAAACCAAAGAAAGGAGGAATGATGAGGTGGACAAGTGATGATGTGCATGGGAGTGAGTGCTATAAAGGTGGTGTTAGTGAGGGAATAATATTCATGCTAGAAGTGGTTATTTTGTGGGGTCACTTTGTGACTTGGGGAGCACTTTGTTGCTTTTGTGGCTATTAGCATCTTGCTGATAGTTTGTTACTTCCTTTATTTCAGTGATATTTGTATTCATTTCCTCCATTAATATCAATATAAGCTTTCCTTTATTTACAACTAGGGGTAACCCCGTGCGTTGTACGGGTTTGATTAAAATATATAATTAAAATATTTTTATAAATAAAAAATAATAATTGTGATAACTATAATCACATATATTTAAATAATAGATATTATTTTAAAATATGATTATATTTAATATTAGTATATGGGTAAAAAAAAGTTGTTTAGAAATATTAGATTTTTTATTAATTTATATCGTAGTTTGTTCATATTTTAATGTAATAGATCTCTTATAATATTTCATAAGTTTGAAAGAATGTATCATTTTTTTATTTTATTAGTGTAATAATATAAGATTTTAGTTTTCTTTATATGAGTTGCAATTTTATAGTCAAATGTCACTTTGTTTTTTTATTTTTGATGTATCCCTTATTTTATTATTTTCAATAAGAGTTGGAGGCATACCAAATTATACTTGTAGACAATATTGCTCATGAGAAATGTTAAAATAAGTTTTGATTATAGAATATGATTCATATATGGTGGCTTTGACTATTTGTTCCACGTGATCTCATTTTTTGAAAATTATGTCTCAAACACCGTATTTGCTTACTACGTTCTATGCAATTTAAGGTTTCAAATAGCTTATCTACTTACTCATCTCTCGTTCTCTTGGAGTTTATTCTCACTTATTCACTTGTTGAAATTTTATTCCAACTTTATTAGTCCCAATTTTTTAGTCTATTGTTTGGTTCACATTTTTTTTTGCTTGGTCCTTTTGTTTTTGGTTTGTTTTTCTTTTTCCTGGTGAGGTTTGTGTCTCTTCAAAATTATTGTTAGTTTTTGTCCCTCTTATTTAATATTTTCTTGAACATTTATTTTATTTTTCTTATTATATTATATAAACTTGAATATTTGTTGTTGTCGATATATAACTTTGGACGAAGATTTTATATATTTGAATTTAGGTTTAGTTATTTGGTTAAGGTAAAGAAAGTCTTATAGATGAATTTAAGATTTAACATGTGTCATTTTCTTATTTGCTTAAAAAAATGTCATCTTATTCTTATAAATATTCCACTATTTTATTTTCAGCCGTAACGTAAACATTCTTTTAGAATATGTAATTAATTTATCCAAAAAGTTATATTATTACGTAAATTAAATTAATAATTTTTGAATTATTGGTGAATTTTAGTTGTGTGTAAATATGTTTAAATATATGTGTGATTATATTTTCTAAATATATGTAAATATATTTTAACATCTACGGTTTTAATAATTTCTAAAATTTATTTTGACAAATGAGCATCAACAATTTTTATTTAATAATTTTTGTCTTTTTTTAATTTAATTTAGAAAGTTTTTAGTACAATTCTAAGTGGGAGGAAAAAGTATTTAGCACAATTTCTAAACTAACATGTTTTTAGCACAATTCTTTTCATCGATTCATTTTATGGTTGTAAGAATAAGATATCATGCGTAGATTAAAATAGGACCATCTATTAAAATTCATATATATTCATATTGAACCATCCAGATTTAGGCATGTGTTATACGATAAATGCATGAAGATTATATATTTGGACAACCTCTAAGTCAAGTTGAATCAATATACTTCTTGCATGTATTACAATTATAAGAACCACATGACTTGAGTATCAACTACAAAAAAAAAAAAAAAACTTATTTTAATTTCTACTTTGTTATTGTTTCTATATTTCTCTTGATTGAGATCAAGTAGATTACCTACACATTGTAGACAATATAGTATTTAAAAATGAGACACATATTTATATTTCTAAATTATTTGGATTGTCTTCTTTTAATTGAATGCCTCCAACATCAATATACCCTCGATCTATATAAATTTTAAGGGACTTCAAAATCGATAAATAGAAATCTCTTTTATCCTCTTCAACTTATTCACATGAAAAAATTTAATTATATTCCCATTAATCAACAATTTTTTATACAAATCTTTTACCTTATATAAAATAATAAATGAAAAAGAAAATAAGAAACAAATAAGCTAAAACATTAGACTAATAAAATAATAAATGAAAAAAGAAAGTTGTCTAATTACAAACATTATATCAATTAAAAAAAATGATGGTTTACAAACTGCCATCAGAGTTAAATACACATCCTCACATGAGGTGCCATTTCATAGGTTTACAAACATTCATAGGATGCAACGTAAGGAAAAATAGAAGTATGTTTTATCCTGTTCTCCTCCTCCACATGAAAAAATAGTCATATTCATATTAATCGATTCAACTCAAAGTTTAATTAATCATCGAACAAAACACCGGTTGATATTTAAAAAAATATCCAACCTAAAAAAGAAATATAAAAAATGATTAGAGATGTTCTAAACTCAGAGTAATAGAAAAATTCTAATTTACAAACATATTAATAGGCAACTATCACATATATGTATATCAATTTCTTAATCAATCAAATGTAGACATACCTGATACTCTAAGAGGTTAGACACCATCACCTACCAAGGACAAAAATCAATATACTTATGATGTAACTATATATATGCACACAATAGCTTTTAAATCAATTCAAGACACGTTTGCTTCAAAAAAAAAAAATCAATTCAAGACACTATAATGTGTAACTTTAACATATGGAAGGTGAAGAAGCATAACTTTTTCTCATGGAGATGTTAGACAAAGAAACCATAGAGTTTTTGCTATGAGATAGATAAATTAAAATTTTGTTAAAACATAGAAGGTAGACTTCCTGATATGGTGGTGGTGATAATTAGCTTTTGGGCCGTTAACTTTATATAGAGCTTGTGTTTGATAATTAGCTAAATTAACATATTCAATATTAGTGTCTCCAAGAATTCTTTGTTTTCAATTGCATTAATAGGGAATTGTAACATACAATATATATTTTAATAATATATTGCAATGCAATTAAAACAATAACATGATGCACCATTCCACCTTTCATTGCTTGCAATTCATTTTTGTCTCAATTCAACAACAATAAATTGTGTTAGTTTTTTTTAATATATTATTTATTATTTATTATTAGAGTAACTCTATTATATGAAAAAATATGAAAAGGTTTTAATAGAGATTGTAAACTTTTCTTATAGAGTGTCACATCATCACAATGCTTGCTTGTGAACAACTCAATCTTCCTTTTAAAGGATTGTTTGATAAATTTATTTGTCATAGTTAAAGAATAAAAGTTAAGGAATACGAAAGAATGGTAGTTTAAAAGTTGGTGTGACAAAGTTAATTTTTTTTTAAATAATAGCACAATAGTAATTAATTAATAAACAATATAACTAAAGTATTTTTTTTCATAAAGTTTATTTATTTATTTTGTCAAGCATGGAATTTTTTTGAGGAGTAATTTTTTTATTTGGTTTATTTATTTAAAGTAAAATTTTACAAATTGCAAATCATATTTACGCATGCATGATTTATATTTTATGTTTGGTAGTGTAAAATATGAAAGAGCATATATCTATTCATTGTTCTTTTGTAATTTGATCTTTTTTTTCTTTCATTATTATTGGGAGCCATTATTATTGTAACATATAGATAATTATTTTGGAGGATGAATGGACACACAAAATAAATTGTGGGACAAATTTTAAATAGATATGAGAAGCTCTCTAAAGCATGCCACATCATCACAATGCTTGCTTTTGAGCAACTCAACCTTCCTTTTACTAGTAAAAGATTCCATTCCATTACTGTTTCTTTTCCCTGATTCTACATTCATAACCTATCAAATATCCACCTAACTTTCATCCCAAGTTACCCTTTTCCGTGAACAGATTTCTTATAACACCTTTCATCAAAAACCACCACCTCGTTTCCAACAACCTAAACCACCCAACACCCTCCTTCAATCCTTCGACGACTCCAACCATTTGGACTGGATTTTCAAGGCCGGACAGTTTTTTGAACTAAACCAAACCCCTCCACACCAACATTTTTCCTTCATTCCATTCTTCATTTGTAAATGCAACGAGATCTGGCTCGAGGATTATTATTAGGAATAAGGTCTAGAAGAATACATATTACTCCTTCAGTTATGCTAGTAATTTGGCTGTTTTACCCTCATTCTAGAATAGCAATCTAATTTTTTAGTATTATCTTGATTTGTGGCTTGCAATGAAACTTAGGAAAGCAGAAAATTTTGGACAAAACTTATGTACTTATCTTCTCATGTGGAGTTATTCCTACTCTAAAGGTATCTTTCTATTGATCTTGCACCAATTTGGTGCTTTCATCTGTAATAAATTAATAATTTAGAGATCGATATATTATATGAGATTAGAACACACTTACTTGATAATCATAATCACAAAGCAATGTTACCGGAATTGCACCAATATCGAAAACATCGATATATTAGACAAGGTCTTCCTTTGCCTATCACTTGCTCCGATCTTTGAGGTCTTTGATGGGTAAGACAACAAATGAGCTTACTGTGTTTGTACGTGACGGCAAAGGGGACCTAGCCAATCTTATATATAAAAGATCTCAACCTAGTACCACCCATCATGGACCCTAGAGTTGGGCCTACACTTTATTTCTACACAAATCAAAATTAGTGTTCAAGCCCATTATTACTGATCACAATTATCGGGCTTAAGCATCATCAAATGGATCACAACAACATCAACCAGTTTTTATTAAAACCAAAAGCCACAATTGATTGCAGCCCACACAATATTAGAAAATATTCTAACATTCTCCCACTTGGGCAAAATCAATTGTGTATATTTAATTTAAAGAAAACGAATCTCGGGTTGATAATATATTTATTAACGTGGCCACAATGATCCCAAGATGCAATATCTAATTAAGACTCCGTCCAACAAAAGTTAAATGATATCGAATCATAGCGGTAATTATATCATTATCGATACAACACCTTCCATAGTTACAAATACCACCAAACTCCGTCGACTAGTCATCTGTGTAGAGTGTAGCGAGAAAATGATATGTTTGTGATCTCAACCATACTATCATTTTCTTCGTCAGTCCTCAATTTCTCTCAAATGCATTAAAGCCAGAGAAATTCAATGGTCCATAAGATACCACAAGTCCAAGCTCCAAAACAATGTTGACTACCGCGGTATAATGATCTAATCAACATCGAGCTCCAATATTTTAGACATAATTTCTCTCAAATGCCTCAAAGCCAAAGAAATTACATGGTTCTTAAGATACCGTAATGCCTCAGCTCCAAAATAGTGTTGATCACCGGCTAAGTGATCCCGACAACACTGAGCTTAATTTATTTATTTATGTTTACACATAATGTCTCAGCTCCAAAATAGTGTTGATCACCGGCATAGTGATCCCAACAACACTGAGCTATAATATTTGTTTATATAATGCCTCAGCTCCAAAATAGTGTTGATCACCGGCATAGTGATCCCAACAACACTGAGTTATAATGTTTATTTATATTTGATTAAAATAATTTCAACATGATGAAGGAGTTAATATAAAATTTTAAATTCCCACTAAACAAGTATATCAAAAGAATATAAGTTATCTCCCACTAATCAAGTGATATATGATGTTCAACATTTCAATGGAAACATAACTGGAGAAATTCATTTTTTTGAATCAAAACCAAATTGGATTAGTATTATCATAAGAGGTCAATATAATAGTACAATCACCTTTGGGCAGAATGCACCAACTAAGGTCAAAACCTTAGTCAAAACCTCAGATGAGTTAATCAATGAGTATACATTGAACTTTGAAAGTTGTCACCTTTAGGCAGACAAATTCCTCCGATCAATACATCCTCCAATAACTTCATCTCAAATTAATTTTTAATCGTAACATATAATAATCACATTTGGGCAGAAAATTACATGTTATAATTAAAATCATTCCTCAAACTACAAAGAAAATCTCATCAATCAATATAAGCGGTCCCACTTTGGTGGTAACGGCCTATACCAACCCACAAAATCTCTTGCATAGGAATCAATAATTAAAAGTTTTCAGATATAACTATATGTATTTAGTTGGGGAGAGAGATCATTACTATGAAACAGTCAACTCATAAGAGATCATTACTGTAAAACAGTCAACTCAATATAATAAATAAATAATTTATGCAGCGGAATAATATGAGACTTTATTTGAGTATTATTGAGGATATAAAGCAAACAGTCCCGAACTTTTATAAATAACATAGGACTCCGCAATATAAGTCTCTATAAACATTTATAAATAGTTGACATGTAAAACTCTCCCACTTGATAGAGAATTATAGTTGAATTACAATCCAAAAGTGTTAAAATATTTAAACAAATATTCTACTATTTTCTCTATCACACAATGGACATGTCAAACAATGTCACACTAAATTTATATTTTTCCAGAATAGAACTCTCAAATTATTAAACTTGAAATACTCCCACTCAATATAGTAAAATTTAAAATAATGGAGTATGTAACAAATTAATTAATGATTATATTGAGAGTTTCTAATTTAGAATATTCTGGAAAAATAACAAAACTTTAGTATATAATTGCACATTTATTATTTCAAAAGGAGTAGACGATATTGAAAACAAATTTCTCCTTATATGCAATTATATATAATAAGTCACAAGAGAATAAATACTTGCACAACTAACCTCCAAAAGTGCGACATCCATCCTTGCAATTAGAGTCAATGAACTTTAATGATTTGAGAGTATAATGAAGTTTTTACAGCGTCATCTCAAACAGCTCACAAATCAACAGTAAACCGTTATATCATAATAAAAGACTATAATAATAATCAATGCAAGAGTAATTCAATTTTTAATTACCTTAAGAGTTGCTCAGATTATTATCTCTAATGATATTTTACGATTGAGCATGTAAGTAACAAGATAACTTATAATTCGTAAAATTAACCAAACACGGTAATTCATGCATCTAGCAAATATGGATCATATATGCGATTGATCAACATTATTCTAGGATTGGCTGGTTTAATTAACAATATCTGCTGCATCATTATTCAATCAACTTTGGAGTACATATAGAAACTGTAACGACCCAAATTTATTATTCACTATTTAAGTGTTTAATTATTTGGTGATGTGGTTTTTAAGTAAGATAGTAACTTTAAGTTATTTATCGAGTACTTTAGTTAACGCGCGAGTTAGTGAGAGTTAACGCGAGTTGAGCCAAGCTATTGGGCTTAAGGCCCAATGGGCCTTGGCATGTGAGGGGCGCCCATATAGGGCAAGGTAGAGAGAGAAAGCTCATATTTTTCTCTTTGTCTTGGAGCTTAGAGAGAAGGAAGAGCATGGGTGAGCTAGGGCAAGAAGGAAAGTGAAGATCCAAGAGCAAATCTTCGAGTTTTCTTCGAATCCAGGTAAGAGAGTAGATTTCATATTCGTGGGTGATACGAGAAAGGGGAGAATGTCGATTTCTCCGTACCCGAACTTTCTCCACCGCATTTTCGTTTGGGTTTTTGGGTGATTTTCTTAAAGAAAATGATAGAGAATGTTCATAACATGTTTAATATACTTTTAACATGTAGTATGAACGAATTTGTGGGTTAAAATTGGGTATTTGTTATGTTTTGATTTGAGTTGTTGTGTTCTTGAGCTTTTGAGCTAAAAATGGTAAATCTCTACTTTTTCGTAGTAAAAATGGTAGATCGGTGAAATGAACCGTCCTTTTGAGTCTATACATGTTGGTTACACGTGAAATCAAACTTATTTGGGATCTAGAACATCAAACTTGGATTTTTTTTGAGTAGATTTCTATCCTCTGTGTTAGTAGGAGTCATCTGCATGATAGTAGGGGTTCTACGTGTTAGTAGGGGTCTTACATGATAGTAGGGGTTCTACATGATAGTAGGGGTCTTACATGATAGTAGGGGTTCTACATGTTCTACGTGTTAGTAGGGGTCTTACATAACAGTAGGGGTTCCTGCATGTTAGTAGTGTTCCTGCATGTGTAGTAGGGGTCCTCTGGTATAGTAGGGGTACTCTGTGTTAGTAGGGGTATTACCTGAACTGTTGTTTGATGGTTTTAAATGCTACTGATTGTTTATAACCATGATTAATTTGTATTGTGATGAATTGTTGATTATATGTGTGGAATATAATTGTTGTTGATTGTGTTGATGATGTTTGTTTAAATGTCAAAGAAGTATATTAAGGTGTTAATCAACTTAATAAAGAAGGATATTAGAGTATGTTATTCTAATAAAGAAGTATATCGAATTATGTTATTCGATAAAGAAGGATATTAAGGTATTGATTATCTTAATAAAGACGGACGTTGGATAGTGTTCCACGTTATTGTTGATGGGCTATATGCCAAAATTATTGATGAATATATTCATGAGTTTTGAGTGCATGCATCATGAATATTTAGGGATATTGGCTTGTCCAATAAAGAAGGATATCGAACTATATTTGTTTGATAAAGAAGGATATCGGAGGTGAGATACTCTGATAAAGACGATGGTACCACATGCATTAGAGGTGTCTAGAGGACATAACATGAATGTGAAGCATTAGATTGCATTAGGGATTATGTGTGCATTTTATAATAAATGATGTTTGATACATACTTGGTAAATGTTGATTGTTAATCCGTATGTGAGAAGCAGAGTCCGTCATGACTATAAAATGAACAACGCAGGGTCCGTCATGACCATAATCTGAACAATGTATTTGTTGATGTTTTGGTATTGTCCGAGACGACGTGAAACTATATGTTTGATGTATTTTGTGGATGATTAATTATGTGATAAACGAAGTATATGCATGATATATGAATATGCATGAATGATGGTGATGTATATGTATAATGTATGATTATGCATGTTGTTATGAAGAAGTGTTTAAGTACCATTTACTTACACTTGTATATTTTGAGTATGTTGTCTAACTCTCTTTTATGTGTTATGTGCTGGACCGTTGGGGGTCCAGATTGACAGGTTTTTGTGGTATTCGATGTCGAGTCGTCGGTGAAGCTCCGCTCTGATTGTGACACGGGAAAAGGGGTTTTATATGTATATAAAGTCTATTGTCTAGGTTGTTTTGTATAATCAATAAATACATTATTTGATTCAAAGATTTGTATAAACACTGTTTTTACTAATTAATTACATTAGTATTATTTTGATAGAGGAGTGTAATACTCGAACCGATATTCAATAAATTAAATGTGATTTTCCGTTGCGTATTTTGAAAAATATTTTACTAAAGGTAGAAATATATAAATAATGGGTTTGAGTGTTACAATTGGTATCAGAGCCCCGTTGTCTTCGGACTGTGTGGGTTATGTGTCGATCAGAGCAGGTCTGTGCAGTCAGACCAAGTGAGTGTTGTGTGTCAATCGTGTTTGTCTAACGATTTTGTTGTGTTTGTTTTGTGGAATCACTTATGCTGTTCATTTAGGAACTATGAGTGGTGTGAATTGGATTAATCGATCCATTCTTTTGTTGAGTAGTGGTGTGACTGCTATACTTCTATGTTTATAATAGTTGTATATGCTTAGAGTTTAACCTTTGTGTAGTTTAAACTTGGTTGATTGATGCTTATTTTCTAATTGTTGACGATCCGGCATGATATAAAACTGCATGTGACGATCCGGCATGATATAAAACTGCATGTGGTAATGATTTGAAATAATTTTAAAAGAAAAACTAATATTATTTCTTGAAGATTTTGGTGAAAATATAGAGTTATTTTCTTTTGAGTAAGTGAAAATTAAATTTTCAAGATAGTGAGACGAGTAGGATGTTAGTGAATCCTAGTGTGTGTTGTTATATGTTTGTTTATAACATGTGCTAGATGATTACTAGGAGCTCGAATTGTCATGCGTTTTATGAGTAAAAACATGAAGATCTCATAATTCTATGTTGTGATTGTTGATGCATGATTTTAATTATACTTTCAAGTCTATAATGATGTTTTATGCTTGAAGTTTTGAATTTTGTGGATCGGTGAGTCGAGAAAACGAGAATTTAGTGGGCGTAAGTTCAAAACCGTAGCAGAGCACCCAGATTTTGGATGTGCTCGCTAAGCGAAGAATGAACCTCGCTGAGTCTCGCTAAGTCTTGCTAAATCCTGTGAATGTTTTTGACTTGTCTCGCCGGGAGCTCGCTAGCTTTTGCTAAGCGAGGGAGCCAGACAAGAATTTTATTTTGTTGAAATCTTGTCCTAAGTTGATTGAATGTGAAATTCTTGTCTTCTTGTGTTTGTTAGGACTAGAATAAATGTGAATATGAATTATTGCGTTGCAATGTTCATTTTTCTTGTGTTGTTTTGATTTCCTAACTTTGAAAAGTGAGGGAAGTATAGGTTACTTGGATGCTTGCATGATTTTGTGTAAGTGTTTAGGTATCGTGGGTTAGGTTTTGTCCCTTGTATGCGACATGCGTGTAAACGATGTCGATACTAGTTTCTTCTTAGGAAGAATATGTTTAGAGACGATAGAACCGTTAGGTGTGAACACCGGAAGTTCTAGTGGAAGAGTACGAGTGAGTTTGAGATAAGTGGGGGAGAAGGTTATATCCCTCCGAGATGTTTCGAACGTGAGAAGATGAGATGAGTAGAGATGTTCTTGAAGCGGAATATTCAGAAATGGGTGACGTTGTTCGAAGTGGAATGAATGGGAGCAACAAGTTGTGAGAAACTACTAGAAGGGAAGTTGTCAGACCAAGTGTTTCGCCGTGGGGCGTTAGTGAGATTGGTTAAGTGAGATGAAGAGTATTCGAGTCGATTGAGGATCGTGTGTTGCACTAGAAGTATGGATATATGGTTTGTGTGGAGCGAAGTTGAAGTACCTATTCGATTAGAAGAAGTTGAATATGTAGAAGTGGAAGTGATTAGGATTCTTGAGAGGTGATGATTTTGAAGTAAGTTGTCATCCAAGGGGATCGGATGTTGTACCGGATGTTGGAGTAAGAAGTTTTACGTGAGTCGTGCATATGGTAGTAGGATGAATTGGTTGAACAATTTGGAGTTCTAAGTCTAGTGTGTGGAGTGACTTTCGGAGGAGATTTGAGAAGCTTAGAGAAAGAGATGTGAAGATTAGTGAACCGTTGGTGTTAATTAATCGATGAAGGGAAGTATGTTTTAAAGTAGATGAGAATGGAATTGAGAAATATCATAATAGGATTGGTATGTTTGTTGAATCGTTGGAAGTGAGGATTGTATGAATAATCGAGTTTATTCGAAGATGGAAGTAGGATAACGATTCGAAGGATTTTGTGGAGGCTTGTCGAAGAAAGAGTGATTGGATTTGGATAATGACCGGACAATTAGTGTCGCATGTCGAACGAGATCGTAAATTCTTGGAGGTTGAGATGAAGCTAAGTGAGTAGTAACGTCTTAGAATGATGTGAAATAAGAAAGTTAGCCGTTGAAGAACGTGCAGAGAATGAGTATACGAGGTCATGTTGGAAGTGACTTATGCTAGATGAGAATTTGCGAAAAGGATTACCGCACATGTGAGTAGATGTTGTGTTTGAGCACATATAGTGAGAGGTTGAAGGCGATGCCCAAAGTAAATGTCGGAGAGCATTTGGTAGTGCCCAAAAGATAAGGGTGAGTAAGTATTTGCTAAGGAATTTGGATTCATGGAATGGAAGAGTCGGTAGAGACTAGTTTTGTTAGATGCATCGTGGATGTTGATGTAGTATGGTCACAATCGGTGACAATGAAGTAAAAGATTTTAAATTGTTTCATCATGGATGATGGAACGGTAGTGATTTGGTGAATAAGAAACCGATGAGTGAATAAATGAAGAAGAGTATGCGTATTGCAATGCAAGATGATGAGGAACATCGATAGATGGAGTGTGAGAGAATTGAAGATGTCATTTTGGAATCAACGAGGTAGAAGTTATGATTGTTTGGAGAACCAATTTTAGGCAGTGGTCTAATTTGGAAGTAGCGAATTACTAAGGGATTAAGGAGAAGTGGTATTGGAAAATGTTGGATTAAGGAATGCAAAGGTTGGTTAAGAGATTACTTGGGAATAGAATAGTCGTAACGAGATTCGACTCAATGATCGGAGATATGTGAGAAAAGGAATTTGACGGTTAGAGACGGTAGTTTTTAGCATGTGTCAATGAAGTTTGAGAATGTTGGTCATCAAGTGATTGTTGGAATTGAACTATCAAGTGATAAGTTGGAATAAGATTCGAATATGAATAAGTGATGTAACACGGTTAAGTGATTCATGAGGGAATCAAAGATTTATGAGAATTATGGAGTTGTGGAAGTATCTTTCGGAGAGTTCGATTGTTTGTACCTGTTTTGGGGTAAAGTTGTGAGTACCGTAGAATGTGTCTGTGGATGTTTCGTGCGAAGTTGACGTTTTAGCGGTTTGATAAGAATGGTTTATGCCGATATCATGATTGTTGAATATTTATCGACAAATTGAGGAACTGGCCGTCCTTAATCTCTTGTTGATAAATAGACAAAAATTGTGTTGGAGGGGATAAACTAATTTTGTCAAACTTTGTAATGTGTAGCGTTGAGCATTTTGTTGGAGGGTCGGATACATGAGTGATCCGGAGTTGTTTTAGTTGCGTAATTTTCGAGGGCGAAAATCTTTTAAGTGAGGGAGAGTTGTAACGACCCAAATTTATTATTCACTATTTAAGTGTTTAATTATTTGGTGATGTGGTTTTTAAGTAAGATAGTAACTTTAAGTTATTTATCGAGTACTTTAGTTAACGCGCGAGTTAGTGAGAGTTAACGCGAGTTGAGCCAAGCTATTGGGCTTAAAGCCCAATGGGCCTTGGCATGTGAGGGGCGCCCATATAGGGCAAGGTAGAGAGAGAAAGCTCATATTTTTCTCTTTGTCTTGGAGCTTAGAGAGAAGGAAGAGCATGGGTGAGCTAGGGCAAGAAGGAAAGTGAAGATCCAAGAGCAAATCTTCGAGTTTTCTTCGAATCCAGGTAAGAGAGTAGATTTCATATTCGTGGGTGATACGAGAAAGGGGAGAATGTCGATTTCTCCGTACCCGAACTTTCTCCACCGCATTTTCGTTTGGGTTTTTGGGTGATTTTCTTAAAGAAAATGATAGAGAATGTTCATAACATGTTTAATATACTTTTAACATGTAGTATGAACGAATTTGTGGGTTAAAATTGGGTATTTGTTATGTTTTGATTTGAGTTGTTGTGTTCTTGAGCTTTTGAGCTAAAAATGGTAAATCTCTACTTTTTCGTAGTAAAAATGGTAGATCGGTGAAATGAACCGTCCTTTTGAGTCTATACATGTTGGTTACACGTGAAATCAAACTTATTTGGGATCTAGAACATCAAACTTGGATTTTTTTTGAGTAGATTTCTATCCTCTGTGTTAGTAGGAGTCATCTGCATGATAGTAGGGGTTCTACGTGTTAGTAGGGGTCTTACATGATAGTAGGGGTTCTACATGATAGTAGGGGTCTTACATGATAGTAGGGGTTCTACATGTTCTACGTGTTAGTAGGGGTCTTACATGACAGTAGGGGTTCCTGCATGTTAGTAGTGTTCCTGCATGTGTAGTAGGGGTCCTCTGGTATAGTAGGGGTACTCTGTGTTAGTAGGGGTATTACCTGAACTGTTGTTTGATGGTTTTAAATGCTACTGATTGTTTATAACCATGATTAATTTGTATTGTGATGAATTGTTGATTATATGTGTGGAATATAATTGTTGTTGATTGTGTTGATGATGTTTGTTTAAATGTCAAAGAAGTATATTAAGGTGTTAATCAACTTAATAAAGAAGGATATTAGAGTATGTTATTCTAATAAAGAAGTATATCGAATTATGTTATTCGATAAAGAAGGATATTAAGGTATTGATTATCTTAATAAAGACGGACGTTGGATAGTGTTCCACGTTATTGTTGATGGGCTATATGCCAAAATTATTGATGAATATATTCATGAGTTTTGAGTGCATGCATCATGAATATTTAGGGATATTGGCTTGTCCAATAAAGAAGGATATCGAACTATATTTGTTTGATAAAGAAGGATATCGGAGGTGAGATACTCTGATAAAGACGATGGTACCACATGCATTAGAGGTGTCTAGAGGACATAACATGAATGTGAAGCATTAGATTGCATTAGGGATTATGTGTGCATTTTATAATAAATGATGTTTGATACATACTTGGTAAATGTTGATTGTTAATCCGTATGTGAGGAGCAGAGTCCGTCATGACTATAAAATGAACAACGCAGGGTCCGTCATGACCATAATCTGAACAATGTATTTGTTGATGTTTTGGTATTGTCCGAGACGACGTGAAACTATATGTTTGGTGTATTTTGTGGATGATTGATTATGTGATAAATGAAGTATATGCATGATATATGAATATGCATGAATGATGGTGATGTATATGTATAATGTATGATTATGCATGTTGTTATGAAGAAGTGTTTAAGTACCATTTACTTACACTTGTATATTTTGAGTATGTTGTCTAACTCTCTTTTATGTGTTATGTGCTGGACCGTTGGGGGTCCAGATTGACAGGTTTTTGTGGTATTCGATGTCGAGTCGTCGGTGAAGCTCTGCTCTGATTGTGACACGGGAAAAGGGGTTTTATATGTATATAAAGTCTATTGTCTAGGTTGTTTTGTATAATCAATAAATACATTATTTGATTCAAAGATTTGTATAAACACTGTTTTTACTAATTAATTACATTAGTATTATTTTGATAGAGGAGTGTAATACTCGAACCGATATTCAATAAATTAAATGTGATTTTCCGTTGCGTATTTTGAAAAAGATTTTACTAAAGGTAGAAATATATAAATAATGGGTTTGAGTGTTACAGAAACAACTAATATCCATGCCCAAAATATATAATAAGTCACAAGAGAATAAATACTTGCACAACTAACCTCCAAAAGTGCGACATCCATCCTTGCAATTAGAGTCAATGAACTTTAATGATTTGAGAGTATAATGAAGTTTTTACAGCGTCATCTCAAACAGCTCACAAATCAACAGTAAACTGTTATATCATAATAAAAGACTATAATAATAATCAATGCAAGAGTAATTCAATTTTTAATTACCTTAAGAGTTGCTCAGATTATTATCTCTAATGATATTTTACGATTGAGCATGTAAGTAACAAGATAACTTATAATTCGTAAAATTAACCAAACACGGTAATTCATGCATCTAGCAAATATGGATCATATATGCGATTGATCAACATTATTCTAGGATTGACTGGTTTAATTAACAATATCTGCTGCATCATTATTCAATCAACTTTGGAGTACATATAGAAACAACTAATATCCATGCCCAAAATATCTGATGCATTAATTTTAGATTTCCAAAAAGAAAATATATTGAATTAGCCAAAACCTAGATCCATTCATCATGAACAGGAACCATACGGCATACATAAAACCAATATTTATAAAATTGCATCACGATCCAAAGCACAATCACACCTTATTAATAGTCACACAAAATTTGATCAAATAAAAAATGTGATCAAAGTTCAAATATTAGAAAATAGATAGATGGACCAAACTCTTATCACATAAAAGTTAGGGAGTAGACTATATCAAAATTGTGACAATATCAAACATTCCTTAGATGGTGCCAAAATTAATCAGAATATTAATTATTAATCATATGCCCAAGAAAACAAAATATTGGAAATTTTATATTCTTCACCTGATTGACTGAAACTGGATCACGATGACACGAAGTGAATTCCGGCTCGTTCTTGCTCAATATTGTTGAAGCAGTGTATCACAATAAAGAAAATAAAGAATGACAAAACAAATAATTGATTTTAAGAGTACCGTCACAAAGCCATACTACATTAACCTCTGGAACAATATAAAGCGCATTGCCTCAAGTCCCATATGATGTTGTTTGCCAGTTTGCTTATCATACTAATTGTGCAGTATTAATAACAAATAATTGTTTTATCATACAAATTTCAAGGACAAATACTGCAGCCCATGTTCATATAATGACACCTCATCGTAAAACTAATAATAACACAAAGGTATAATCCTGTTTTATACTTTTGTCAATGGCGGCATAACACATATGATCCGAAACCACATACCAAAATTGTATGCAATTTTATCAGAGAACAAATTCATGTAAAATTGTGGTAGGTAGGGTCATTAAAAGTTTCAATGCCACCTGATTGATAAAACGTGATTGATTGAGAAAAACAAAATATAGCCGAATAAAATTTCTCATTGATCAAACATGGCTATGAATCTATGATTCATTATATAGTAGCATAACATGAAACAAAAAGGCAAATTCGAAATTAGGGTTCTATAATATAATATTATGCACCGCACATCTTTTTCTTAAGATTGGCTTAGCTATACATTTGGTCCCTTACGTTTATTTTAGGTTTCAATTTGATCCCTTACGTTTTAAAAGTATCAATTTGGTCCCTTACGTTTATTTTAGGTTTCAAATTAGTCCTTTCCGTCAATTTTGTCATATGTGGCAGTCAATTTGCATATGTGGACTGACACGTGGCACTTGGACACGCTGACACGTGTACTGTTCAAACGGTGTTAGTGACAAAACTAACGGAAAGGACTAACTTGAAACCTAAAATAAACGTAAGGGACCAAATTGATACTTTTTAAACGTAAGGGACCAAATTGAAACCTAAAATAAACGTAAGGGACCAAATGTGTAGTTAATCCCTTAAGATTCATTGATAAAACAATGTTTCATTCAAGCAAATTAATTGGTTGAGCAAAAAATTTGATTCGTGCAAATTAATTATAAGCCCTGGTACTGCAAATAAAATCGATCGCAGCATATCCACAAATTGGAGAAAATATCACTGACATGAAAACCGATTTGCCAAAGAGATTAATGATAGCCATGATATGCACAAAAGCGGGTATTAGGTGATCTTTCAACTCATCAAAATTAGGGTTCTAAATCATATAATAGAAGCTCTGATACCACATGTAATAAATTAATAATTTAGAGATCGATATATTATATGAGATTAGAACACACTTACTTGATAATCATAATCACAAAGCAATGTTACCGGAATTGCACCAATATCGAAAACATCGATATATTAGACAAGGTCTTCCTTTGCCTATCACTTGCTCCGATCTTTGAGGTCTTTGATGGGTAAGACAACAAATGAGCTTACTGTGTTTGTACGTGACGGCAAAGGGGACCTAGCCAATCTTATATATAAAAGATCTCAACCTAGTACCACCCATCATGGACCCTAGAGTTGGGCCTACACTTTATTTCTACACAAATCAAAATTAGTGTTCAAGCTCATTATTACTGATCACAATTATCGGGCTTAAGCATCATCAAATGGATCACAACAACATCAACCCGTTTTTATTAAAACCAAAAGCCACAATTGATTGCAGCCCACACAATATTAGAAAATATTCTAACATCATCACCTGTCTTAATGCCTTCTCACATTGATCGCGGCAATGAAGATATTCTTCAACAATTGCGCGAAATGCAGCAAGGCTTGGAACAATCGTTCCAAACCTTTGACCATGATCAAATATCCACCTAACTTTCATCCGAAGTTACCCGTTACCCTTTCCGTGAACAGATTTCCTATAACACCTTTCATCAAACACCACCACCCCCACCACCTCCTTTCCAACCACCTAAACCACCCAACATCCGCCTTCAATCCTTCGACAACTCCAACCCTTTGGACTGGATTTTCCAGGCCGGACAGTTTTTCAAGCTAAACCAAAGTACCAAACCCCTCCACACCAACGTATGTTCTTCATTCCATTCAAGCTAAATTCTTTCTGGGGCTATTGGTTTGGCCAAGTTGGCCGAAACTAAAATTCTCGAAGCCAAACCACATTTTTTAACACTATAAAAGAGGTAATGCAGGCTGCTGCAAAAATTGCTTTGACATAATTGCCAATTTCAGTTAACTTGTTTCCTTGTAATTTTTTATATGATTCCAAATTGAAGTTTTTCTTGCATATTTTATGATCATCAAATTGATAACTAGATGTTGAATGTTTAATTATAAAATTGAGCTCAAAAAAAAAATTATAAAGTTGAGCTCGACGACTCTTCAAAGAGTCAAATATATATTCATAATTTATGGGTTAAATAAAATAACAATGTCTTTTTTGATGTAAACAAATACTAGTATGTTATTTGGAGAGGTATTATAATTTGTGCCACTCGGTGAAAATCAATGTTAAACTTGCTTGTTAACACGTAAAATTGCCAATTTTGCGTGTTTAAATTAGGTATGAAAATTGCGTTAAATGTAAACTCATTTTTGGTATACTAGTGAAAAAATTGATTTTAAAAGAGTTAACTCGTGGTGAAATCAGTAAAATCAAGGTAAAATTGAGTTGATTTTTTTTAATTTTATCCGATTTTAAAGAAACTTTACCCGATTTTGAATAACTTGGCTCTTTTCCTTTGAGTTTGTTTTAATTTTTAATAACCCTAGAAACCTATTAAAATCTTGTTTTTGGATTTTTTTTTATTTAATTTTTATGATTTGGTGAGATAATTTAAATTGTTTGTGAAGATGTGAAAACACAAGAAGGTGGTTGAATTGTGTTTTAAGATAAACTAAAATTTTTTCAAGTTTAAGCTTTGTTCTTTAAAGCAGCGGATAACACAACACAATACCATGGTAGAGAGAGAGAGAGAGAGAGAGAGAGAGAGAGAGAGAGAGAGAGAGAGAGAGAGAGGTAGGTAATTTATACTGGTTCCTCTCAAACCCCGAGAGTAGTCCAGTCATCTTGCACTTCCAAGGGATTTCCATTATAATCACATAAGATTACAAATGCTCAAACACATAGCAAGAGACTTCTACACAATGTTCAAGCACCTAGCAAGAGACTTCTCAATATAAAGTATAAATAAAGATTGTTGTGATAATAAAAGCACTAATGAAACCTTAGAGTTAAAATACAATGACTTGAAATAGACTTCAAAGTATTTAATTTTGATATGAATAAAATTCAAAGGTTCAGAACTTGAGTGTTTGTAATAATCAAAGTGAGTGTGCAAATGATAGATAACGTATTCGTCAATGATCTTCACAATGGAGTGTTGTTTATATAGTCGAGTAGTACGCTCCATGTGTAGATGACCGTTGTGCAAAGACGTTGTAGCCAACTGATTTGGACTGAGCGATGAAAGTGACTTGTCATACCAAAGTGGTAATGAGTTTACCATACTTTGTGTCTTAGGAAGCTATTTATACCAAAGAGGGAAACTTTCACAGTTTGACTTCCACGCTCCTCCAAACTTAGAATAAGGTTGATAAGTTTGATTGTCCTTTTTAGATTCCTTATGCCTAAACAGAGAAAGACCCTTTTGGCTTAATCCCAACGTTCTCTGAAACTTATGCATAAAAGCTACTTATCAACTTAATATGCTGATGGCTTCTTGCCTCTGATGCATCCTTGCCTCTGATAGCTTCTTGCTTCAGAGTCTTCTGAGTGGACAAGAGCCTCTTGTTCATCTTTGCTTCTTAATCCCTTTCAGAGCTTGTTTGTTTTCTTAAGAATTTAGGAATATTAGAATTTGCTTATAATTTTAATCGATTTTAGAAGAAAAATAGAGTGAGAAAACTAAAATTATATCAAGTAATCTGATATTAAAAAAGGTAAAAAAAAATATCATACTCCATACATTCTTAAAATGCTGTTAAACAAGAAGACAAAAGAATACACAAAACACCAAAATAGTGTTCAAGAAAGACTAAACCATGTGGCAAACAAAAAGTACTAACTCAACACACTATCTTCCTTGAAACGGTTCACATTTTCATGACCCTTCTCTCATTCAAGCCTAATGCATCTGAATGCAACTGTATATCATGCACAACTAATGTTCTTCACAATCACATGGTTAATAATATCATTCATTTCAATGTCATTTCAGGATCAGAAACAAAAGTTACTTATCATATAAATATATGATCATAATTCCTCATTATCTAAGTGTTGAAGGAGTGTAAGTGAAAATGTACAAGTCGAAGTTGCAAGAGTTGTGTCAACGGAGACAGTGGAGATTGCCTCGCTACTCTTTCACGAAAGCCGGTCCACCACATAATCCAAGCTTTAAGGGTTCTGTTTCTGTCAATGGTGTTACCTTTACTTCTTCTAATACTTTCAATTCCTCCAAAGAAGCTCATAACCATGCTGCTATGAAAGCTTTCCTCGACTTTTCTTCTCCTCCATCGGGTAACACATTTCTTTCTCTTTCTGGATTTACATTACATACAATTTTACTCTAATGTTTACTTATTTCAAACAGATGAAGTTTTGGTGGATAAGGAGATATTACCTACTAATATCAAAATGAACAAAGACATGCCAAATGAATCTTTTCCAGTTCCCCCTAACAAAAAAATGAAGACGAGTAACATGTGTCCTTCATCTTCACCTACAGAACGTCTTTGTGCTAAAATTTCTGAGTCCAAAACAAGTAGTTACCAACTTAGTGACAGGCTCAAGGTGTATACAAGTTATCCAGATATTGTATTCCCTAAGGGGATTACAGTTTTACCTATTGCTGAGGATAAATGGGTTGCAGTGAGTCTTGAATTTCCAAATGAGAAAGACTTTTGATTCTTGTGAAACAAGTTTCATATATGACTTTGCTTTAAAGTATTATTACAAAACTTGATGTTTAATGTATATGTTGCTTTCAAGTAAAACTCTAGATGACTTATTTAAGATGTAAGTGCTTGTTTTAATTCAATTTTAGGTTCTTTAAAAATGTTTACTTTACACCATTGTCCTAATTAACTACATTTTTAGTCCACTTTTGTTACCAAGTTGTGTACATGATCTTTCGGTGATTTACTATAAAGAATATTTCATCATTCAACGCTAAAATTAGACTCTCATTGACAACAATGAATTCCAATTTTAGACAAAAACTAAAAAAGACCATGTTAATTTTGGTTATATGATGTAATTTATCGTTTTGAATATTTAAGTCAGACTTTTTTAACATCAGTTCAATGGACAAACTTGACAAAAAAAAAGGACAATATTGTTGATGTTTTATACACAATGAATCTTTTCCACTTCCCCCTAAGAAAAAATACTCTTCATCTTCATCTACTGACCTTCCTTCTGTATTAGAAATAATATTGTGAAATGTAAGATGCTAACTTTTGATGGCTTATTTATTTATCTTTATAATGTTTACACCATTGACCCAACTTTCATTCTTTGTTATAATTTTTCTTAAAGCTTGTTATCTTGTGTACATGATCATTGGGTGATATACAATTAAGAATCCACTAAACACTAAAATTGAACTCTTTTTGGCAATAATGAGATCACAATCTTACATAAAATCTAAAAATGGTCATGTTAATTAATTTTAACGAATTCTATATATGCTCATGATCATTATGACATAATTTAGATGTTATCTTGACAAATTAAACATATAATTTACCTTTTTGAATGATTAAGTAACACTGTGTCACTGTCACATACGTAAATGATAATACAATATATACCATTATTTTTGTTGCTTATAGATTCTTCATAGTACATAAAGCTGAATTCACATTAACTGTTGTTTTACTTGTATATATATTCAAAACTCAATCCATGGTGTTGATGTTGGTGGCAACTCATATAACTCAATGTTATGCCACTTTTCTTTTACTTTCAAACTACATAATTATTTAGCATAACTATATGAGGTTCAAAAAATCAACACGCTCACACAAAAAAGCTATGCTGGCTTGAACTGGGTGTGCCTTTGTGGAGGGTCCTGTAGCCAGAATTAATATCTTTATTACTTACTCAACACTACACATTGGACCACACCTTCATGATTTTCAAAACAAAACTCCTATATTTGGTGCTATGAAGTTGGTAGTTTCTTTCACTACACTAGTACCTTCTTTTCATTTTAACTACCCTACCATTTTTTAAAACAACTCATTCAATAACTACATTGAAAAATAGGGATCAGGATTGTCTGTTGTGCAATGTTCACGCAGTAATAATCTAGGTTGTTGATTTGAGATTAGACGGTCTAAATCACTTTAACAATAAAACAATCTCAACCGTCAATTTAGATCAAACGGTTGAGAGCTGTAATTGCATCACACAGTTAGGAAATCCAATTCCGAAAAATAAGACCTCAATGTTATATAATGGATAGCTTCAATACAAAAAAAAAAAAAAAAAAAAAATCATGTTTTCAATTTTTTTTCATGAATACCAACAAGGTTCCTTCAAAAGCAATAACAATTTTAGCATTATTCCATGTGGGCAATCACTTTTATTGTCCACTTAAAGCATGCATGAATAATCTTCTCAACAAGTATTTACAACAAATTAAATATTACATATACATTTTGACAACTATACTTTTTTAAAAAAAAAACATCTCAAAAATGTTGAAAATAGTTTTTGAACCCAATGTTTTTAGAATTTCTCTTATTTAACTTCTTCATGAATATCTATAAGTTTACAAGAATCTTTCTAAACTGAAGTTCATCCAAGTTTTTTTTTTTTTTTGAAGGATGAAGTTCATCCAAGTTGTACCTTACACTAATTAGTTTTTTCATTACTTGACACAGCTACCACCACATGTCACTATAGTTTAAACTTGATGATATATTTTCATTTATAGAAAAATATGAAATTAATTTCCACACTCCTAAAAATTGCATGGTTGTTGTGTGAAGTAATGTGTATTTAATTAACGTACTGTATTCAAATTTTGGGCCCTATAACTCCATATGATAAATGAGCATTGTGATAACTGATGAGTAAGTTTATGTTATTTCATTTTCATATATATTATTATGAACTACAACTTTTATTGCAAAAGAAAGTTAATTTGGTGGTAGACTTAATTAAACATTTAACTCAATCAATGAGAGATTAACCATTTAGTCAGACTTAAGTGGTTAATGAGATTCGGTGAAAGATAAATTGATTTGAAATACTTGCGTTCAAACTTTGACTGAAACAACCACAGACTAAATTTTACTTAACTTCCAATTAAACTCTGAACTATTGCGAGTTTGCGACTCATTACATATGAAGCATTGACACACATTCGATCCGAATTTTCGGTGCTACAAATTAAGCTCATTTCCCCAAGAAACCGGTGGAACAGAAAGAAAACAAAACCCTAAAGATAGGTTCATTTCATTTTACCTTTGTCTAATTTTGATTAAAATAAAGAAAGCAAACTGTGTAGTTAACTTAGATAGCAACTAACCTCATATATAAAAGTTTGCTGCTTTACTTTTTCTTAATTCCTCAGCTTTCTCGGAAACTAAATTAAACAATCAAAACAAAAGCATGCCACCATGAAAAGTATATATTGATTTAGTATAAATTATGGAGGATATATATCTTTGGAATTATTGAACCACAGGAGGAACAAATTGATGATAAAAATCATACTACTCCATCTTTAATTATAAGCATAAATCAACTTTTTAGATATATTCATCAAATAACAGATGTATCTGGTCGATGATATAGACCAAATACACCGATTATCATAAACAAGATACATCAGTCACTACAACATTTGTTGCTTCTGGCAACACTGTTTGTTGCAACCCATGTAAACTGTACTCTAAAAATGGTATAGGCAACAATTTATGACTATTACCATATAAGTTTTCGCAACATGAGAGAATTGTTCCCTAAAATCTTACTGGAAACGGTTTTCAAGCGTCGCTTTGACATTGTTTTGGCAATAGGTGATAACTGTTCCCTTAACCATCTCTAGGAACAGTTTTGAACAGTTACACTACTTTTAATAAAAGGCTACATTTATCAATTGTTACAATTAAAATTCAACACATGAATTGTTTTGCGGTGGCTTCCCTCTTTCACTTTTTTGACTCAATTGGTTTCCCTCTCAAGTTTTTAGTTTTTATTTTTTGATGACGTTAATATAATAATATTATTAATAATTGTACCAAAAAATAATAATATTACCTGCTAAAAAAAAGTATAATAATAATAATGTATCTTCTATTACTAATCTATTACTATAATATATTAAAATTCATTACCACCAAATTTCCTAATTTATCCTTATTAGTTTTAACCACGTTGCAAGTTTTATATCCTTTATTGTAATTTTACTAAAATAAATATTAAAAAATATAGAAACATTCACTAAAATAAATATTAAAAAAAATATAGAAAGATGATAGCCTTACAAATAGAAACAAAATAGATTATAGATATTAACAAAACATAACAATCTATACATAAAAATAGGAAGGAAAAAAAAAAAATTAATAATAATATCATAAAGTTAATTAGTATCAAACTTATTAAATTATTCTAAATATTCCTATAATATATTATTTTTTATTAAAAATATACACGGGACCATTATTTGTCACTAAAACATTAAAAATTGAATAAATAAGTTTACAAGAAATAATTAATACAATAATTCCACTTATATTTTAACAATATTATATAACAAATTTTAAATATTTAATTTAAAATAAATTTTCTACATTAATATAATGATAAACTCAAATATCTAATAAAAATCAGTAGACCCGTGTGAATGCACGAGTCTTTAAACTAGTTTATTATAACAATCAAAGCAAAATTGCAATTTTTATTTTTATTGTATATTTAATATATTTGTTCTTCATTATAAAAATAACCTTGATTAAGATGTGAATATAAAACAAAAAATTAAACTCGGATTCTCTTGATTAGTTTATCCTAAGGGAGCTTGTTAACACCACTTGAACTTAATGTATTGGTTAAATCATCGGAGAGAACCAAAACATACCATTTTATTTTTAATAATAATATTAATTAAAATAAAATTGATTTATGAATTATTTTTTATTTTTATGTTATATCTCTCGGTTCAAAAACAAAAACGAGAAAACCTTTTTTTGCCAATTGGAAAACCCTAACCCCTTTTCAGATTGACATTGAGAGAAGCTTCGAGATGAAACCACGAGAGGCGGCGCGGTGAGAACCCTTCATCGGGACTGAAATCTTTGTCGAGACAGAGAACGACAGCGAGTTCTGATTTCGCGAACGCTTCCGATTCCCCTGCCATCGTGAACCCTTCTGAGCACCGTCGAGATTGTAGTGCCGTCAAGAACTTCCCACTGCAGCTTCCAATTTGCGACATCCTTACCGTTCGACTCATGTTGCCTTCGAAGATTTGAGACCACACATGCAACAACTCAGTTTCGCACTTGACCCTTCTATATTCAAAGGTTAGTTCAGTTTCCCTTTACCCACTCTGATTTTTTTGATGTTTTGTTTCTGGTTATAGAAATAATTGACATATCAAAATTTATGTAGTATGTGTCTTATTCTTGTTGAAGGTTTATTATTATGTTAGTAAGAACAAGGTTTTATGATTTGTTTTGTAGGTAAAAAGAAAATGGTATCATGATTTGTGTGTAGGCGATGGCCTTTATATTGGTAGAGAGTTGATGTTGCTCATGTTGAAACAACATAGACACCCTTTCATATGCGTGTTAAAATGGATAGTGATAAATGATATGCAAATTGGATTTTTTGAAAACTTAGCACACTTTATTGGACCTCATCCTCTGATAGATAGTTGATGTTCATATATGCCTCTAGTTTGGTGTGGTATAAAATAATTCTATGATGAACTTCTGTACTGAATGGTTATATTTTTATTTTTTATTGAAAATAAACATGCCAAAGATGAGTTAACTAACTCTTTATCTAGGTAGAGTAGTTAATTTCTGGAGTCTTTACTTTAAGGACATTCTTATGCATTAATTTTAATAATTTAGTTCTGATATAGGTATTCAGTTTTTAATATTTTAATTTATGAATTAGTTCTTGTTGGGGCTGTGATATCTTTTACATAGTATTGATCCTTTTGCTTTTAACTTATTTAGCTTTTAATTCCTGTAATTTAAGAGACAATGATTGTGGAAAGAGAGCATTCTTCAAGTAGTGGTTCTTCTGGAAATTGGCTTTCCCAAAACAAGGAACATGAGAAGACTAGTGTTGTAGCAAGACATGTGTGACTCGTGTGAGTACAAATTTCATTTGCAATACTCATATCAATAGTGTGAGGTATGCCTTAACAATTCTATTTCATTTTGTCTTGGACTTTAAAATGCATATTTGAAAAGCTTTGAATAAAGAATTTTATGGCTTACATTGTAAGATATATGTAAGACATATGTGCATACTCTTATTATCATATATTTAGATTTCAATGATAACGAATAATACTATCCCGTTTATGTTTTTTTTTTTTCGGTCAGAGGTTGATTTAATTGCTAACATTTGATTTTGAAATGATTTTCAGAGAGCAACATAAATTTTGGTAGAACTAGGAGAATAGGTAAGAGTTGCTTCTCTACTTGATGAGGAGATGGAGCTACATAAATATCAGTAGAACTAGAAGAATATACAAAAGCTAATTCTACTCGATGATGAGGGAAGACCACCAACCCCTTTGTGACACTTCGATTTTTTCATAAAAATTTAGTCGAAAGTTTCTTCTGGTGTGGTGCTGATTTTGCTGTCATGATGCCGTGGTAACAGTTCTAATGTTGTGAAGTTGATATTCTCGAATATTGACTCATGGAAGTTTGTGGGAGCCTTAGTCTCTTTCTATGCCTTATGTATGGTTTTATAAATGGTTCTTAGGGCTAGGCAGCCATAATATCCTTCTAATGGTGTGTCCTAGTTAGGATATGGTTGCTTAATGTTTTGTCAGAATGTAACACATTTAGGATGTTAGTCTTTGATCATGTATTGTTTGGGTGAGACACTTATATCTTGTAAAGACTTTGTAAGATATTGTTTGAAATTTAATTGTGATTATGATTCTATTTGTAAAATAATGGATTAAACATTACTGAAGAAATGTTTAATTAGTATTAGAACTTTGCCATTTAATTTTACAGACAAAAAATATCTAAAATAAAAATGTTGTCTATATTATATTGATACCATTAAAACCGTTGCATTTAAGTTTTGGCTACACTCAAAAATTGTTCCCTTAGTTTAATGTTTAGGAAACGGGTCCAGACTGTTAACATCAATGGCAACATGTAGAAATTGTTGCCTTAGATTCGTTGTAAAACTGTTCCCTTTTCCCCGCAACTTAGGCGACAGTTTTAAATAATGTGCCCAAAAAGCAAAAAAACTGTTACCTAAGACTATAGGTAACGCTCGCTTACAAAACAGGTGAAAACTGTCGCCTAAAGAGATAGGCAACATTTTTCATAGTTTAGGCTACAATTTTTAACTGTTGTTGAAAAGCAAAAATGTTGTAGTGAGTTATTCAATGAATGAAATTTTGTTTATAAATAAGAATGGAGGGAGTACTATAATTGGTTTCCTCAAAATTTAGTGCAAGTTCCAATGGAACAGGAAGCTTCATTCAAGTCAAAGAAAATGTATAAAACTAAACACTTACAAATTCAAACTCATATAAGATCACAAAATTCTCTTCATCTTGTCTATAACAAGAACAATTCTCTACCAATATAATCTAGCTAAGAAAACAAACAATTCTTTCTAACATATAAAATAAATTAAAATGCAACATTAATTATGCTAGCATATAAAGTATATATACTTCCATATACATGATAAATATTAAATAGCTGCTACTAACTATAAACTATACTATCTCTTATTGTGTAAAGGGTTGGATCCTGTTGGCACCCTTCGTTTCTGAGACTCAAACTCTTTATTACCTCTGCAGCTGATTGGAGAATTGGCCCATGAATGATGAAAAGCTTGTTGAGTTGAAGGGCTTGAAAATTTGGTCCTAATGGTATAAGATGTAGGTGTAAGGAAGAGAAGAATAGTAAAGAAAAGGAACAAGTGAAAATGCTTCATTTTCATAATTTAATAAGTAATAACAATGCCACTAGCTCACTTTGGCTCAAAGGGACAAAAAGTTGGGAATGTAAATTTTATGTGGGCTAAAGCTTGTTTTTATATAGATAGATAGATATAGATATAGATATAGACATGGATTGGTCCATGTTTTATTTTTCTGTAACAGAAATGTGGTGATATTTATAAAGCACTTGTGTACTAGCATAGCGTGACAGTTACTTTTGGTAGATAATTAAATCCTTAAACATATGTGGTCTCTAGTTTGTTTAGTTTTTTTTTTTTTTATTACCTCTATAATGTGAAAATTTTGTCCTTTTAGCCTATAGTCGAATATATTGACTTAAGATTCCATCTTTTTGTCTCTTTTAATGTTAGTAAATTTCAGTTTATTTCACTCACTAAAACATGTCACGTCGTCATTTATGTTGAATCTTAAGTCATCATATATTCATTGATGGGCTAAAAATGACAGAATCTTGATGACATTACATAAAGGTAATTGAAAACAAAATATTATAGAGGATAAACCGAAATCCGCTAGCATTGCAAGGGTAAACACTCTTTTACCCTTTTTTATAGACTCCCTCCACTATAATTTTATTTTAGGTGTGTCATATAGATGGATTTTCTCGGTCAAAATTCGAATTTTGCTTCGTATGATGTAATGTGCTCTCTAGTTTAATATGTTGTCAATGTGTATGAAAAAAATACCGACAAGTCATTATTAGTCAATAAATAAGTTATTATTAGCAATTTGTTATCCGTTTTCCTTTAATTCACGTATAACCATCTTCAATATATTTATAATTAAATAAAAATTATAAGTATATGTTGTGAAAATAATTGTCCAGAATATAAGTCATTTTCAAATTATATTAATTGTGTTTTTTCAATATATATATTCTTAATTAATTAATAGTATTAATTTGTGTGTGATGGCCTATTTTTCCTCTAATATTTGGGATGAAATGGTCAATGATTGGTATGATAACAAAATGTGTAGGTAGGGACTGGCAGGGGGCCTCTAGAATGACGGTTGTGGGGGATGTTCAATTAATTCAATTCAATGGGAAAATTGAATACTGAACTTAATTATGGAAAAATATAACTTCGTTTATGTGAAAGCTTAAAATCAATGAGCCCAAAATATGTGCATGGTTTTGAAATAACTGTTTCATGTCATGAGAGGACCGAAATAACCCCACTGAAAACCTTTTGGGTAGCCTCCCCTAACTCTGCCTTCATATTTTGAAAACAAAATATGAAGTCCTTTAGGTAGTTCTTTGTTTTCTTGATACACTATGTAAATACCCGTGTGAAGCATGAATTTGCTTGTTATTTTAAATGTTAGCAACATGAAATGAATAACATATTTAATTAGTTAAAATAATATAATATAACCAAGTATACTATATACTATTATGACATTTCAAGTATACTATATATTTTAATTAGTTAAAATAATATATATAGTATATTTCAAGTCTCTTTTTTATGACATTTTCGGGACTTGCATGCCTAGAAATATTCGTCTAACTTTATAGTTTTCTTTCTTTTTGGCTTTGGTCCTCTTTCTCTACAAAAAAAAATAATAATAATATTTGTCTCGTATATTTTATGTATCAATGTCAAAGATGTGTCCTGTGTTTTTTTCTTTCTATATTTATATAGTGGAGAAATTTGTCCCGTATTATTTTATGTATCAATTACAAATATTTGATTTTTTTTATTAATCAGTGACAAGTATTTGACACTTTCAGATATGGTCATCAAGGATTAAATTTCTGGCTTAATTATGTGTCATGTGTTTTTTTATGTATTAGTAAAAAATATTTGACCCATACTTTTTAAAATATTTATCAACAGAAAATATTTGTGTCGTATTTTTTATGTATATTGATACATTTACCTATATTTAGTGAGAAAATGCTTATTCCTACGAAACATATTTTCACAAAAACCAAGAACAATACATTCAATGTATGCTCGGGTCCTTCTTTGGGTTTTTTTTTCCTTTCCGCTTAGCTTGTGTAAAAAAAAAAAACTGCAAAATAAATGGAATAGAACTATAAGAAGATAGATATCACTCACGTCACTCTGCCTTTATCTTATCTCTTTCTTTTTCACAGTTCCATTGCATCAAATACTCCTTCTTTACATGTCTTGGAAAATAAAAGCAGTCAATTACGTTTATTTTATTTTTCAATTTGGTCCCTTATGTTTAAAACGTATTAAATTTAGTCTCTTTCATTTTTACCGTTTGCATTAGTTAGTCATTTCCGTCAGTTTTGTCATATGTGGCAACCGGTTTGCATATGTGGACAGACACATAGACACTTGGACACACTAACACGTGTATAGTTCAAACGGTGTTATCGACAAAATTAACGGAAATGAGTAAATGGAAACCTAATGGAAACGTAACGAATCAAATTGATACTTTTTAAATGTAGGAGACCAAATTAAAACCTAAAATAAATGTAAGGGACCAAATATGTAGTTAAGCCACAATGACATGATGAGTTGCTCCGCACAACACATAAGTATTATGATATAATTGGAGTAAACTAAACAGCAACCGAATGGTGGTAGTGGTTATGGCACAAATTGACAAAAATAGGCAAATAAAAATTGAAGCAGTGATCAAGTAAAATCACAAATAAGTTGAATATTGGCAACGCTCGTTGTTTTCGTTAAATTACCATTCGTGTTATATAGCGGTGCTGATATTTAGTTTATATTTTTGGTTTTTCACCAGAAGTTGAATTTGATTCGGGGTCAGTTCTGACAGGGTCGGCCCAACACTATATGAGGCCTAAAACGAACTTTGAATTGAAGCTTTTTATATTCTAATAAAAAAATTAAATTATTATAATATTTATTTAAATTTTATTTTTTGATTTTTTTTAATATGCAAATTTATTTATTAAACTATTATAATTAATTTCAGTAAACATTTTTTTTCAATTGACAATAAAGTTAATCCATTTAATCTTTGTTGAGACATTGTTGATCTTAAATAAAATTTTATTAATTTTAATTTTTAAAGACTTCTTTCTGCCGAATCAAATTACAGGAATTAATAACTTAATTCTATTTTTGGAGAAGAAGAGAAAATTTGTGAGTTACAAAGCTATTATATGGGAAGCAGAGGCTTTTGTTCGTTTTCACCAAATTCACGTGCGTTAGAACATTTAGGGTGTGTTTGATTTGTTAAAGGGTAAGTACTGGACAGAACAGCACAACACATGACAGAACAGCACAGAATAAACTTTTGGGATATTGAACATTTTTTTGTCTTATACGATATTTTGTTAATAAAATGGTATTTTGGCATTTTAGACAACTTGTACTGCGGACAAAAAGTTGTGCTGTGGTTTAGTGAGGTACAAAAAATTCTGTTTTTGTCCTGTCCATTGCTTCCCAGTTTGTCCAGTTCCTAAAACAGTTTTACAATCAAACACAGTACAACTACAGTTGTCCTGTCCAGTCCCTTATTTTTAGCGAATCAAACGGACCCTTACTATTAGGAGGCATTTTTGTTTTTTTTAGGCCTTATTTACTTTGATAAAAAAAATATAACTATGGGGCCTAAAGCCCTAGCCTTATTAGCTTGGCCCAATGGCCGACCGTGAGTTCTAGCATCAAGTGGTTTCGGCTTTCTCCCGATCGCAGTTGTGAGGGATTGAATCGCAGTCCTCCATACTAAGTTCAGCGTCAATTACTACTGAACCAACTAACGATAAATCATATACCATCTCTTCATCAATCTCTCTCCTAACATTTTTTTTTTTTGAAAACAAATCTCTCTCCTAATTTATTTATACCAAATGTAGAATTTTTTTAATGTAGAGAATCCAAATCTAAGAAGGATTCAAACCACTATCAGGGGCGGATGCATGTGTTAGTAATTGAGCCCCCACCAAATTTATTTATTTTCCACTAGCGGTTAGACAGAGCGTGTTTCGTGTCTGTCTGTGTCTATTATGTAAATTTATGTAAAAATAAAATAAAAAGGGCATGCATTATGTTATGATGAATTTGTTAATAAAAGATTTTTGCTGCTAAAAAAAATGTCTTATGTTATGGTGAATTTCTTAATATATAAAAGATTTTTGTTGCTAAAAAAAAATCAAGGGTATTGTTGGTATTATGAAAAGTCCACACCAAAATTTTGCATAACCTCTTTATATATCTTTATATATAGATATAGATTAATACTAGTATTATTTTTTTAAACCCCCATGATTGGGTTTATTACCCACTCACTATAAATTTATCATCTTTTTTTTTTGGGTACAATTTATCATCTTATTTTTTAACTTTTCAATTTCCACACACTTTCTATCTTAACTTTACTTTTCTTCCTTCTTAATTCATCGAAGCGCATCAACTTCTTCTCTCCAACCTTTTTCTTTTGTCTCTTTTTCTTCCTTTTACTTCAGAATATAAAACTCATAGAAGGCAATTGTAAATTTGATAAACTTTTATGTATTTTGAGTTTTCTTTTTGTCACTATATAGTTGTGTATTTTATTAAAGTTCGTAATATATTTCTTTAATCAAAATATATACAATTTTCTTGCCCCCATCAAAGAAAATTTATGGATCCGCCACTGGGAGCAATGTGATGATCCCATGATATTTTAGACTTTTCTCATGTGAGCTAACCACTTTAGTTGAATAATGTTGATTGACTCTTTGTATCGAAAATCTTCTTCAATATTTTGGTGGCCAGATGATGATGCATGTCTCTCGTTGATGTGTGTGAGCCAACAACGGTATAAATGCATGTCAATGAAAGAACTTTTGTTTGAGGAGAGCGCATCTGATGAATTCACACATGAACGAATCATTATTGGTGTGTCAAGTATGAGTAAAGAAGTCTCACATTGAATTTAAATATCAATAAATGTAATCAACAAGGCTTAAAGCCTTAAACACACTTTTGATCCCTATTTTTTTTTTTAAATTAAATATAAAATTTTGGTCCCGACCCCTATTTTAAAAGCTGAATTTTTCGTCACTAACTTTCTTTCTTTTAGAATTTTTGTCCCGCCATTTAAGCAAAATATATAATAGGACATATACAATAGGTACTCTTTATAAATCAATTTTCAACCACGAAATAAGTAAAATCTAACCGAGAATTATTTTTACTAAAAATCGAACTCAAATTCTTCCCAACTATTAATACTTCTAAGTCAATGTTTTCGTTTTCTTTATAAGATTCTAGCTTAGAGTATAAGACCATCTCCAATGGTGTAGTACCTATTAGGTACTCATGGTACTTATTAGGTACTACCATTGGAGCACAACACATTTTAGTACTTAATAGGTATCAATTCTAATATAAGAACTCTCTCTCTCTTCTTTTTATGGGACTCACTTTATTTAATATATTCAAAAAATAAAAAAATCACAATTTTTAAATTGGCATAAAAATTTAATGTCAACCATATATAGACGTTGGTAGTCATTGTTTGTTTCTTTTTACCGTTGGAAAAAAAATAAATACTCATATCATATAAATCAAAACCAAATTGAAGGATTCTACTCCTCTCAAAATTACTATTTTATTAATTATTTTAAATTATTTTTTAATTATGTAATTCTTAAAATTTGGCAATATTATTTTAAATTAAATTTCGAACTTTAATTATTTTTTCGAATTATAAAAAAAATAGTCCATACTAATTTTGTAATTTTATCATTAATTCAATCAATTTATATTATAAAATAGATAATTAAATATATTGTAATGATGTGAAGTTATTGATGGGACCCATTTTAGAACTTTTTAAGAAATGCTCAATTGGAGGAGTTGAGTACCTATTAGGTACTATTATTAAAAAAATAATAAATTAATGATGTGTCCATGTGGGACCATTTAAGTACTAAAAAATGGAGTGCTCCATTATGGATGCTCTAAATTTATCAAAGTCTTGTGGGTTATAGCTATACATTAATTAGTACCATGATATGTTGAAAAAAGCATCAATAATTTCCAATAAGTTTCAGCGATTTAATGAATAAACTTGGTTAAAGTCTTCAAAGAAAGGATAATTAAAAGTACGTGCGTTGGAGAAAGTTGATTTATTAGTATTTTCAACCTAAACATAATGCATGTTTAATCATGTTCAGCATCTAAATACCCATAATCTCAAATTCATATTTCTGTAGCCTAATATTGACGTTTCTCTTTCATGTAACCACCCACGTTAACTAAGTTTTTTTTTTTTATAATCAAAATTTTATTATAAGAGAGTACAAAGGGGTACTCAAACCCTTACAACAAAGAGCACTAATCTAAGTGCTCAGAATACAAGACATAGGATTTAAACACCAAAAAGGAAAAGGAGTACAAGACCTACGCCCATATCGACTAGTGAACCACAACCAAGAATGAAGTTTGATTGTCTCCAATAACGACGAAACATCCGGAATATTACCCTTAAAAATTACTTTATTGCAAAGATTCCAAATATTCCAAGTGGTTGCCAACCATACCAAGTACCGGACACGACCTTTGTCTTTCATTTTGAACAAATCACCAAATAAAAGAAAATGATCTCTACATTCGACTCCGGTTTGTAACGATGTCCCTAACCAAGATAAAACTTTGTTCCATACTCCCTTACTAAAAGGACATGAAAAGAAAAGATGATTTTCGTCCTCAGCTTGTTGAAAACAAAAGACGCATGATAATTCATGATGATTAGTCAAAATGCCACGGTGATGAAGAGCTGCTCTAGTTGGTAATCTGTTTAATAATAACCTCCAACCGAAAACATTTACTTTCGAAGGAACATCCGACTTCCAAAGGCGCTGAATGGCCTCGAGCACATGAGCATCTTGAAGCTCTACCTTTCGCAGGTTTAATAAATACGTGTAACAGGATTTAACTGTGAACAACCCATTCGAATCCGGAATCCAGCGCCACTGATCGTGATTATTGTCGTGAAGGGAAAAACCATCGAACAGACCTTGTAATTCAGTAAGCTGCTGAGCCTCGTTCACACTCAACGATTCAGACCAATTCCACCTCCATAATGGCACTAAACCATTTCCTCGCAGACGTTCAGAAACCTTAACATTCTTGATTGCTTCTTTAGCATACAAATCAGGAAAAAGATCACAAAAAGCCTGGTTTCCGTACCATTTAAATTGCCAAAACCCAATGTTATTACTGTTACCAACGCAACAACTAATATTGGATTTAAACCAACTATCACTCATCCTACGCCCGAGACTAATAATATCACGCCACCACAAAGAGGAGTGTGCACTAGGCGTAATATCAATACCACTCAGCAATAGAGAAGGTAGGTGACCATAACGGTAACGAAGCAAGTCAGCCCAAATTGCATTATCGTGATTCAAAAAACGCCACTTCCACTTGCTAAGCAAAGCCAAATTAAAGAGTTCGAGATTTTTTACCCCTAAACCACCTTTCTCCTTAGGTAAACAAATTTGATCCCATTTAACCCAGCATACCTTTCTCTCCTCTGCACCACCACCCCACAAAAAGTTCCGCTGAATTTTCTCGATACTTTTTAGCACACAACAAGGAGCCCTGAAAAAAGAGAAAAAATAAAGAGGTATACTAGCCAAAACAGAATTGATCAGAGTGATGCGACCACCGAAGGACAAATGACGGTTATGCCAAGAATTCAAACGTTTAGTCATAGCCTCCACAACAGGTTTCCAAGTCTCTCTCCTTCGTGGATTAGCTCCTACCGATATTCCCAAAAATTTAAAGGGAATTGTCGCCGTATTACAAGCTAAAAAAGAGGCCCCAGCTTCAAGAATTCTTGCACCCACATTGATACCGTAGAGTTTACTCTTCACAAAATTAATTTTTAAACCGGACACCAGTTCAAAACCTCTAAGCATAGACTTAATAGTCCAAAAACTCTCCCAACTGCCTTCTCCCATTATAATGGTATCATCCGTGAATTGTAATAATTGGAAGTGAAGATTGGCATTTACCTTAAAGCCCTTGAACCTGCCTACATCAACAGCTTTCTTCATCATACTTGCCAAGCCTTCGGCGACAATAAGAAATAAGAACGGAGATGATGGATCACCCTGACGTAAACCTCTTCCCACTTTAAAATCTTCAGTAGGACTGCCGTTAACCAATATGGACATTGAACTTTCAAAGATACATGCTCGCATCCATTTTAATCAACCTTCCGAGAAACCCATTTTAGACATCATGTGTAACACCCAAACCCATTATTTATATATTTCTACCTTTAGTAAAATCTTTCTCAAAATACGCAACGGAAAATCACATTTAATTTATTGAATATTGGTTCGAGTATTACACTCCTCTATCAAAATAATACTAATGTAATTAATTAGTAAAAACAGTGTTTATACAAAATAATCATTTCTCAAAATGTATAGTTTTACAAATAAATATCGAAAATCATAAAGACCCTATAGTCTAAATACAACCCTTTCCCGTGTCACAATCAGAGCGGAGCTTCACCGACGACTCGACATCGAATACCACAAAATCCTGTAAAATCTGGACCCCCAACGGTCCAGCACATAACACATAAAAGAGAGTTAGATAACATACTCAAAATATAAGTGTAAGTAAATGGTACTTAAACACTTCTTCATAAAAACATGCATAATCATACATTATACATATACATCACCATCATTCATGCATATTCATATATCATGCATATACTTCATTTATTACATAATCAATCATTCACAAAATACACCAAACATATAGTTTCACGTCGTCTCGGACAATACCAAAACATCAACAAATATCTCATAACTCAATTACAAATAGGGATATACATAAAGTTCCTAATGTAATCTAACACCACAAATACATTGTTCAGATTATGGTCATGACGGACCCTGCGTTGTTCATTTTATAGTCATGACGGACTCTGCGTTGTTCATTTTATAGTCATGACGGACTCTGCGCTGTTCATTTTATAGTCATGACGGACTCTGCTCCTCACATACGGATTAACAATCAACATTTACCAAGTATGTGTCAAACATCATTTATTATAAAATGCACACATAATCCCTAATGCAATCTAATGCTTCACATTCATGCTATGTCCTCTAGACACCTCTAATGCATGTGGTACCATCTTCTTTATCAGGGTATTTCACCTCCGATATCCTTCTTTATCAAACAATATAGTTCGATATCCTTCTTTATTGGACAAGCCAATATCCCTAAATATTCATGATGCATGCACTCAAAACTCATGAATATATTCATCAACAATTTTTTTGGCATATAGCCCGTCAACAATAACGTGGAACACTATCCAACGTCCGTCTTTATTAAGATAATCAATACCTTAATATCCGTCTTTATTAGAATAACATAATTCTAATATCCTTCTTTATTAAGTTGATTAACACCTTAATATTCTTCATTTATACTTCATACATGATTAACAATCAATATATGCATCAACAATCATCAACAATCATCAACAATCATGTAAGAATAAGATACTGGTTCGAAACTACATGCAAAGGAAGATCGCAGATGAAAAACTGGTGCAAACTGCAGCATTTACGCCTGGGGCGGAAATATTTACGCCTGGGGCGGAACTTTACGTTTGGGGCGGAAGAATTTACGTTTTAGGCGGAAAAAATACTGAAAGGCTGGCTGCTCACTGATCTGCCGTTTCAGGCGGAAATTATGGACAGCCTCTCATTGCAACGATCATAACTTGGGCTACGAAAGTCCAATGGAGACGCACATATACTCGTTGGAAAGCTAACAAACAGGGCTACAACTTTTATGTTGGCCACTAAAACCAGTTCGCAACGAAAAGAGGTCAAAATTGCACGTAAAGGTTCAGACCTCATAGATAACAATTTTCTACATTTCTCATTTCAAACTCTAAACTCTCAAGACTCTCACATAAGCCATTTTTCATGTTATAAACCCCAAATAAGTTCATATTCAAGTGCAACAAGCATATCTAAACACAAAAGGACAGTTCATTTCTCAGATCTACGTCATAAACATCGAAAAAGTAAAGATTGACACTTTTTCATCAAAACTCTCAAGAACACAAAGTTCTTGAGTTTAATCCATTAGAACACTCGTTTTTAACCATTATTTTCGTTCATTAATCATGTTAAAAGCATGTTAAACATATCAAGAACCTTAGGAACGATTTCCATCAAGAAAATCCGTTCTAAGCTAAAACGAAAATGGGGTGGAGGAAGTTCGGGTGAGGAGAAATCGACATTCTCCCCTTCCTCGGATCACCCACGAATATGAAATCTACTCTCTTACCTGGATTCGAAGAAAACACGACGAAGATCTCGAATCCCTAGCTCTCCCCTTGCTCTAGCTCCCAAGCTCTCCTCTTCTCCTCTCAAGAACACAAAAGAAACATGAGAAATGAATTCTCTCTTCCCCTCATGGCCATATGGCGCCACACACACCTCACACAAGGCCCATTGGGCCTCAAGCCCAATTGGCTTGGCCCAATAACACATTAACTAACTCTACTCGCTTAATAACTAAAGTATTCGATAAATAACCCTAGTTATTAACTTAATTAAAATGCCACGTTAAATAAAATATTTTAACACATAAAAATAATAATAATACGAAAATTGGGTCGTTACAACTCTCCCCCACTTAGAAGATTTTCGCCCTCGAAAATTACGCTACTAAAACAACTCCGGATAACTCCTGTATCCGACCCTCCAACAAAACGCTCAAAACGCTACACATTACCAAGTTTGACAAAATTAGTTTATCCCATCCAACACAATTTTTGTCCATTTATCAACAAGAGATCAAGGACGGCCAGTTCCTCAATTTGTCGATAAATATTCAACAATCATGATATCGGCACAAACCATTCTTATCAAACCGCTAAAACGTCAACTTCACACGAAACATCCACAGACTCACATTCTACGGTACTCACAACTCTACCCCAAAACAGGTACAACCAATTGAACACACTCCGAAAAGGTACTCCCGTGGAATACTTCCACAACTCCATAATTCTCTGATTCCCTCATGAATCACTTAACCGTGTTACATCACTTATTCATATTCGAATCTTATTCCAACAATCACTTGACGACCACATTCTCAAACTTCATTGATACATGCTAAAAACTACCATCTCTAACCGTCAAATTCCTTTTCTCACATTGAGTCGAATTCAATGCGACTACTCTGTTTCCAAGTAATCTCTCAACCAATATTTGCATTCCTTAACGCAAACATTTTCCAATACCACTTCTCCTTAATCCCTTAGCAATTTGCTACTTCAAAATTAGGCTACCGCCTAAAATTGGTTCTCCAAACAATTATAACCTCTATCTCGTTGATTCCAAACGACATCTTCAATTTGCCCATAATCCATCTATCGATGTTCCTCATCATCTTGTATTGCAACAAGCACACTCTTCTCCGTTTATTCACTCATCGAATTAAATCCACAAAGCTCCCAAATACTCGTCATACGATCTAATCCCATCCATTAAATTCTAATCAACCTTTGTCTTAGTATTCTTACTCATGACTCCTTGTCTAATCCCAATATGACATCTCTAGAAAATTTCCAAAATTCTCGTCCAAATACATTTTAAGTTTATTCACCAAATCACTACCGTTTCATCATCCATGATGAAACAATTTAAAATCCTTTACTTCATTGCCACCGATTGTGACCATACCTCATCAACATCCACGATGCATCTAACAAAACTAGTCTCTACCGACTCTTCCATTCCATGAATCCAAATTCCTTAGCAAATACTTACTCACTCTTATCTTGTGGGCACTACCAAATGCTCTCTGACACTTACCTTAGGCATCACCTTCAACTCCTTACTATATGTGCTCAAACACAACATCTACTCACATGTGCGGTAATCCTTTTCGCAAACTCTCACCTAACACAAGTCACTTCCAACATGACCTCCTACTACTCATTCTCAACACGTTCTCCAACGGCTAACTTTCTTATTCTTCATCATTCAAAAATGATACCCCTCTTTTAGCTTCATCTCCACTTCTAGGATCTCATTCAACTTCGACACAAATTGCCCTGTCATTATCCAAATCCAATTACCCTTTCTTCGGCAAGCCTCCCACAAAATCTTTCGAATTGTTATCCTACTTCCATCTTCGAATAAACACGACTACTCATACAATCCTCACTTCCAACGATTCAACAAACATACCAAACCTATTATGATATTTCTCAATTCCATTCTCATTTACTTTAAAACCTACTTCCCTTCATCGATTAATTAACACCAACGGTTCACTAATCTTCACATCTCTTTCTCTAAGCTTCTCAAATCTCTTCCGAAAGTCACTTCACACACTAGACTTAGAACTCCAAATTGTTCAACCAATTCATCCTACTACCATATGCACGACTCACGTAAAGCTTCTTACTCAAGAATCCGGTACAACATCTGATCCACTTGGATGACAACTTACTTCAAAATCATCACCTCTCAAGAATCATAATCACTTCCTCTTCCTCATATTCGACTCCTTTCGATCAAACATGTACTTCAACTTTGGTCCACAAAACACGCCTCCATACTTTTAGTGCAACACACGATCTCCAATCATTCCGAATACTCTTCATCTCACTTAACCAATCTCACTAACACCTCACGGCGAAACACTTGGTCCGACAACTCCTCTTCTAGTAGTTTCTCACAACTTGTTGTTCCCATCCATTCCACTTCGAACAACGTCACCACTTCCTGAATATTCCGCTTCAAGAACATCTCTACTCATCCAATCTTCTCACGTTCGAAACATCTCGGAGGGATATAACCTTCTCCCCCACTTATCTCAAACCCACCTACACTCTTCCACTATAACTTCTGGTGCTCACACCTAACGGTTCTATCGTCTCTAAACATATTCTTCCTAAGAAGAAACTAGTATCGACATCGTTTACACGCATGTCGCATACAGGGGACAAAACCTAACCCACGATACCTAAACACTAACACAAATTCATGCAAGCATTCAAGCAACCTATACTTCCCTCACTTCTCAAAGTTAGGAATTCAAAACAACACAAGAAAAATGAACATTGCATAACAATAATTCATACTCACATTCAATCAACTCAGAACAAGACGTCAACAAAATAAAATTCTTGTCTGGCTCCCTCGCTTAGCAAAAGCTAGCGAGTTCCCGGCGAGACAAGTCAAAAGCATTCACAGGATATAGCAAGACTTAGCGAGACTCAGCGAGGTTCATTCTTCGCCTAGCGAGCACATCCAAAACTCTGGGTGCTCTGCTACGGTTTTGAACTTACGCTCACTAAACTCTCGTTTTCTCGACTCACTAATCCACAAAATCCAAAACTTCAAGCATATAACATCATTATAAACTTGAAAGCACAATTAGAATCATGCATCACAATTACAACATAGAATTATGAGATCTTCATGTTTTTACTCATAAAACGCATAGCAATTCAAATGCCTAGTAATCATCTAGCACATGTTATAAACAAACATATAACAAACACATACCAGGACACATTAATATCCTACTCTTCTCACCATTTTGAAAATTAATTCCCACTTACCCAAAAGAAAATAACTCTATATTTTCACCAAAATCTTCAAGAAATAATATTAGTTTTTAAAATTATTTCAAATCATTACCACATGCAGTTTTATATCATGCCGGATCGTCACATACAGTTTTACATCATGCCGGATCATCAACAATTAGCAATAAGCATCAATCCATCAAGTTTAAACTACAAAAAGGTTAAACTCTACGCATATACAACTATTATAAACATAGGAGTATAGCACTCACACCATTACTCACAAAAAGAACGAATAATTTAATTCAATTCACATCACTCATAGTTCCTAAATGAACAACATAAGTGATTTCACAAAACAAACACAACAAAATTGTTAGACAAACACGACTGACACACAATACTCACTTGGTCTGACTGCACAGACCTGCTCTGATCGACACATAACCCACACAGTCCGAAGACGACCTGCTCTGATACCAATTGTAACACCCAAACCCATTATTTATATATTTCTACCTTTAGTAAAATCTTTCTCAAAATACGCAACGGAAAATCACATTTAATTTATTGAATATTGGTTCGAGTATTACACTCCTCTATCAAAATAATACTAATGTAATTAATTAGTAAAAACAGTGTTTATACAAAATAATCATTTCTCAAAATGTATAGTTTTACAAATAAATATCGAAAATCATAAAGACCCTATAGTCTAAATACAACCCTTTCCCGTGTCACAATCAGAGCGGAGCTTCACCGACGACTCGACATCGAATACCACAAAATCCTGTAAAATCTGGACCCCCAACGGTCCAGCACATAACACATAAAAGAGAGTTAGATAACATACTCAAAATATAAGTGTAAGTAAATGGTACTTAAACACTTCTTCATAAAAACATGCATAATCATACATTATACATATACATCACCATCATTCATGCATATTCATATATCATGCATATACTTCATTTATTACATAATCAATCATTCACAAAATACACCAAACATATAGTTTCACGTCGTCTCGGACAATACCAAAACATCAACAAATATCTCATAACTCAATTACAAATAGGGATATACATAAAGTTCCTAATGTAATCTAACACCACAAATACATTGTTCAGATTATGGTCATGACGGACCCTGCGTTGTTCATTTTATAGTCATGACGGACTCTGCGTTGTTCATTTTATAGTCATGACGGACTCTGCGCTGTTCATTTTATAGTCATGACGGACTCTGCTCCTCACATACGGATTAACAATCAACATTTACCAAGTATGTGTCAAACATCATTTATTATAAAATGCACACATAATCCCTAATGCAATCTAATGCTTCACATTCATGCTATGTCCTCTAGACACCTCTAATGCATGTGGTACCATCTTCTTTATCAGGGTATTTCACCTCCGATATCCTTCTTTATCAAACAATATAGTTCGATATCCTTCTTTATTGGACAAGCCAATATCCCTAAATATTCATGATGCATGCACTCAAAACTCATGAATATATTCATCAACAATTTTTTTGGCATATAGCCCGTCAACAATAACGTGGAACACTATCCAACGTCCGTCTTTATTAAGATAATCAATACCTTAATATCCGTCTTTATTAGAATAACATAATTCTAATATCCTTCTTTATTAAGTTGATTAACACCTTAATATTCTTCATTTATACTTCATACATGATTAACAATCAATATATGCATCAACAATCATCAACAATCATCAACAATCATGTAAGAATAAGATACTGGTTCGAAACTACATGCAAAGGAAGATCGCAGATGAAAAACTGGTGCAAACTGCAGCATTTACGCCTGGGGCGGAAATATTTACGCCTGGGGCGGAACTTTACGTTTGGGGCGGAAGAATTTACGTTTTAGGCGGAAAAAATACTGAAAGGCTGGCTGCTCACTGATCTGCCGTTTCAGGCGGAAATTATGGACAGCCTCTCATTGCAACGATCATAACTTGGGCTACGAAAGTCCAATGGAGACGCACATATACTCGTTGGAAAGCTAACAAACAGGGCTACAACTTTTATGTTGGCCACTAAAACCAGTTCGCAACGAAAAGAGGTCAAAATTGCACGTAAAGGTTCAGACCTCATAGATAACAATTTTCTACATTTCTCATTTCAAACTCTAAACTCTCAAGACTCTCACATAAGCCATTTTTCATGTTATAAACCCCAAATAAGTTCATATTCAAGTGCAACAAGCATATCTAAACACAAAAGGACAGTTCATTTCTCAGATCTACGTCATAAACATCGAAAAAGTAAAGATTGACACTTTTTCATCAAAACTCTCAAGAACACAAAGTTCTTGAGTTTAATCCATTAGAACACTCGTTTTTAACCATTATTTTCGTTCATTAATCATGTTAAAAGCATGTTAAACATATCAAGAACCTTAGGAACGATTTCCATCAAGAAAATCCGTTCTAAGCTAAAACGAAAATGGGGTGGAGGAAGTTCGGGTGAGGAGAAATCGACATTCTCCCCTTCCTCGGATCACCCACGAATATGAAATCTACTCTCTTACCTGGATTCGAAGAAAACACGACGAAGATCTCGAATCCCTAGCTCTCCCCTTGCTCTAGCTCCCAAGCTCTCCTCTTCTCCTCTCAAGAACACAAAAGAAACATGAGAAATGAATTCTCTCTTCCCCTCATGGCCATATGGCGCCACACACACCTCACACAAGGCCCATTGGGCCTCAAGCCCAATTGGCTTGGCCCAATAACACATTAACTAACTCTACTCGCTTAATAACTAAAGTATTCGATAAATAACCCTAGTTATTAACTTAATTAAAATGTCACGTTAAATAAAATATTTTAACACATAAAAATAATAATAATACGAAAATTGGGTCGTTACATCATGCGATCCAAAAAACCCCAGTTGACAGTATCGTAAGCGCGTTCAAAATCAACTTTGAACAACAGACAATTATCTTTCCTACGTTTGGCGAGATCGATGACTTCATTAAGAACCAACACCCCATCTAAAATCTGACGTTGTGGTAGAACAGCCGATTGACAAGAGGAGATCAATTTTCCCAACACCTTTTTCAAACGATTCGCCAATATTTTTGAAAGAATTTTATGCAAGCTCCCGATCAAACAAATAGGGCGGTAATCAAAAAGATCCTGTGGATGATCCTTCTTCGGAATAAGTGTCAAAAAAGAAGCAGTCACAACCTTTGGTAAAGCAGCTTTCTCATGAAATTCAGCTAGAAAGTTCATCAAATCTTTTTTCACAATTGGCCAGCAGGCCTTGAAAAAATGAAGATTAAAACCATCTGGACCCGGGCTCTTGTTACCGTCACAACTCCACACTGTTTCTTTTACTTCTGCTTCATCGAAAGGAGCTAAAAGAAAAGCATTGTCATCGACTGATAAAGAATTAAAATCAACACCTTGAAGAAAAGGTCTAGAATTCCAGTCTTCCGAAAGATGCTTAACAAAGTGATTCTTCACTTCTTTTTTAATAGCTGCCACTCCTTCTAACCAGGCCTCTCCTTGCTTTAACATAACGATCTGATTACGGCGACGACGCCCCTTTATACTTGAATGGAAAAAACGTGAATTAGAATCTCCTTCTTGAATCCACTTCGTTCTAGATTTTGACGAAGAAGACTCTCTTTAGAATGAATTTGCTCCCAAAAATTCCTAACCAACTCCTTCGAGTTTAAATCAGTCGGGTCAACATCCCCATTTGCAATTAAGTCCTCTACCTTGTTCAATTCCCTCACTGTTTTGTCAATACACAGATCCTTAAAACCAAAAACATCTCGATTCCACTTCTTCAACGCTTCTTTCAATCTCTTCATCTTTTCTGATATAATGAAAGTCTTTGTGCCTCTTACATCGGATTGCGCCCAAATGTTTTTCACAAGATCAAGGAATTCTGGATGATCAACCCATCAATTAATGAATGTAAAGGGTTTAGGCCCCCAGTTAAGATTAGAACATTCTAACCAAATAGGGCAATGGTCAGAAATATCGCGGTCACCGATCCATTGATTAGATATACCTCCTTGGTGAATAAAACCTTCAGATAAAAGGAATCGATCCAATCTGCTCATTGCCGAACCATCAGAATTGAACCAAGTAAATTTCTTCCCTAGAACCGGGATATTGATCACTTCCATAGCCTCCATGAAAAGGGAAAATTCTGACCTCTCCGACAAACTCCTACTGCCACTATTACCTCTTCTTTCTCCACGTTAACTAAGTTAATTTCTTTCTTCGTTATAAATATTATTCCCATGTACCTATATTATATATAGATTCTCTTCCATAAATAAATAAACTATGTAGCTGCGTCAAAAAAAAATTATATGAAATTTTAGGTTTCATCCTTATTGGCTCCATTGTAAATAAAAAGAAATTCCTTGATCTATTGTCTGATAAAAAGTTCCTTGTTCTGTTTTTTTAAAAAAATCATGTGAATAGGTTACATTTTCTGCATATTTATAACTAAAGTGGCAAAGACAATAATTAGAGTTTAATTTGGATACAATATATATTATCCGTGTAAAACACTGTCAACAAATCGCAATTATTCACATATATGATTAAAAATAGTTTTGATTAAAGTCAAATACTTAAATTCCCCAATATAATTTTAATAATATAGTAAAATAAAAAATGGATATGGATACGGCAAATTTACATACTTACATGTAATATGACTAATAATATATTTTTTGAGTAAGACTAATACTCCCTCCGGTCCTTTTTATAAGGAACACTTAGGGCAAAAAATTTGGTCCTTTTTATAAGAAACTTTGACCAATTTTAAAATGTTTTAAATGTTCAATTTCACTTATGCCCTTATTTATTATGAGAGAGAATTTAAAAATAAGTAAGTTAGTTGAATAAAGAGTAATTAAATAAGGGTATACATGGAATAAATTTAAATTTATAAGTGTATTAAATGAAAATAACTATGTTAAATGTGTTTCATTGGTCTGTGTGATTTTTTCAAAGTGTTCCTTATAAAAAGGACCAGAGAGAGTAATAAAAAATGGATATGAATATGGTGTGTCATCCTTGGCACATCTTCTATTTCCTTTGATATCATTATGCTTTTATTTCACCAAAAGAAAATAATAATAATATTTGAGAAAGAGCAAAGTTGTATATATAGAAATGAAATGTGACAAATTCAATTGTTCAAGTTTATTTCATTTTTTACTCATTCAATCATGCAATTTAAGTCATTTCGAGGTTAGTTAATACTCTACATTCTTTTTTGTGTTAACACACTTTGGTTCTTAGGTGAAAGAAATCATGATAAGTTGGAGTTCCGAGTTCGAATTGTTCCTCTAAAAAATTGTATTCAGATTCTCTCGAACGATTTGTTCTTAGGCGGAACTCATTAACTACATAATCTTCAATTATTCAGATGTCTTACATGCAAACCAACATGTGAATCAGTTTTGAATACATAGGGTTGGTTTGAGGTGTTCAACAACACCTTGGCTTACCTCGTTTTCGGAGGTGGACGATGAAACACATTCTCCTTTGTGTCAAAACACAAACCTCAGCACTGAACGCATTAAGAATTTAAAATTTGCTCTGAGTATGCCTGCATATCACTAGAGACGATTTTCGTGCTTGTTGTTGTTGTGTTCTCACACATAATACTGTAATATAGAATGACTCAATTATTTGGTTATATTCTATGTTTGTTTGTGTATGCTAGTGGTAGTTATATATGTGATAGGTAATTGGGAAAGAGCTATTGTCGGGGGGGAACCAAAGTCATAGATTTTTTGTGGAAAAAAGAAATCTTGTTCGCGTATTAACGTTGGGTGTGACATCAAAATATGTTGATGTTTAATTTGGTCGCTTAGTTGGGCTATGTTAATGGAAGAATGCCAATTCCACAAATGCTTTATTCTACTAGTACATTCTTAGTAAAATGCATAAATGAATGATTAATCCTTAACTTTATAATAAAAAGGATAGATGCTGTTTAGATTTAGCTCTCTTTGTTTAGGTACATATTAGCGTCTACAGTCTACTAGTGGGAGGAGAAGGACTTGATATAGGTTGTGTGCAGTCACAAACCCATTCCCCGTAAATTCGTGATTGTATAAAGTCAAACTTTGATTAGATTTCATGTTTGGTAATTTAGATTAATAAATATCCATTGAAATTTGAATTATATGATCTTAATTGAACGGTTCAGATGTAGCTAATTGTATGCAGTCACACTGCACGCACAGTTCAAATCCCAAGACTCAGGTGCTATATTTAAATTCAACTGTTCTTCAAATTTGTTTGTTAAATTAGGTTCAGATTTCTTATAATAATAGTAAAGGTTCATAATCATATTTCTATACAATAAAAGTAAAGGTTCATATTTCTATACAACTTCAATCAATTATGCAATTAGCTATAATTCATTACAAATTTAACCCAAGAGGCCTCAAATAAAATTTATTGTACAAACATGCAAGGATTAATGTACCTGAGTAGAAACAGGTGCATGTCTCAATGCCTAATATAATGTGTGCATGAATATGATGATAAAATTGTTAATCCCTCCTCCCCTCTTTCTAATGAATACAGACTAGTAAAATGTACAAATTCCTACTTGCTAAATACATTTTATAAACATCTTTTGATTTAACAATTGTTGTGATATCAGAAACTGACTCCAAACATTGTAAAATACAAAATATATACATTGGTATAATCCTATCTTCCTGACATGAGATTCACAAGATTTTGATTTTCGTAAAAGGAGCCAACATCCCAATCGTCCGTAGATGAAGAAAGTGTCATAAGAGCAACTACAATGGATCTCATGCTCGGACGCAGTTGAGGATTTTCCTGCGTACACGCTTTGGCTAGTTGAGCCATCTGCAAGCCAGAACAGTGAGCATAGGTTTAACATTCTTGAAATCATTAACACAGAAGGTTATATTAACAAACGTTCTCACCTTGCGAACTGAATCTGCAGGGTAGTTATCTCCAAGCCTTGGATCCACTAGTTTGCGAAGATCTTCTGTAGGATCGGGCTGACTAAGAACTCCTTCAAACTGCATTGCATATTAAAAATGATAAGAAATTAATACCACAATTTAGGTGGATGAGGAAAGACTTCATAGTAAATTTGGTTGTGAAATCAAGACCGACCAGACCAACAAGTCCCTTTGAGTCTGCAGTAATAGATTCGCTCGACTTGACGATTGCTTCCTTTGCCGAAATAAGTTCATAGAGAACAACTCCAAAGGCATAAACATCTACTTTGGGAGAAACGTCTCCATATTGAGCATACCTTCAGATAAAACCATCTTAATCACTAAATAAATCCACATGCACAAAAAAGTGAACTTCTCACTTAACTGAATTCAATGCAGGCAAGTCTAAGACATACAATTTATTCAAAGGAAAATATTTTCTAGAACCTAAAATTTTATGCCCTAACAAATCAGGCAAAGAGATTTGATCAATCGCTAAACAATATGCACAAAATCAATTTTATGAATTTAGCTTCAATAAATTCTACTGACAAGAGGGCTTCTAGGTCATGTTAAACTGCTTGTTGGTGGCTTGACATGCATTCATCAATTTCAAAAAGGAAGGGCAGCTAAAAACATATTACTATAAAATTTTGAACATTGTATGGGTTCACTGTCCAGTAAAAGTTTTCAGAACAGCTACCGCATCTCTAAAAAAGTGTAGCAAACTTAGTTCTGTGTTGGATTGACTTATTTGAGCTTATCTACCAGAATAAAACAATTGTCAGAAGAATGTTGGGGAGAGCTTATGGAAACAACTTATGACACGTCATAAGCTGTTTTTAGCTTTTTTCCATATAAGCTCTCCAAGATAACTTATAGCTTATACATAAACACTAATATGATAAACTCTTGTTCCATAATTAAATGGTTTACTCAAATAGGCCTTAGTCAAAGGTATGGAATTTTCCTTTCTTCGGGAATAATATGCTAAGAACGTATTTTCTAATTGCAATAGCTGCATTCAATCTCATTAATAAAAGATGTCATATGAACTTGGGAACAAAAGTTAGAGTAAATGTTCAATAAATCATACTCTGGTGGCATGTATCCGAATGTACCAACAAGACGACCAGTGGGAAGCGATGAGCTTCCAACTTCCGTCAGTTTGGTCAATCCAAAATCAGCAACCTACAAATATGAACATTTTATAAGCTTTCATAGTAATGCAAATAATAAAAATAGAGATAGAATCTCAAAACTCATTCAACCTTTCCCCGGAAGTTTTTGTCTATCAATATATTTGCTGGCTTTATGTCACGATGAATATATACAGGCACTGTATGCTCATGGATATATTCAAGACCTCTGGCAGAATCCAAAGCAATTTGCACACGTGTAGCCCATGGCAATGGATCTCTACCTGGAAAAATCATCACTTTACTGTTACCGCAAGACAATTACAATACATCATAGGAAAATAAAAACTAAAGTATAAGCTGATCTAACCTGAACCACGCAAATGCTGACTCAAGTTTCCATTTTCAATGTATTCATAGACAAGGAAAAGAGAGCCCTCAATACTATATCCAATCAACCGCACCTGCATGGCCATTAAGAGTTTAAGACATTAGACAAAATAAGGTGTAAGAATTTATGTACTTCCTCCATTCATTTTCTTTTGATGCTTAAGATAGAGACACATAGATTAAGATATCATTAAGGGCATGTTTGGGAGTTGGGTATTGGAGAGTTTTGGACCGCTGTTTTCTGAAATGTGTTTTGGCCTCGAATTTTGTTCCAAAATGATTTTGCTCTATTGGTGTCCAGTATCAAATTACATTACTCGGATATTTTTCTCTTTCAAATGATACTTTTTTTAAAGCAAATGGGGTGCAGAGGAAACCCTCTCCAACACCCTAATAGATTAAAATGAAAATAAAAGAAAATACAAAATACTGGGGGGCATCAACCCTCTTTCAAATGATACCATTTGTTACAAGCTTAACGATCAATAAACTTTAGCTTGAGGGGGTTTGTTAAAATATATGGATAATATCTTATAATATCTCATTTTTAGGTCTCTAAGTAATTCGGGATGACTTAGATTAACAATGATTTCCATATTATTTTATATATCTTGATTGGTTTGTTTGTTGCTAAGAGATTGCACCTTTCAGTGAAATCAAACTCTTGCAAATGGAAGGTAGGGCTGATTGCGATAAATCCACAATGACTACCATGAACCCCACTGTAGTACGAGCTTTATATAACCAGGTCGCCTTTCTTTTACTCTAAAATCTTAAGATTTGTTGGCCCTATTCAAACCACCAAGTCTATGACAGAGCTAATGCTCCCATCAATGCAACAACTAAAGCCTTTTTCCATTAAGTAAAGTCAACTCTATAAATCAAACGACGTCATAATATTGTATTGTAAGTAATTTCTAATGACAAATCATTTAAATATAAATCCCGTTTATGGTTTGTTGGCCCTAGAACTTTTTTTGGTCTCTCTCTACTATAACAATTGAGAGTACCCTCAGTCTAATCTACCCACCCTCCCGGAGCTTTTACAAGTCTGCTCCATATGTGTTCAAATCACTTAAAGCAGGATTGTACCATAATTACCCCAGCTAGATCCAATCAATGGAATTATTAAAAGTTCTATGGGATTAAATTTTACCCGCACGGTGCAATTCAACAGTAGACAAAATTAATACTAATAAATGCTTCAAGCTTTAAAAGATTAGTACCAAGTTAAGATGATGAACACGTGTCAGGACTTTCAATTCAGCAAGAAATTCCTTTGTTGCTTGCATATCCATCTTCTTGATTGCAGCTTTCTGCATCAGAAAAATTATTGGCTTATATAATGAGAATATGAACAGCGACTCATCAGTGTAGAATTATGTAAAACGGCAATATGGTGGCATGTATGTGTGTTTAACAACCAAAATGCATTCTATTGTAATTTAAAGAACAGAAAACCATGGTAAATATTATGCAACAATCTCAATTTTCAAGAAATGTAAAATGAAAGGAAAATTATCAATCGAACTATTTCAATTTCAATATTGCCATCGATCATTTCCTGTTATCTAGTTTGGTTGTTGAAGAATCTTAATTTGTCACTGGGAAACTACTTTGAAGCAACTCTCAATCCTTACGCACAAATACTTTCCAGTTTGGTTTCCACAATAGCGTGTCACAACCAAAGAATGATGTTAACATATTGATATTTGGAAGGACAGTATCATTTTAGCAGATCCATTCATACATATCATAGAGTATATATCTTCATTTTCAATCCCAATATGGCAAGTAAAATTTACTGACCCCAACTGTGATGAATCATCAATCATCAAGGTTTTCAGTGTCTCCTTTTTTCCCATTCACTTTTCAGTTGTGTTGCATAATAATAGCTTATTAACTATATCTGATAGAATGTCACATCATATCCATACATTCATACTATAATCTTCTATTTCAACTTGTTTTCATTCAACTAACGATCCGCCAAATACTAAAACTGGATGAATAAATATTGAATCATTGATAAATTCCTAAACCAAGTATCAAAATGAAATTTTCCAAACAAATACTTCTAATAAATGTCATTACTGACCTCTCCCCTCAGTTCTGCGTAATAGACAGAGCCAAAACCTCCTTGACCAATTTTATTAGCCATGCTAAAGTTATCTGAGGCAGCTGCTAGTTCATCATATGAGAATTCAACTGATTTGTCGACTGTTATGCCAGTCATCACACCAGGAACACCAGGCCCGTTCGCGGAACGACGAGAATTTTCATCTGAAAAGCACCAAATCATGAGCTATAGTTTAATTTTTCAGAAGACGTAAAAGCTAGAGTTACTGAATGTTTAGTAGGGTTCCAACAAGAGTAAAAAACAATAGGAGTTGCAGTGATGAGATTATTTGCGGTTGATGATTGGAACAAGAAAATATAATATAAGAACGAATGTACACTGGAAAAAAATCTAGTAGCACAAATTGAGATGATATTGTGTGTGTTTAGGTGAGTGCACACACGTGATTCTGAACAAACTTGATTTTGACATTTTGTAAAATTGATTTGATTATTATAATGGAATTCAAAGTGAAGTGATTTATGTTTGGATAAAAGCAAGTTTAATATAAAATTTATTGTAAATTTTCCAATCTATCACAAAAACTACTTTTTATCACTTCTAGTAAAATCAATTTTGATTCAAAGCGAATGAACATCTAAATTTTTACTAAAATTGTGTTTAACATAACAGGAGGAAAAATCCATTTTGACATTCTCACTGTGAATCCAAACAGGCAAATAGATTACCATATAAGATTTGAACATGTGGGGAGAAAAACCAAGAGGCTTCCGTGAGAAAAGTGGTTGAAAGTGGTAAACAACAATCAAGAAAACCTTAAAGGAACCTTAAATAGATAATTATATTTTATAAACCATAATGGTTTCGTTCGATCTATATATTTGATCCCATCTGGTGGAGTTAAGCGTAGTTGTTGTTGCTATATAGGTGTGCAAGAGCAAGAGGATCACAATATTTGTTTCAAAGTTATTCTAACAACTATTCATGCCAACATAAATTAAGAGCAAGAATGTTCCAAGTGAAACTGGTCACACAGCAAAACAGTTAACTTTTTTCTGCTTGGATTTTGATTAGAATTGTGATAATGTAATCTAAATTGAAAAGGTGAATATGAGATTATTTCAGTTAGATCTAATATTTAACAGGACTATAGGAATAAAAAAAAAACTACTAACTCCAGTAAAGGTAGGAGAAGGATGGTTTTGGAAGGAATATAAGTAGAAATAACCATACCCTTCCCATCTTGAGAAAAGAGTGCAGTGGAGTCTCGCGATAAAAGTTCCTCCTTCTTCTTCTTTCGGAAGTATCCAAAATAGATACCAGCTGCCAATAACAGAACCACCACTATTCCAACAGCTATTCCAGCAATAGCCCCACCAGCAAGACCTGCTTATATAAATGCAAAATGAGTTCAAAGTACCATTCTCCTTCTACCTTAAGTATATGGTGACAACGCGCATTAAAGCCAATTTTTTCATAAGAGAGAAAGCCATACCTCCTGAACTGCACAAGAGAATAAAAAACACAGTCATTGACTTCGGTCGATTTACTAGTAATCAAAAAATTAACACAACCATACAAGCACAGATTGCATACAAAGTAGAGTAACAAAATTTACCTGGAACCCAGAAACACAAAGCTACCATTCTGATCTGGAAGAAAAAACAATTGAAAGAACAAAATAAGATGCTTATATTGAATTTGGTAATACATAAGAAAATGCTTAAAGACATGTCTTAAGATACACATGATGTTTGTCAGAAATCCAATCTTACAGCTTTTCCTAATAATTCTTGTCGACTACAACCAATTCTGGTTTAGTTCACAAAAAATAGACTAATGTTATGATCCATTTTTTATGCTTAGACTCGCTGATATTGTGATCAATTTGTACGAGCTTTAGAAACCTATTCTAATCAATGTGGACAACAGTGTAGGCCATAACCTTTAGCCCCGCGACTTGAGATGCTTAGGGTTACATTACTATAAATAGGAGGGCAGATCCCCTCTGCCATTGCAACATACAATCGCTAGCTCTACGGTTTGCACAAGCAAGAACCAATCGAATTTCGTGGGTGTGTGATAATGCAAATAAAGACTTGTCCTTGTTCATTTCAGGCAATTCCCAATAACTTTTATCATGTCTTCTACAAGTAACTATTGTCTAAATTCATTTAATAGATATGATACTGTTTAGATAAACAACTTATTTAAGCGCTTATCATATAAGTGCTTATGTATAAACTATGGGCCCATTTGAATTGACTTATTTTTTAGTTATGCAAAACAGCTTATGCAAATAAATAAGCTTTTATGCATTATTCATAAGTTTGTCAAGGTAGTTTATGAAAAAACAACTTATGAAGATACAATTTTGGTTAGTGGGAACTTATGAATTAACATAAAAGCTTATTTATTTACATAAGTTATTTTTCATAAACTCAAAAATAAGTTAATTCAAACGGAACCCTATTTCTACAACAAAAAAGATAAAATAAAGTCAATTTGTTTTCATATAAACTATAAGCTGCTTTCATAAGCTACCCTACGGAGCTTATAGAAACAAGTAGAAAACAAACACCTTATACACATGTCATAAGCTGATAAACATGTCATAAATTGTTTCTATAAGTTCGCCTAAACAATCTCAAAAAATGTTTATGCCAATAACTCAAATGAGTCAATTCAAACATCCACATGTTTAACCGAATTTCAATTTCAGTTACTATTTTTAGCAGCAACCAAATACTTCATTAAACTTACAAACCTTTTCCCGGGATAAAAACAAGACCACTCCCTTGGTTGAAATTCACACCAGGATTATACCTCTGCAGCAACGACGAATCAAGTTTAGTCGAATTCGCGACCGACCCCAAAGTCTCACCAGGTCTAAGAGGATAAGTAACAAACAATCCATAATTCGCAACATCACTATCACCACAAGAACAATTAACAGTAACATTCAACGTTCCAGTATCAGGAATATTATTAGGTCCGTAACTATTAAACTTCCGCAACCATTGAACATCAGTTAGGTTAGCGTAATTGGTTACAGCAACAGTTTCATATGTGTCAGCTTTTTGAACATCGTAGCTAAACGTGTGACCGAGAAAATCGTTGTTTATGCAATCACATGGAAATGGTAGGTTGATTCTTTGATCACCTATAAAGCTGTCTTTACTAGGTATTATGTCATGGTTGTAATCGACTATGTCTTCTGGTCTTGTAAGAATTGAGGATTTCATAATACCTGAAAAGTTTTCGTAAAAAAATTATTATTAAATAATAAATTTCCGAATCCAAGCGAAAAAAAGCTGAATCTCAGTAGATCGTGGTAACAAGTGCCGAGTATATAAAAGAGTTATTAGAATTAGAATTGTTGCTTACTTGAAATATATGTGAGGTTGGAGCCTTTGGCTGCGTAGAAAGAGGCTAAAGCAAGGGGACAACCTTTTGTACATTTGGATTCAGTTGTGGATGGGATTGAAGATAGTAAGGTGAAAAAGAAGGATAGAGAAATGAAGGAGATGATGAATCTGGGTTGGGGTTTTTCCATTGAAAATCTTTGGAGGATTATGATTGGGTTTGTGTTTGATATGTGAAAGTGGCTAAAGAGATGGGAAGTTTGAAAAGTTTTATTGAATTGATCTGGTTGAGTTGAGTTGACCTGGTTACTGGTATGAAAATTTATGGCCAAAATTTATTGCTCATGATGAATTATAAAGGAAAATAAATTTCAAAGTTAGCTTCAAACTCTTTATTGTTGTGATGAGTTTTTGCTAGTTCTATGTTTGAACAAGTCAGCATTTTTACATTAATAATAAGGGTCTTGCTAACCGGTGCCCCGGGGCACTGGTTAAGGAAACCAAAAAAAAAAATTGAAAATTGAAAATAACATTTTTTAAACTTTTGAGACATTGACTGCAAAAACTTCAATATGATATTACTATATTTGGTTCCTTAAACATTTTCCTAATAATAATGATATAAACGATGGCTTTAGTCCCTGTATTCTTTTTAGCGTATTTTAGTTCTTTAAATATTTTTTGTCACAATATTTGGTTATTGCTTTTAAGTCAACTCATATGCACTCTTTATATTTCTGAAAGAGTTTTGTATTCATGTTTATGTTTATATTGTTATAAGAATCTCTCGTATTGAAATTTTGAATTTTTTTCACAGTCATATTTATTAAATATATAGAAATCTATCTTGCAAAATTTTAATTGTTTTTAACATGGGATGAGTTAAATATCAATTTTTAAGTTTGTGATGCTTAATTCGTCAAAAAAAAAAAATTGGCATTTAAAAATCCATCTTTTGTTAAAAAATTTATCGAAATTCTCCTATTGAAGTTTAGAATTTTTAACAAAAGATGAGTTGACTTAAAAGCAGTGACTAAAAGTCGTTACGAAAAATAAGACAGATGAATTGGCTTAAAAGCAGATACTAAAAGTTATTACGAAAAATATTTGAGAACCAAAATTTGTTTTAAAAAAAATTATAAAGAGTAAAAACGAAATTTGAGATATTTATAAAAATAAAAAATTTATTTAACTCTTTATAAAATTTGCAATTTTTTAATATAAATTATAAAAGATGTCTTTATAGTCGTAAAAAGTCAATAATAAAAAATTGTAGATAAATAGTGGAATTATCATGAACTTTTAAAGTCAAATTTTCATGTTTTTATTTATGACCACTGACTAAATTTTCATAAACGATCATTTTAACATTCGTTAAGTTGAATCATTTTGTCCACATAAGGTGGAGGATATGAGAATTTCAAGTTTAACACATGCTAGAGTTATTCGCATCATGTGGCAAAGAAGCGAGAACTTAAAAACTTAATTAGTTGAGTCTAAAATTAATCCTTTACCTTTTGTCAAAAAAAATATAATCAATTTTTGGCTATATTGCACTTTTGGCCCCCTAAGTTTTGGAAAGTTGCAATTTTGGCCCTCTATGTTTCAAAATAGCACTTTTGGCCCCCTATGTTTACCCCATTTTGCAAAAGGTTAATTTTAACCAAGTCAATGCTGATGTGGTAAGTCACTTAAATGACTCAGTTGCCACATCAGCTTTTTTTGTCACTTATAATTTTTTATTTTTTTTAACAAAAAAGAAAGAAAAGGAACTATAGTATAGTAGAACGAATGTAAAAACTGTGCACATAAACTTGATCTTTTAAGACCTGTGACATTGAAAATGGTCCTTCGCTATTAAACAAAATCATTTTGATGTCACTGTAAATTTTGAAGGAAAAAAAAGAAGGTTGAAGCTGTAAATTTTTGCAATTAAATAGAAGTTAATCAGAAACTTTGCTCAGAATTTCTTAGGGTGTGTGTGGTTGTGATAAGAAAATGAGAAGAGAGAAATAGGTGAATAGAGAGAAAATGAAATAGATAAAAAAAGTAGTCTCCCTATTAATATATAACTAAAAATATAGATTCCGTAAAAATTATAAAATAAATAGGTCTTTATATTAATATATGCAGAAGTATATATATATGTTCTCGTAGAAATTACAATAAAAAAATAGGCCCCTATTGATGTATGTTGTAATTTTTTTATGATTGTCCAACTCAAATTAGGGTTATATTTCACTTTGATTTCTTGGGAAATACTACCCCTTGAGTGATTTCTATGTAATTGTTTTTCTTTTAGGCTTTTAGGCCTCCTTAATATATATATAAAAAAATTGTCATCGTATTAATATGAATAAAAATATAGATTTCATAAAAATTACAAAAAAAAAATATGGGTCTTCATATTAATATATATTAATAGATATATAAGTTCTCGTAGAAATTACAAAAAAATAGTCCTTCATATTAACATGAGTAGAAATTAAGACTATAATATATATTACAAAAATAGAATAGATCCCGTAATAAGTATGAATCTATAGATTTCTTTACTGTCATAATTAATGCATATTAATTTATTTTGTTGGGTTGGAATGCATATATATTTTTGTAAACTTGTTATTTTCTTTTGTTAAAAAACTATACTATGTGTTTTTCTTTGTGTGCCCAATTTTGTGTTAGTGTAAGATTAATACGCTAGTTATATATTATTTCTATATTTGACTTGAGCAATTGAGTACAATGAAACTTTTTTTTTATCGAAAGTGGCAGTGAAACTTCTAAATAATATTACACGTACAAAACAAAAATTTACACACATAAACTTTAATTTTCTCTGTTTAATTACCTTTTTCCGCTTTTTTTCTTCATGTTTTCCTTATATAAACTTTTTTTATTTTTTTTGGACACATAAACACTTCTTCCTTCATGTTTCCCTTATATAAACTTTTTGGACAAAATATCCAAATTTCCATGTTACAACTATAAGATCAACCAAAAGAGACAAACAAACAAAACTAATTAAATGATAAGTCAAATTTTAATCGACTCTATAACATATTCATTTGAACAATAAAAATTGTATTTCAGGTAAACATTTCAAAACTCTAATTAATTCAAATTTAATTACAATAAAATAAATAGTTTATGAATCTTGAAACTGCCAAGATAATATTGAAAGTATCAAAGATAAACCTTGAATCATCTGCAAAAAAGAAAAAAGTTGGATCAAATAAACACATTCAAGTTTTGAAAGAAATTAACAATAAAGATTAACTAACCAACTAGAAAAGAATAAAGGAGTCTAGGAAATTATATCGCCCTTTCTCCTCTTTGGTGGTCTTCTCTAAATAAATAAAAAATAATACGGAAAATAATCCTAACCTAATAAAAAATAAATCAATTTTCTCCTTAATTGCAATCATCTTGGTCTTAATTGAGTCCTTTCACATTCTTTCTACATATCTGCAAATGAAATATAACAGATGATTAAATTCAATATAAAACATCATATTGACAAAATCATTATAAAAATAAAAATAAAAACGGGAGTAAATACTGATAAAAAAATATACATCATATATTTGCAAGAAAAATAAGATATGAGAATAAAAAATAAAAAATAAGAATAGAAAGACATCAAATAATAACATTAATTATTTTCCATGATTTATGGATGAAATATCTTAAAATTAAAAGTGTAAATAAATACTAACAAATAAATCTGTACAATAGTAGTCATTTTCTAAATTTGTAATTTTGAATTATAAACAAAATCGTATAAAGCTTCTCAATTTTTAAAAATAAATTAAAAGAGGATATCACACATTTTTTTTAATAAACATGTTTACACTCATTTTTTTATCATATTACAATTGCAATGACTAATAATAATTCTTATTTTAAATTGTTTTAATAGTAAGAATAATTCTTATTTTATCGGTTATGTATATTCATCAGTCATTAATTCCTTAGTCCTTAATTGCATATATTTCTCATATGTACAACTTTTTTTTTATGTCATTATTTAATTACATAATTACATAATTGATTACCATTTATACGATTTTGGCCAAAAATAAAAGTATTAATTGAACAGTTTATGTGGAAAAAAAAATTTCCGCATAAAATTGTGGAATTTCTTATTGCTATTGCTATATTTAGACAACTTTTTTCTTGTCATAAAAAGATTCAAATAAATTTTTAAGTCATTTTATTATTTGTATTTATATCAGTTTAATGTTATAGAAAAACTTTTCCTTATTAAAAACACGCTATTGGTCTAACGAATGGAATGACTTTTATTTCATTAAATCAATAAATCAATGATGCGTTTTAAAAAAAAGGCAAGAATCATGAATGTAATTAATGTGATAATTGGGATTATCATATTTACATATGGTGTGTGGTCAACAATTTTATTAATTTGGTTTAATGAAATAAAATACGCAAATGAGCTGGACTGGACAATTTTTTCTACATGTACCATTTTCGTTGTTTATCATCATTTTGGACAGATTGTTTTTTTGTCATTAATTTTAATAACCACATTAAATTTCAAATGCATGAGAAATGAGAATGAATGAGAAGAGGAGAGAGAAAGACAAATAAATCTGGTTTTATCATATTTATAGATTTATAGATTATAGATATAGATAGATTTCATTGAAAGCAAAATCAAAGGAGATGTGTTGGTTGTTTTTATTCAGGCCATATAATATGAGAGAAAAAATGAAATCGATTTATATATGATTGCTTATAGAGAATTATATAAATTAGAATTTACTTAAAGTTTCTACATTTTTTTTACTTAAGCTTTAATAATAAAAGTATAATAATTTATAATTGTCATGTGTCTTGTGTACACTTTCATGATACACTTTATTAATGTTTAAACTTTGATTAAATATGTATATATATGTAGATTGAACCAAAAGAATAAAGAATGAGAGATGAAAAAATACGTATAAAAAGAATTAAAAAAATAGAGAGTTCCAAATTTTTATTTCATAACAATAGAGAGATTCAATAAACATGTAAGATAAATATAATATTTCATCTTCTCAACAACAGAGAGGTCAATTAATATAGATGTCTACTACATGTAATTATTTCATCTTCTTAACATGTAAGATATAGATGTCTATTGTAAAAAAAAAAGATATAGATGTCTAGAAATACCAATATAAAATAAAAACCATAGATCTTGACCAAATAAATAAATAAAAACCCCAGATCAATCACATATATAGATGGTATACCATTCTTATCTTTTTACTGGATCATGAATCTGCAATAAACAATAAAAACAATTATAATCAAAATTAGAAACCATGTATTAAGGTTATACACGTTGCAAACACTCGAATCAGGGTATTCAATTATGATAGAAATGTATAAAAAATTAGACCAAAAAAAATGTCATACAAATAAGTCACACAAAAGAGGTGAAGAGAAGAAGAGAATACCTATGATTGTTGTAGCTAGAAAAAAAATAGGATAAACAAAAGTATAAGAAGATTAAAATTGATGTGAGGAAAATTTGATGAGAAAGTGAATAAAAAAAAATAAAGACAAAAAAAGAGTAATATTACTATACCTGAAATACCTATCACATAAATAAAATGGTGATATCTACATATTGTTGGTATATATATATATATATATATATATATATATATATATATATATATATATATATATATATATATATATATATATATATATATATATATATATATATATATATATATGAGTATATGTTTAGTCCTTCATAGCATGATTAATTATAATTGTAGGAAAAATAGAAGAATAAACAATTGCACAAAATAATAGTACCTCAATAATATGAATGTTGCATATATTTTGTTCCATGAATCTCAACTTTATCTCCACAAATCAATCTCCATGGGAATCCCTGGAAATCAAAACATGTATATTTTCATCAAATTAGCAATAAGAACCATAACACAAAAATCTACCAATACAAAACCACATAAAAAAGTATATTGTATAAATTAAAAGTAAAAATATTAAAAAACATATACATATAAATCAACAAAAACACAACGTATGATAATAAATTAGTTCAAACATCTCATTCATCATCATGTATGGTTTTCATTCACAAATAATATAAGAATTTTTCTTCTATTGCCATGAAAAACGTATTTTTACCATAATTAGAAATAAATGTATTACCGAAATTATATCACATTTATTGCTCCGTGAAAATTAAGGAAATATTTTTTAAATTCAAAATGTGAGAAAATGCGCATTAAAACTCATAATTGTATTAAATGTCAAATGAACCACAGAGAAGAATGCATATGAGAGAGAAAGAGAAATCATCCTGGCTTATTACATATTATAGATGTGTACGTGATCATCATCACCAATGTGAATGATGATGGCGTGTGGTCAACACCAAGTGAGCGAATGGAAATCACTAATAAATTCACCAAGGTTATACAATGGTCTATTGCGTAAACATTTAAGAAATGTTTTCATCATCTACATCAAGAATTATGTGCAATCATGGCTGCTCAATAAGTAAATATTGTGATCTTCTGTATAAATGGAAACACATCATAGTGTTTATGTCTTGAGCTTTACATGTATGAAGTATACACATTGCATCTTAAGATGACGACATAACAATTGCCCTTTAAAAAAACATCAAAGGTAACAAAAAGAATGAATTAATATTAATCTCAATCGTTCAACTTTTTGATATGTGAAAGACACTGTTCTTGATTTTCTAGGTGAATCCAAAAAAGCCAAGAACATATGATCTATGAGCTTTAGTCATATCCTCTCTCTATTGAGAGTTACTTAGATCATAAATGTAAAATCAACTAAGTTTGAACCTACTTGGGTTGATTTGGCGGTATTGGCTTGAGACCTGTGAATGTGCTTCTCCTTAAGGCAGTCCTTATCTAAGGATAGAAGTCATTTTGTGCAAGGCATGAAGTCTCTCTATAACTAGAAGGTTGGGGTAGCTCTTATAGGTTATTGGCCAAGAAATCCTGGTAGATACTAGGTAAAGTCTTTCCAGGTTGTAAGAAAGGAAATTCAGGATATAGTCTTACCTTAGCGATTGTAATCGAGTTTGATTATTGAGGAAGTCCTTCTAAGGTTAGAAGGCAAAATCACTCTCAAAGGGTTGGACTAGACTAACTGACAGGTGGCGGTGAACCGGTATAAAAATTACCATGTTGTTTTTCTTCTTTTGTACCCTCTTTATTTTAGTTTTATTTATGTTCTTTATATGATTTAACTTCACTCAAAAATTTTGGTTTTTCATTGGATTCACCCTTATGTATAGTTTGCACAGTGTGCTAGTAACTATTAATATATTTTGCTCTTTCTATAATCTTCAATGTCATTTTCAATTCTTTTTTTTTTCTTTCTATAAAGGTGAATTCAAAATCTTTTATTTAGTTGATTTTTAATCTTATGATTTGTTTGCCATAATATGTTTTACGGATTTGTGTTCAATTCCATCAAATACCGATTATTATTTTGTCAACATATTATCGTTGTTTGAAGCAATCTAATATATATATAATCGTTGCCATATATCATAATCGTTGTTTCCTCGGAAATGCGTGTCAAACAAGTGCTTAGCGAGGATTGAATCAAGTTTAGTTTAATTTTTGTACTTATTAACATTTGTATTTTTTTTGTGCTAGTTTATTTCAGAGTCTCGTGCATAGTATAGTATTGATTAACAATATATAGTACCAGTGGTACATACGTGGGGAGCCGGGACTAGTTTTCAATCTTGTGTTTGAAACTAAATTTCACTTTTAAATTTTGCAATATGAGTTTTTACACAATTTTGCAAACTGCCAACTACTACACAATCATATGAAAGCTACCATACCTTCTTTTATGACATGTCATTGTTACGATTTTTAAATATCAGCTAATTAATTTGGTCACTACTATTTATTAGTATTTGAAATTGTATAACCATCAGTTTATATATGTTGTTAGTTTGTCAGTTTATATATATTTATGAGGGACCAACCTTTGATGGAGTGAAAAATCCACCTTCAGAACAAAATGCTTCAATAATGGTAGGATTCATACAAACTTTTTTGACCCTATAGGAACCATCAGAAACAACTGCCTACTTAATTGATTTATCAACAGCAAACACCATCTTCTTTCAGACTAAACTATCAAACTCAATTGGATGAGGTCTAGCATTCTTAGCCTATGACATCAATAAATTAGTGTAAACCAAGAAATATTACACTACACATTGAAAGAACTATTAAAGCTAAATGTTACCTTGGACTGAGCAACGAAAAAAGCACAAGATTTCTCAATCATGTAACTCATCTCAGAATCAAATAGAAGAAACACACATGTGGTTTTACCATCAGTAACTTCAAAGTAAACAACCCATGTAGTATTAGCACCTATAACTCATACAATTTATAACAAATAACAATGCATGAAAAAACATAAAACTTTATGTGGTATCCAATTAACAAAAACCTTGGTATAACTTGAAAAACATGTCAATCACATGTACTGCAAAAATAGACATCTGAATCAGGAATAACACGTTTGTGACATTTGCAAGCCAGATACAACCAATCATGTGCATCTACTATTCCAACAACCTCAACACACACAACAAACATACCATCCTCAAAGAGTTTACCCAACTCAGCAATAAATTTCATGGGATACATACGAAGAAATTCTTCATCAAGAGGATGTTTAACACGTTCTCCAATCAATGGAACAATGGTATCACTCTCAATACCATGGACAACAATACTGATTATAAAGCAGCACAAATGATTAAATTATACATAACATTAAAATATCAACAACCACAAACTAACATAAAACTTATATCCACAACTTAATAGAAAATCTATACACATTCTTAAATGATTCAACTTCCAGATTATCTGGATTAATCAATTCCTTGTGGTGTTAATAACATTTTGGATGGATGCATTGTCTGCAAATAAAACAATCTGATCAAAAAACTATGTACATAATAAAACCTCAACCAAAGAAACCAAATTACCTCTAAAAAATTTCACTTTGACAAATTGGACAACAACAATAGGCAAGCCGGTCATAGATTTCCCCATTTTCTTGTTCAAATCATCAACATAGTCACCAATCAATCCACATTCACATTTACCACTGTTAAAGAAACAACCAAAACCATATTAACTAATAAATGTATCACTAATATAACAAATCGGTGATATCAAATTATACGTATAAACTATTTTTACTTGTGATAAGTTAACTCAACAATAACCATTTTAGTCATCTTGTCATCCCTTACATACTCTCTTTGTCTTAATTTGGAACAAAGTTTATATGGGTAAAGGGTCGTACGGTAGAAACCACTTAGCGGGAAAACAGAGAAATACGACATCTCGTATCTTTGGCTCTCTCCAAGCTTGGAATCAAACATATAAATAAGCTGCTTCGTAACAATGACATGAATTTTTCCCTAAAACATAATTAACTAATCAGTTTATCAATAACACACAATCAATACAAATTAGACAGAACAAAAAAATATACACTAACCTTCTCATCAACTATCAACTAAAACTGTAACACCCCAATGTTTTATATGTTTTCGCAATAAATTTGGGTTGTTACAAAAATCATCTAAAGGAAGCTAGATTCACATGGATTAAGGAAAACAGGAACTTTCCACAAACGCATGATCCTCACCTTAATACAAATATTTTCTTTACCAGGCAATATATCAGCAACGTCATCAAACTTGATATCAACCTTCGCTTTCTCGTTATGAACCATTATGTCAAAGCCAAACTATATTTTGTTGGTGTCAATTTCTGCATCGTAAATATTTTTCATCCTCAATTTATAGACAGCTGGATACAAAGAACTTCTATTAGGAGGAAAAATATTACAGAATTCAAAATTCAAAACCAAAGTAACTTTGTTTAGGAGGGAAAATAAGAACAACATATATAACCTACACCAGATGAAACTATACAAACAATCAAGAACAACAACGATGCACTTCGACCAAATACAATGCATTCTCTAAGTCACAACCCTAGTCGCCAACAGTCTACTTATATATAGCCCCTCCTCTACAACCAGGGTTTAAAGCAGCGTATACGATAAAAAGAATGAAACTGGCGAAGGAGAAGCACCTGACCCACACATTTGAATCCGACATGGCATAGGTGGATGTAATCTACAATAACGTTTTCCCGTATCTTATGTGTCAAGGTTATGGATGACAAACAATTGAAATCCAATAATATTATCTTAGTAGAGTTATTCGGATCAACGATAGAAATGCTTGTTTGAAATCCAATAATACTATCTTAATTTTGTTTATGTTCTTTATGATGTAACTTATTCTCTCTTGTGTGCCTTAATAAGAAGTCAAATCATTTATTAAAGAACATTATTTAATTGTCCCTGTAAACTTAGCTCAGTTGATAGGGACATCACATTATATGTACAGAAGTCCGAGTTCGAACCCAAGATACTCCACTTATTCACCTTTAAGGTGAATTTTCTAACCAGTAAGTTACTTGACAAGAAAAAAAGAACATTATTTAATTTACCTTTCTCATATCATTAATAAAAATTAATTTTATAAAATTACTCATAATTTTTCTTTTCCACACAAAATTAATTTCACTTTTGAATTTGTGTGACATGGTACTTATAATTTCTTTTTTCTATGCCATAATTATTTTTCTTTTTTATATGCTACCCTTGATTATTTATTGTCTCATTACACATGTATTTTTTCTGAAATAAATACCTAAGACAAGCTGAAAATATCATGAAAAATTATACCGGTCAAAAAGAATCGAGGGAGTGACAATATGGAACTAACCAATTGATTTAAATATTTTTTTTTATAAATTAAAGGTATTTTTCGAGTTTAACTGTAACACTAATTCTTTTGAAGTAACTGAGATGAGATCTAATAAAAGAAAATGAAAAAGAAGCTATATATAAATATTAACTACAGTATAAATTATAAGGGTATCTTGGTCTCTCACTTGCTATATCGTTCTCTCAGCTTCCGCCGGAGTTGAACGACTTCTTAAAACCAGTCGGGGGTTGTAAGTCAAAAACCCTACCTACCGACGTTCCTTGCGCCGCCGTTCTCGAACAAGGTATGTTTTATCTCATTGCATTTGCGATCATACACAAAACTCATGATGTTGTTGATGATGATAATAATCTATTTGCTTTAGTTTAAATGTTGGAGTTTGCTTCTTTTGATGATCCTTTACCATTATTCTTACTTCAAAGATGTGAATGCTAAAGTTCCGTTCCTTTTTTGTAATGACCTAACTTTGTCTTTTTTAGTGCTGTCATATTGTGAATTACGAAATTGGGGTATTTTTTAGTTTCATAATTTGGGATATTTTTCTTGTGTTAGTCAGTGGCGAGTATACCGCCGGGCATGCCTGGCACGTCTGGGCTGCCCTTTTTATTTATTTTTTAAATGAAAACAAAAACAGAAAAAGGAAGAGTTAGAATTTGCTTTCTCTTTCTCGATCCCTCTCTCTCAAACCGGCCGCCGCTCTCAGTTCCTCTCTCACCCGCCGGCCGCCGCTCTCAATCCCTCTCTCACTGCTCTCAATCTCTCTCACTCACCTCGCCGTAACGCCGTTCACTCACCTCGCCGTAACGCCGTAACGCCGTTCAATCTTTCGCTCTCAGTTTCAGGTAAGCAAACTAACATACTGCAATTAATTTTTAACAACCTAACCTTCTCAATCTAGAATCTTTGTTTGATGATTTGGTGTTGTTTTGAATTTTAAATTTATTAAGCTGTTTTGATTGTTAAGTGATTATATAAATAAGCTGTTTTGGTTATATAAATAAGTAGTTTTGGTTGGTTCTGCAATAGTGTTTTTGTTCTAAAATAGTGAGAATGAAGGGTTTTTGTTCTAAAAACTATTTGATTTCATGATGCCTCTTGTTGTAAACTAACTTGGTGATTTTCTACTTTGTGATATTATTGTCATCATAACTGCAACTAAAACTTTGTTTAATTGTGGACATTTGTGTTCACTTTGATGGATCAAAATCACCTTTGTTGATGAAGCACTTTCTTTCTTTTATAAGCTGATGACAAACCTTGTATTCTTGATCAGTTTGATCTTATACACAATATTAATAAGAATAAGATAGTCTTGTGATATTTGTATTCAGTTTGAAATGTAGTCTCGTTGATCAGTTATCAGTTTCTTTCTCACTAAGTTTTGTTATGGATTTCTTTCATTAGGGGAATTTGCCTCCTAGTTTTATGTAGTACACTATTGGTATGTTATATTTCATCCCCTTATTTGACTCATATTTTGCTGGTTTAAATATTATTGTATCCAGAAATTTGGTTGATAAAATTCCCTCCAAAATTTTGCCTAGGCTCTCTAATATTACTGGAATCGCCACTGGTGTTAGTGTATATGTGATATGTGATAATGACAGTTATATTCCGTGCCTTCCATTTTTCTGTCTCTTTCTTTACTTCTCTACAGTGAGTTTTTGAATTATGATTTGTTGTTTTGTGGGTGTGATTGTTTGAGTTAAAATTGTGCCACAATCTGACTTACATGCTGATTATTTGGTAAATAATGAAAATAATGTGGACCTAGTTTTGTGGGATTGTATAAATTGACAGCACTAGTTAGAAGTATGGTTTTGATATTTTTTTTTGTTTTTTTTGGTTTTTTTTTGTTTGGGTTTGATATTTGATAAATTCAGGTTTTCTTGTACTGTCTCTCTATCTTGGTCCCTGTGGTTTATGGCCTACACTGATTTCGTGACTTTGTTTTTCGCCATCGTTGTTTGGTGTGCTGCTTACATCACTGTTGCAGTTGTAGCTTCTTTTCGGGCCGTCAATTATCTTTGCATTTTCTGAACTTTGGAGGGAAGCTGATTGCAATTTCACAAAGCTACAATGGGTTATGCACAACTTGTTATAGGTCCTGCTGGTAGTGGCAAGGTAAATCATTGTTTTTGCTCTGTTAAACTACTAAATATTATGTACTTGGGACCGATTTGGATCCTCAGCAGCGGCAACCTCTGCTGCGGTGCCTGCTGCTGGATCCTGACCCTTCAATTGATCCACCTTTAAATTCCATAGTAATCCATATTAATATTTAAAGTATGTAATTAAACCTATTAGGAAGCAAACAGGAATATGTGCACCGCAAAGTTTTACTCACGCCGCTTTCTTTATTTTCTGGTTCCTGGGATAATAGAACGCATACAGAGAAAGCAACAAACATGCTCTGTTCCAATCTCTGGGCACCGATTTCTTTTATGCTACGATAATTGGTTTTGCGCGATTTGAAATTTTAATCCTCACTAATTTGTCCATCTAATTTATATTTGAAACTTGTTGAGAATGATGCTGGTCTCACAGCCAATACTTCCTTCACCGCAAAGAACTAACTTTGAAATTGTGTTCTTTCTCTTTTATACTCCTTGGTGATGAATGGGCACTGGTAGATTTTTTTGCATGATTTTTCTTCTTTTTACGGTTTAATTCTGGGTCTGATTTTGATTTATGTTTGAAAGAAAGCATACACTTAATATTGTAATCACTAAGAAAAATATGTAAACAGGTAATTGAAGGTAAGAAAATGGATATATAAAAGATAAGATGGAAATTAAAGAGGATTTGTTAAGCATGTGAAGTTAAAGAGGAACAGCAGAGGTTTGATATCGTGCTTTATGAATTAATATGAAACTTAAAGGTGGATCAATTGAAGGGTCAGGATCCAGCAGCAGGCACCGCAGCAGAGGTTGCCGCTGCTGAGGATCCAAATCGACTCGGGACCTGTTTCAATTAACATTTTTGAGCTTATTTATTTAATGGCATAAACATCTGTTTGTGGGAACTTATGGATTGGAACCAACTTCGAACTCATCCATAAGCTATTTTCAGCTTATTTCCATAAGCTTCTCCAAGATAGCTTATGAGAACACCTTATAGCTTATATGAAAATAATTTGAATTTATTTTTATTTTGCCTAATAAATAGTTTATACATAAGCACTTATATGATAAGCATTTATGCTAAAAGTCCTTAATTAAGATGTTTATTCAAACTGGGTCTTGATGTATTCGCAATACTATTCCCTTTCATTGATTAAATGTTGAGATAATTATTAACATGTGTTTCTCTTTGTTGATTAGTCTACATATTGCTCGAGTTTGTACAAACACTGTGAAACTGTACGACGGGCAATACATATTGTGAACCTTGATCCAGCTGCTGAAAATTTTGACTATCCTGTTGCGATGGGTAAACAGAATGTGTTGTGTGGCTTCTTCTTTTGTGACTTCGGGTTTCTTGTTTCATATGGATCTTTACTATTTTGGGCTTAAATGTTTGCAGATGTAAGGGAACTCATTTCCCTGGATGATGTTATGGAAGAGCTTGGGTTAGGTCCTAATGGTGGCCTTGTATACTGCATGGAGTATCCTTTTCATTTGTTCTCTTAAAATGTACGCTCTGTGTCTTTAATGAAATTAACGACAACATTATGTACTTTCTTTTGCTGTTGAGATTTTGTCGCCTTAATTATTATACTTAGACACCTTGAAGATAACCTAAACGATTGGCTTGATGAGGAGCTGGACAATTATTTGGATGACGAGTACTTGGTTTTTGATTGCCCTGGTATTAATGCCCATTTCTCTAGTTATTTGTAGTTTATATTTTTATGCACTGGTATCAAAATATTACAATTATGAGAATTGTGGGATTGTGAGGTGATAATGTTGTATCAATTGCAGTTGCATAGCATGCAAGCTACAGAAACAGAATTGGTAGTATAATGCAACTACTGCTTATTCTAATATTTGCCCTTTTAAAACAAGATATTTACACGGCCAGTTTGTGTAGCCTAAAGTTAATTGTATTAAAATTGATTATTAAGTTTTTTTGGTTGCAATTGGTTTGACAAAATATGATCAATTAAACCATCCTTGTAATGTTTTGCAGGTCAGATAGAACTTTATTCACATGTGCCAGTGTTTCGGAATTTTGTTGAACATTTGAAAAGGAGAAATTTTAATGTCTGTGTTGTGTACTTACTTGATTCACAGGTTAGTGATAGTTTTGCAATTTTAGCTTAAATCATGCTTTCTTTTAAGCTTTTGACTCACTCACGTTCCGTTAGACTTCCCATTATTTGTTTTCTTCTTAATTTTATTGGCTAATGATTTTGAAATATTCCAGTTCATGGTAGATGTGACCAAATTTATCAGTGGATGCATGGCTTCCCTTTCTGCAATGGTTCAACTTGAACTACCTCATGTCAATATCCTCTCAAAAATGGACCTTGTGACTAACAAAAAGGATCTTGAAGAGTAATTACTGTCATTTTCTTTCACTAATTTGTTTCCGCTGTTTTTGTTTTTTGTTATTTGTTTCCGCTGCTTTATTTGTTCAAATTCTAATTCTAATTTATGTATTTTTTATGCTCTTAGATTCTTGGATCCAGAACCTACCTTTTTACTGTCTGAATTGAACAAACGGATGGCTCCTCAGTATGCAAAGTTGAATAAAGCTTTGATTGAACTGGTGGGTAACCTATGACTATTTTAAGAATGTATCCCCCATCAGTAATATTGTAAAGTATGTATTCATTCATTTTCTTGGTTTTCATTGGCAAACCATTGACTAGCAATTAGCAGTTTTGTCGTACAGGTGCTGAGATTTTGTAGAATGTAAGATACTAGGAATCTTAGATAACAACTTCATTAGAATTATTTTTGACTTAATTAAAGTTGATTTTAATAGATTATGGTCTATATTAAGTATTTAAATTGATTCTTATTTTGAAAAAGCAATACAATACTTGGTTGATGTCTAGTAAGCATGAATGTTGATTGCATTCCAGGCAAGATTCCGAGTGTGGTTTAGTTTTCGTCTTTTGGTATGATATTTTGGCTGTGTGCATACCTAACCATAACCATGATTTTCACATAGCTGTACTGCGCCAATTTCTTTAAATAATAAAATAGAGTAATTTGCGATGGCCAATATGTTTTTCCCTTTTTAGACTGAAACAGCAAGTCATGTATCCATTCTACCACGCTGACCTTGTTGCATTATCATGTCCTAGAATCTTCCTGCTATAATTACGTTAGTTTGTCTTGCGGGTTTTATATTTCTGCTATTTTTCTCTTCTAATCCCATTTTTTGTGGAAATGGGGAATGGACCTCATTTGTTCATTCCAAGTCTTGGAAAGGATTGAAAGTTCCGTTTCAACTCATTTGCATAATACTCTAATTATGGAACGACATTTCTGATTATTCTCTTACTGCTGAAGCTTCCTAGATATCAATTAAGTTATGCAATGATTGTTTTCAATCCCATCAGCTTATTTATTTAGTTAATAGTTAATTTATTCATTCATTCCTTTGTCAACAGGTAAGTAGTTATAGCATGGTGAGTTTTATACCACTAGACTTGAGGAAAGAAAAAAGGTACACACTTCTATCTTTTTACTGCTTACCTTTCTTCCTGTTCATTTTGTAAATGGTGTTATATTGTTGTTATATAAAGTATATGGTGCTCTTTCTCTAGTAAACTGTTCATCGTATATCGAATAAATACTGTTGATGATGTTGAAATAGTAAAGTTGAAAGTTATAAACTGTTGTAAATTGTTTTCATGAAATAACATTGCATACATTAAGTTGAATTCAAGTTATGGTTCTTGTACATTAAGTTGAACTCAAATTATAAACTGTTGAACTCAAATAACATGGCATACATTAACTATGAGTTGTGTTTTCAAAGCCTAAGAAAGTATGACTTATTTGATTGTCTTTGTCACCATTATTTCAAAATATTTTGGTATATAAAATTAAATATTATGTTGTGCTCTTGAATTAATAGTTCTCGAAGCTACATAACATTTCCTTGTAGTTTAGTACTTTGGCTTTTTTGTAAAACATGTTACTCCATCGTTGCCTCAATAGTGTCCGTTTAGATCCCACATAGCTTAGCGATATGGCTTGAGTATGTCAGATCATAACCTAAATTTGTAAATGGGCCACCTGTATTTGTTCATACCCTTGGGTGTGGAGTGTTTGAAGTTTTCTATTATTGGGCCACTAGCATTTGCCTGCGCTTTAGATGTCCAATCATGAGCATGAGAGGGATTGTAAAGATCTTTGTTATTAGGCTCACTTTCTTTTTTATACGCTTCAGATGAGTGTGCGGGGGTGTGTTGGGATCCCACATAGCTTGTAGATATAGCTAAGTTGCGCTTATAAGTTATAACTGGCTTAGCCAATTCTATCTTACAAGCTGGTTTTGTAGGGTTGAGTTAGGCTGTAAGTTCAAATTCTAAGAGTGTGCAACAGACTTGGTTTTTATTAGATGAACACGGTTTGGGTATATTGTTTTGATGGTAGCATTCTTAACTATTTGTTCAACCATGAATGGAGCTTCCTCATTTCGAGGAATGCACTTGTTCTTGATTTATTTTCACTATGCTGTAGAGCGGTTTATGTTCATTTATTTGTTTGAAACTTAGGAATTTCAACTAATTTTGATTAATAAAGTCCAGCTCTTAAAAAGCCAAAAATGATATTTCGGTAAACTACCGAAATGAACCACTTTACCGCTCGTGTTAAAACCCCATGGTTAGTCTCTTATCTATTTTGCATTTTGGATGTTCTGCCATTCTTTTTATGACCTCTGTTTCTGTAGTGCTTCCCTACCCCCCAAAATAAACCGATTTTTGTTTTGTACTTACTGTTGGATTCTTCCCATTTACAGCATACAATATGTATTGGCTCAAATTGACAACTGCATTCAATATGGAGAAGATGCCGATGTGAAGGTTAAGGATTTTGATCAAGACGATGATGAGTAGCTGACTCTCTTCTGCAGCAATGCTTGGTATGATACAAAGTACTGTGTTCACAATGACTTAATGGTTATCAAGCTCAAATTGTTAATACAATAGTTTTTAGTTATGTTTAGTGTGAATTGGGGACCTTGACGATTTATAAAAATTTAGCCACCTGATGGGGAGAGAAGTTGGGGATGGTGCTTAATCAAATACTTTGTTGTTACTGCTTGTTTGGTTACACCAACATAAACTTATTCAGACCTCATTATTTTGGTTACTAATGCTGATAGCGTTCTATCTTTGAACATGAGATTGAAAATTTATTGAAGTAGGTTAGGTAGACATTGGTTTTTAGAATACTGTGGTTCATAATACTGATACGTAAAATTTACGATATGCGCACGAGGACAAAAAGTTTTGAACAAAAATTCAATTATTATACTTTAAGATATGAATAGTTGTGTACTGTATTTTAAAAATTAATTAATACTACAATGTGTGACGATATAATTAAATGTATGTGTTAATTAAGCTACTCATTTTTTTTTTGAAAAACATGTAATGATTATTATTAAATGCATATGTGAATTAAGCTACTTAGTTTTAAATAAGCAATTAATATTGTTTCATTTCTAATCAAATAATTAGATTTCATGGTTCTTGGATTCTATTCAATATACAACAAACATGTATAATGTATTTGATTATATAAAATGGAAACGAACAAAGCTAGAAATACTTCAAAAACTAAATGTGACACCATACTCAATGAATTTGATTTTCTAATGTTCGTTCAAAATTTTGATCTAAGAGTTATCGTTATCCTAAATACTCTATCCGATGAAGAGCATGATCTCGATCATGAAGAAGGCCTCTATCATGACAACACGAGTATGAGCACCGTGACAAAGGACATGATCATGTGGCTGAAATAGTTGTCTTGTTGGATGATCTTAACCTCACATAAACCATTTTTTCTTCTTCCTTCATCTTCAAATCTTCAACCTCACCACTCATGGGTTGTTCTTCATCCATCAATGTGCCTTGGTGACCACTACCCAACTCCAATTTCATCTTCATCTTTGTTAATTCCTCATTCATTGTTTCTTCCTTTCATTGTTTCATCTTCATCATTGAGGGCTCAACACTATAAAATCATTGTTCAAAATTGTTTCTCCATCCATTGTCCTCAAAACACAAATGGAGCAAATTTGCAAGGGGATTAATTAGGGTTTAATATTGCAAGGGATTTAGTGAGCAATTTCACAAGAGATTAACGGTTGAATTTTGCAAACCATTTTCACCCTTTGTTCAAAACACAAATGTTCCTCCATGTTCTTCAAAACTCATACGCAACTTCACTTTTGTTTTTGGTTTACGATGAGTAGAGTATTGAACCCAAAATCTCTAATATACTATCTAAATTCATCACCAATAGACCAAACTTAGTGACTTACTTCAGTTTTGTATTTTGATTTTCTTTTTGTTTTATTTCCGAATTAAATAATAATAATAATAATAATAATAATAATATAAATACAAATATAAATATAAAGTAAAAGTAAATGAGACTTTTTCATTAAAAAAAATCTTCTGATGAACCAGCATATGACACAAGTGGTAGATACTTGGGTCCCTTAACCATTTGGTCCCGAGTTCGATTCCCGGACGGTGCATATGGAGAAACATTTGTTGGGGGAATTCAACCCATTAAATGAATCTCAGTTACCTTCAGGAAATTAATCTCCGCAGTTGCACGCAGAAGATACTTTTAGTTTACCAAGAAAAAAAAATCTCCCGATGACATATGAAGTGGGACTTTACTCTGCCATGTGGTGTAATGTGAGTGGGCCATGTGGCACACCTTTACTTTTCATAATTTTTTTTAAAGTCACATTAGGGATATGGATTAAAAATAGCGGGACTAAACCAAAATATGGCACAATCACAAGATCATATTTTAAAAAAAAAATTATTAAATTTTTATCTCAAATATTTTATGTCATGATTTTTGGTCTTTTTCAGTTAGTCCGTGTATATTATTTTAAATTTTAATTTTTTTTCTGTGGTCATGCATTTTAATTTTTTATAGTGTACTACTACTGTCCAAACCCATTTTTTTAATTTTTGCGGAAGAGATTTTTATAATATTATAAACATGAATAAAAAAAATTCATTCAAGAATTTGAAAGTACACATGAGTTAATTAAAAGTAGGGACTATATAAATTGTGACAAAAAATATTTAAGAACAAAAAATTATGAATATTTTTTATAAAAATTAAAAAGAAAATTCGAAATATTTATAAGACCAAAAATTTATTTAACACCATACTATTTTAATTAGTTGATGAAAAATACTCCTAGGGTCGGGCAGAACTACGTGTACGAGGTCGTTGTGAGTTTTTCTTTTTTTTTTTTTAATAATTTTTTTATGTTATTATAATAGCGTTATGAATTTGCTCTAAAAGAAAACGACAAAAATTTTATCGCATAATGATTAATTTTCGTCAAAAAATATATAGGACCACACGAGAGATTCTACTCTGTCAACCAATTTATTGTCGGAGTTATTTTTTAATTTATTTTGCCTTTTAACACCAGTTTAATCTAGTTTGGGAGTGACATCAAGTAGTTTCAGTCTCGTAATCACATTTGTTGGAAATCGAACTGTGATCCTCAATATCAAATTTAGTGTCAATCACTACTAAACCAACTAATCTTATATTGAGTTATTTTTAAGTAAACGTTACTATTCAATGTTGATGACACAATAAATATATCGAATGGTTATCATTCAAAGGTAGGCTCACTTGAACGTAGACATATTTGTGATACCAATTCATATCATTTGTCCAGTAACTAAGATAACTAGACGACTACCCGTGCGATGCACGGGTTTTATGCGTTGTTTTATACTATAACATAAAAAATTTATTTGTATAGGTAGTAAATCTAAAATCGAAAAATAAGTATTTTCAAAATAATAGTAACAATAGAAGTTATCTAAATGTGATATGGATATTAAATACGTGTTTATACATTTAAAAAAAAATTATTTATACACTATATTTGAAGTCACCTTCGTATATTCTTCATTAACATTGGTTAGCAATATTTTTAATTCATTCTTTAAAATAACTCTAGAAATACCAACATATAATTGACCATTGAAAAAAAATTGATGTTGGAACATAATAAGTTTTTTTTATTATAAATTTCATTTGAGTTCTGAGTTGGATAAACTACTTCATTACATTTATTTGAAGCATATTGAGGCAAAGATAAACCAACTTAACTGCGTACTCAAAATTGAATATGATAAAAATCATGAACAACATACAAACAATCACTAAGTTTTATTTTATCTATTCTTTTTTTTTTGGTAGAATTTTATCTATTCTTTTTATTAACACTTCAAATTGATTTTTACTTGGATCAACCAAAAGAATGTAACGATGAATTTGCGTACCAAAATCATCCGTAAATAGTCTTGACAATCGACCAACTAAGTATATACACAAAGATTGAACAAAAGATTATTAGCAAAAGCATTACCTATTATGAACCAAAAATAATAAAATACACAAAATAATAAAATGAAGAAAAAAAATTAAAATGAATAGTAACCCAAAATAATAATAATAATAATAATAAAAATAAAATAACATTTAGTACCACACATTAGATGAATGTAAGTGGATGATATGGCTAAATGAAAGGTTTTCATTGGTTTAAGTGGGTGATGTGGATTAGGGTTTAGATAGTCAATTGGACAACTATCTAGGATTTATATATATAGATGTGTAATCAATTGGCAGTGTGAAAAGTCAAAAGTCTCCATTGACGTTATTAAGCTCTACTAGTATGTCATCGCTGACAACACTACTACTACTACTATGCGGTGCTAATCACGAAATCTATAAAAGAGAAGCCTAATTCTCTTCAATCAATATTAACAATCCAATCCAACTCATACTTACAACTACTTATTTCCAACCAATTCCAACCATTTTACAGCATCAATGGCCACTATGTATGAATCAATCAAAACTTTTGTATTTTTTCAATTCTCTACTTTACCATTTTGTTTCAACACTGACTCAATAACACTTTTCTTCATCTCTTTGTAATCAATTAGCGGCGTGCAACAAGTTCTTCCTCCCCCGTTAACTTCAACTTCAGAACCACCTCCTCTTTTTGATGGAACCACCAGGTCCCTTTCTCCTTTTTCTAATATCACCTTTTTTTTTTTAATTTATTATTCCAATTTCACATCCCAATCTTATACTACTTTTTATTTTTATTTTAGGTTGTATGTTAATTACAGTTGCCCCTATGCACAACGTGTATGGATCGCTAGGAACTACAAGGTTCTTTCTTCCTTCTACTTTTATCTTACTCCATGTGATCTTATATATAAATATAGATTAATTTTTCGGATGGCTTAATTAATAAAATAGTAACATTTTTGATTTTACATAGGTCCCTTAAAGAAAAAAAAAATCCGAATAGGTCCCTTAAAGAAAAAAAAGTCTGAATAGGTCCCTTAAAGACATCTCCGTTAATCAGTTTGGTCCCTTAAAGACATCTCCGTTAATCAGTTTGGTCCTCGAAAAAATGAACGAACCATTTTTCTTTAAGGGACCATTTTACTAATTAAGCCTTTTTCAGATTTATTCAATAATTCATGTATATGAAAATGAAATTTTTGCTTATTTATGAGACCAGAGCGAGCACTATTTTAATTCAATCCATAATTTTTTTCTAAAGTTACTTATGTGAATATTATATAAAATGACTATTTCTTTTGATTTTGTAAGTTTGATTCTCTAAAAGATAAGAAACCGGGCATGATAATTTCAGTTGTGCTGTCCTTGATTTTAAAATTGTTCTTAGGACTAGACAAACTGTGGTTAAGGGATTGGACAAAAACTAAAATTCTTTTGCCCATCGAACCACGGGACAATTTTTTGTCCTCTGCACAAGTTGTATAAAATATCAAAATAACTTTTTTGTCGACCAAACATCGTACAAGACAAAATTTGCTCAATATCTTAAACTTTGTGTTGTTCTGTCATGTACTTACATTTTGCAGATCAAACAACCCTGAGTCTTTGTCACTGTTTTTTAAATAATGTTTGTTGCATTTGAACTACAGGGTTTACAAGACAAGATCCATTTGGTTCCTATTGACCTTCAAAACAGGCCTGCTTGGTATAAGGAAAAAGTATATCCTGAAAATAAGGTTTGTTATTATAACTTATAGATTAGTATTAGGATATTCAATTGAATGTTTGGTTGAAATATGGTAGTTACTTGACTGAGATAATCTTTCTATTCCTAAAACTAACAGGTGCCATCTTTGGAGCACAATGGCAAGGTATTGGGAGAAAGTCTTGATTTGATCAAATATGTTGATGCTAACTTTGAAGGAACACCTCTCTATCCTAATGTAAGTAAAAAATGCACATTAATTTTCTTTTTGTCCATTTTATGAGCCAAAAATGAGGCGCAATTTTCACTTTACAAATTAATTTTGTACATGCTCAACCTAAATTCTAAGATATCAAAGTGGTGGTATATCAAGTGTGAGTAAGAGTTTCACATTAGATAGAAAAGTGGATATTGAGAAACATGAAAGTTAGACGACCCATATACCCAATGCGTTAAGGTTTTAGGTTAAGATGTGGTGTCCAATTCACATGTATGGTTGTTCTAAGCTCAATGCGACGATCCTCAGGGTCCTGTCATGACCCAACACAAAGTTAGGTTCAAGATCCATTGGGCTATTTGGCCACTCGGATCATGCTCCAGATGTTCAGTTTTGGATGTGAGGGTGTGTGTGTTTAAAGTCTCGCACTAGATAAGACGGGACAATCCTCACCTCTCAAGCAATGAGCTAATGGTGTTAAGAAAAGGTTTTAAATTCCAGTCAAATTTGTGATCAATTGATATTGTGAGGTCAATTAAGGTTGATGAGACCACAGTCAATTGTGATTGTGTTGTAGTTGCAATCTTAGAAACATCAGAAACCTTAGCCTTTATGCAGTACCCCAGCTCATCATTGAAGCTTTTTTATTAATAAAACTAATTTTTAGCATAAATGTTTGTAGGATCCTGCCAAGAAAGAGTTTGGTGAGCAGTTGTTATCCCATGTTGATACATTCACCAAAGAGCTGTTCCTCTCATTGAAGGGAGATACTGTGCAACAATCCAGTAAGATGTTTTAAGTTTATAAGTGGAGGAATTTTATTTTTTTCAAATATAATAAAATAGACCTTTAACTTGGTTATTTTGAATCAGGTCCTACTTTTGAATTCTTGGAGAATGCTCTTGGCAAATTTGATGATGGGCCATTCCTTCTTGGTCAATTAAGTTTGGTTCGTTCAAATCTTGGAAATTTCATTTTCATTTTAAATTTAATGCTTTTCATTTTGGTCGATTTCTAATGCTCTGCGTGATGCCTTTGATAATATAAATAACTTCAGGTGGATGTTGCCTATATTCCATTTGTCGAAAGATTCCATGTCGTCCTTGCCGAGGTTTTCAAGCATGACATTACCGAAGGAAGGCCTAAACTCGCAACATGGATCGAGGTACACTAGAAGAACCACTTGTGTAGCATTTCTTACCATGATTATGAGAATTTTACTAGTTTACTTTCATTTGTATGTATTCACCATAATCTTCAATCTAAACCAGCAGAAAAATTCTCCAATAGCTTAGCAAACATTGATAAATAACAGATTGTTCCATTTAAATTTGACTCTTAATCTCATGCATTTGAAAAACATTCATTTGTGAATGAAAATGTTTCTTTTGTAGGAGTTGAACAAGATTGATGCTTATACACAAACAAGAAGGGATCCTCAAGAAATTGTTGAACTTTTCAAGAACCGTTTTCTGGTACTAAATTTGTTGTTATAAATATCTCACTGTTGTTTTTGAAGATTTGTGATTGGATTTTGAATGTTTTCTTTACTACTTGGTTGAAACTTGTGCATTTATACTGTGCAGCCTCAACATTGAAAGTTGGATTGCAGCAGAGTCTTCCTTTGAGATATTCCAATAAAGCATCTTTTGATTTAGTGAGATGCATCTTCAGTCAAATATTGGTGTGTTATAGATTGATGGCATAGTTATGTTTCACTTTCCAGCTTGTTTGTTTGATGATGTAATAATGTTTATGTATCAGCTTGTGATCACTGTTCAGAATATGATATTATCCTACTTGAACTGTGTATGTTAAAAATACTTGATAAACTTAAACCAATAGGTTTGGTTTAAGGAAAAGGGATTTGGGTAGTATGCACGAGGTCTTGACTTTGATCTTCAACTCCATTTAAAAAAAAAAAAAAACGTGATAAACTTTGATAATTGTGTTGTGTAAGCAATGATTTATTATTGTGTTAAAATTATACACAGCAAAACATTTTAGTCCATGTTGATTAATTAATTAAACGTGTATAGACCATATCATACATATACAATAATGGAATCAATACCAAATTGGCAATGAAACTTGGCATGTTCAACAAATCATCCTAAAATTGCAAATAAAATATCCATAAAATTCTAGAAAATGTAGTTAGAGGTTTCTGTCTTCTCAAAACCATCAATGAGCAATTAGTCTCATGAGTGACTTGTCAATATGCTAAGAGCCAAAGAGACAACATCAAAAAATAAATCTAACGAATAACCAGAACCAAGAGACGAGTATAAAATTAACACAAGAAATTAGAACGAAAAAGACACCTTATTATTCGATTGTTCTTCAACTATTATGAGTTGGTTTTTTTTGGAGGAGATGAAATGGTCTTTGAGAAGGAGGAAACATAGGGGTTTTGTCCACCAAGGCACCGCACCACCAGAAGCAGCATCAACCATGCTTCTATCCATAGGAAGAAGTCCTTCATAAAAATATTGAATAAGTAATTGATCATTGATTTGAGGGTGTGGACAGTTCTCTATATTTTTGGAAAAGGAAAGTTAACGGAAGTAAGTTTGACGATATCAAACGACAGAGGACGTTAGTGTTGAGTTACAAAATAGATGGGGCGTGGGTTACATTTGCACAAATATCTCACAGGAGGTGAGTGTAACTCCCTAATCAATAGTATGTGTGTGTGAGATAAAGTCTAATCAAATTTTGCGACTACTATGCTAAATAAAATTTGTCAAAGATTTTGACAAATTATATTTCTAGCAAAGATTTTGGCAAATTATATTTCAACATAGTGATTACAAAATATATTTGAACATAGTAATTGCAAAATATATAAGATGTCATAAATTAAACCTCTAATCATATATTTAAGATAAACAAGACTCGTAACGCTTGAACCACTTTATTATTATCATCGATATAAAGGTGCATAAAGGTGTCATTACTTCTTCTTAAGCATGCAAATATATAAAGGTTTCTTGATTTTCACCATTAGTTTAATTAATCTGATTTAGGGTTAAGTTGACTTCTCGACTTCTTACCAGTATTCATTCTCAATGTCATTACTTCTTTTCTATCTACCATTAGTATAAAAAATCGTGATAATCAAAATCTAATTTCTCTCTGATTTTTTTTTTATCGATTTTCGTTTTTGTCCTACCTAGATACTAACTTTCTTTTTTTTTTATCATACCTAGCCTCAAATTCTACAACTAACCACACACCTTCACCAAGACTCTCTCTCTCTCTCTCTCTCTCCATGGAAGCTGAAGCACACAAAGAGCAAGAAAATGAACTTGTCATCCAAACACATGCACTCAAAATAGGCCACAACCAAGAAGAACACTCTCCTAAACACCAACAAAAAGAAGACACCACACTACAACCGGAGCAAGAAAAAGCGTTTCTCATCCAAACATTTGAACTCAAAATCGAAGACAACCAACAAGAAGCGTACTCTCCGACGCACCAACAACAAGAAGAGACCAACAACAACATCGATTCTCCGCCACCACTACCATTGGATAAAGTGGAAGCAATTATAGGATACGAGTTTAAGGATAAGCACTTATTGGAAGAGGCTTTCATTCATATCACATACGGAGCTGAAAATAACTTATCTTATGAGCGGTTGGAATATATCGGTGACGCTGTCCTTAACATCGTAATAACAAAGGAACAGTTTTTCTCCTATCCTAATCTGAAACCAGGTGATTTGACATCATTACGATCCAAGAATGTTGACACCGAAAAGCTTGCACGGGTCGCTGTTAAACTCGGGTTAGAACGTTATTTGAGGCACAAAAAACCTATGCTTCATGAGCAAGTAAATGATTTCTTCTATATAGTCTTTAATTTGTAGATTTGGGCAAAGTCACTTAGTTATTAATATCAAAGGTTTCTCACTTTTTAGACTTTTTCTTTTCCGGTTAATCTAAAAAAAAAATTCTATAGATATGATGATATACTTATATAAAATCACACATTTATTTTTTCGATGAAAACTAAATTACACATATTAAGCTAGGGTTTTTTTTAGGGGGATGTATCAATTTTTTTAAAAAAAATATTTAGGGAATGTATTAAGGTATAGTGAATTAATTTAAATTTAATATATCCTCTAAGAAATTACATTTATATGTGCAATCTTAAAAAAAATCACTATGTTATCTAAATTATCCTTCATTCACATGGTGGTACCGTATTGTCCATATGTACCCTATTTTTCCTTAAAGAGTGTCTTTAGCTAATGGCTCTATAAAACATTTTTTTTCCACTATCAGTTGAATCTGGTTCGGGAGTCAGTTCTGCCATCAAGTGGTTCCAGTCCCCTCCTGATCGCAGTTGCGAGGGATCGAACCGCGTTTCTCCTTCCAAGTTCAGTGTCAATCACCACTGAACCAACTAACGATTAGTGGCTCTATAAAACATTGTTATTGGCATGCTTTAGGTCTATATATATATAACATTTTACTTTTTTTTTTCTTTGGCAATTGGTAAAGATTCAAGCATTTATTGAAGCAATTGAAGAATATCCTGTACATTCCAATGGGTTGATCGACGTGCCTAAAGCTCTAGCCGATATTGTTGAGTCAACCATTGGTGCTCTCTATATTGATTGTGACTCCCTTGATATTGTGTGGAAGGTACGTTCTCACTAATTTTTCACTTAATATAATAGATTTTAAATATTTAAAATTTCATCAAAAAATATTTTTATAGAAATTATACATTTCTATATGTTTGCTCTCTATTGATTTTGACATATACTTTGACATGTTCTTATTATTTTATATGGATACCCTCTATGATAATTCATGATTGTTTTAAATATATACTTTATTATATATAGACTTAGTTACACTCTTTTAGTCTTTCATGCATTTTTTTAAATAGCAAATAATATTATATATAATAAGCAAAAAAATAAGAAAAAAATCAAAATAGAAAGAGGTATCGGATATCGGAAGTACACCCTGCCAACACCTAAAGTCTTTCATGCATCTCAAGAGTTCTAATCATTATTGTCACATAAAAAAAAAAAGTCTACAATATATAAGATATATATTAAATGGTAAAAAAGTAGAAGAAATGCAATATTATTTGATAAAAGTAAAATTATTATAGATATGTTGGTATATATAGGTTAATGGTATATGTAAAATATTTATATTTTTAATATGTATCTGGAGCTATAAAAAGTACTTTATATTTATTAATTCTATTTTTTCATTTCATTTTTTAAATTTTATTTTGGGCAGGTTTTTAGGAAACTACTTGAACCTATAATTGAGCCAGACACTGTTCAAAAGCACCCCCTCACCGAGCTTAATGAATATTGTCAAAAGAAAAAATTCAATTTACAATTTGTGGACTTGTGGGAAGAATCTAAGAGCATTGATGTCTTTATAGATGAGAAATTTTTTGGAAGAGGCACTTATGGCTCTAAAAAAGAAATTGCACGTCATAGAGCAGCACAAAATGCCTTGGAGAATATAGGAAAGGTGCCAAGTATAAGCACCTCTACAGTTGAGGATGCTCTTGCAGATTGATGATTATAAATATGCTTGTGTTTGATTTGTTTTATTTTATTGTGTGGCTTTTAGGATAAACAAGTGTGGTTAAATTTGTGTACTGTGTATCATACACAATAAGAGTTTAAAACTAAATTGTTTAGATGTATGAAGGACAAACCTACTATTATTGTTTGTGGTTTAGTATAAATTTATATTTACATCGTAGTCCCTCAATCATATCCATAAGCTCATTCTTTTTTGGTTCACAAATTGTCACCACTTTCAACATTTGCATTGGAAATCTTTCACTCATACACTTAAAGAAGAAAATTAATTATTGTACCGATATTTTAACAAAGGCGGGAGCTTCAATGGACAATCGTCTTACCTTTGTTAGATGTCTTCACTGTTGTGCAAGTGTGAGTGATTAAGTCTCACATTGTTTAGAAAAGTGAAGATTGAATACTTTATAAGGACCCACAAACCTAACACTTTATGGTTTTGGGTAAGAGTGTGGTGTCCTACTCACTTGTGAAGTTGTTCTTGAGCCAAATGTGGATGATCCCCCGTCTGCCCCTTCGTGGCCTAACAGTGGTATAAGAGCCGATGATTCGACGAAGGGTTTAACTGGCTCCTTGTATCAAAAGTCTTCCTAACAAAGGTGGTCAGACGGCGTGTCCCGTTGAGCAGCGGCAACGACGGTACAAGTGTAGTGTAGCTGTAAGAGCTTCCGCTTGAGGGGAGCATATCCAAGAATGGATGGACTCACACTTGAGGGGGAAATTGTTGTGGCAAGTGTGAGTGGTTAAGTCCCACATTGTTTAGAAAAATGAAGGTTGAACACTTTATAAGTGAGAGGACCCATAAACCTAACACCTTAAGGTTTTGGGCAAGAGTGTGGTGTCCTACTCACTTGTGAAGTTGTTCTTGAGCTCAATATGAATGATCCCCGGCCGGCTGCCCCCTCGTGACCCGCCAACTCAATAATGTGTTACTTATTGTTACTTGATTGTGTGGCACGTAATAAATCTATTTCATACTCCCTCCTATCACAAATATTAGCAAAGTGTAGTTAATTTTTTTGATTTAATGTTTAAGTTTACTATATTACCCCTTTAAAAAGTGTAAAAGTGAAATAAATGCCAAAAAAATAAGAATTAAATAAGGGTATATTAGGAATAGTGATATTACTTAGTTTAAAAGTAATTAACTTTTGCTTATAATAGTGACCAAAATTTGAAGTGTTTTTTTGCTTATAAATGTGATCGGAGTGAGTATATGTTATATTGTTTAATATTTTAAATAATGTGTTACTTTTTTTTTGATACAAAATAATGTGTTACTTTGTTACTCAATAATGTGTTACTTTGTTACTCAATAGAGTGTTGTATATTGTTTCAAGTGGTTAGGTTGGGAGTGAGATTTCCCCATATTTTGGTCAATCTTAAAAATGTTAAGAAGTGCTAATTCATCTTGAATATGAGTTTGTTAGATGTTGTTAGTGTTAGTTACAACCAACTTGTTAGTTAAAAGTTTGTTAGTAACTAACTAGGTTAGTTAGGGAATTGGTTAGGCCTTGGGTTAAGCTTGCTTGTTACACAAGCTTCCCTATAAATGCAATTAGTGCATTCATTCGTAATCAACAATTGTTGGCGCACCAGAAGCAAGGATTGCTTGGTTAGCTGTATCTTTCACATACTCTATAGCTATTACTACATTATCAAAGTTTGGAGTTAAGGATCTGAGCACTTTCTCTACTACCATTTCATCAGTGACAGTCTCTCCACAATTTTGCATTTGATGAACAAGTGCAAGAAGTTTTGAGAAGAAATCACTTACTTTTTGATCCTCTTCCATCACCATAGACTCATATTGCCTCCTAAAGGCCTGCAATTTCACCTTCTTGACCTTGGTTCCACCATCATGGTAACCCTCAAGTATATCCCAAGCTTCTTTGGACTTAGTTGATTTTGAAATCTTTTCAAAATGATGTGCATCACAATTCTGCTGGATATAGAATAAAGCCTTGCAATCTTTTTTCTTGTTTTCTTTGTATGTGTTTCTCTGATCAATAGTTGGATTTGCTCATAACTGGAAGTAGAGTTGCAGAAATTGCAAAAGTGAAAGATAAGCTCAAAAATGAAATTGAAATGTCTGATCTTGGTGAACTTTCATTCTTTCTAGGAATGGAATTTATGAGAAGAGAAGATGGTATAGTGATGCACCAACAGAAGTACATTGGTGAATTACTTGAAAAAATTGAAATGGAAAGCTGCAATCCATTGTCAAATCCATCAGAGACAAACACACAAATTGATGAGTGCACAGATGAAGAGAAGGTTGATCCAACTGTGTTTAGACAAATAGTTGGCTCATTGAGGTATGTGTGCAACAGTAGGCCTGATATATGCTATGTTGTGAGTGTCATCAGCAGGTTTATGCATGATCCAAGGAAGTCACACATGATAGTTGCTAAGAAAATCCTCAGATATCTTAAAGGTACTTTGGAAGTTGGTTTGCTATTCCCTATTGGTACAAACAGTGCAGAGAGTACTTTGATAGGGTATTCTGATAGTGATTGGTGTGGAGACATAACTGATAGGAGGAGCACATTAGGGTATGTTTTCAAGTTCAATAATGCTGCAATCTCTTGGTGTACAAAGAAACAAGCTGTGACTGCTCTCTCATCTTGTGAAGCTGAGTATATAGCAGGTACATTTGCAGCATGTCAAGCAATTTGGTTGAATTCAGTGATGATAGAAATCAAGTGTGAACCAGTGAAGCCTCTAATCCTAAGGATTGATAACAAGTCTGCTATAAGCCTTGCTAAAAATCCAATCTCACATGGCAGGAGCAAGCACATTGCTACCAGATTTCATTTCATTAGAGAACAAGTGACAAATGGAATGATTGAAGTGCAGTACTGTCCAACTGAGGTACAACTTGCAGATGGTTTTACAAAAGCTGTGAAACTTGACAGGTTTGAGTTCTTAAGGAGGAGCTTAGGCCTGGTTGTGTGTAATTCAAGCATGAATTAAGAAGGAGTGTTAAGATTTGATAATTCATCTTGAATATTAGTTTGTTAGATGTTTGAATAAGAGTTAGTTACAACCAACTTGTTAGTTAAAAAGTTTGTTAGTAACTAACTAGGTTAGTTAGGGAATTGGTTAGGCCTTGGGTTAAGCTTGCTTGTTACACAAGCTTCCCTATAAATGCAATTAGTGCATTCACTTGTAATCAATCTTTTGTGGCCCAATAAGGAAGAATAAAATTCTCTATTTTCCCTAAGTTTCATATTCAGTTCTTAATCAAAATCATCAAGAAAGGTTTTCATCTTGTATAACACAGTTTTTGCAAAACTGTGTGTGTGCTCAAGCTCAAGTCTGCGCGCCTATGAGCTTGCCTGCGTGCCTGTGCCTGCAATCGATCCTCTGAAGCACTTCAGAGTCAGAGGCAACATAACCTCTGAACTTTGCATCCTCTGAACCAAGCAATCCTTGCTTCTGCTGCGCCAACAAAAAAAGGGTGTTTTTTTGCATGGTTATAGGAAGATAAAAACTGAAAATTGGCGATTTATTAAAGATAGAAGATTTACTTTCACTTGTAAGTCTTCTTATATATTTTATGACACTCATGAAAACACTTATTTTAAAATCATACATTTTAGTCCATCGATGATTACATGGTCCCAATTAAGCCATATTTTTTTATACTATGATTTTTTGTCTATCGTAATAATTGTTGTATTTTCTTTTTAAATTTACAATAGAGGGAAATGAATCATCATTTTAAGATGCAAAATTGTACTAATAATTGTGATTACTCAGACTAAAAGTTTTGATTTTATAATGGGAAATTCTTATTTAGCCATTAGTATCCCTACCCATGCTACTGCCGCGCCCATCCTAGTTGTCAAACTATAAATTTGAACCACACTATTGATAGATTAGTACATGTTATTTTATATAATTGCATATTCAACCCAAATACATTAATTGCAACTTTCACCATTTCCTATTCATTTAAGTGTTCGGTGCTCCTCTTCCAAAATCCAAAAATAATAATCCCGCCATTTTTGTTCTTTAAAAAACAAACTAATTAAAATTTCATTTTTATATTTCTATATGTAATTAAAATAAATTATTAATTTTTTTATTGTGTTTAGAACTAATAAAATATAATTTAATTATAAAAAAATGGACTCTTTAATAATTTTGAGTTTATAATTTATAACTTATACTCCTTCCGGACACAAATATAAGCAAAAGTGCATGTTTGCTTATATTTGTGTCAAGAGGGAGTAGTAGCTTATAAGTTTACAAGCATATAACTTATTTTTACTAATTTATAGTTTATTTTGATAAACTAAGGGTAAGTTTACAAGCATAAGTTGTTTACGTAAACTCAAAAATAAGTTAATCTAAACGGGCCTTAAGAAAAGATTGGATTAGCTTATTTTTTTAATTTTTTTGTTAATTCATAAGTTTCCATTAGCTAAAATTGTATCTTTACAATTTTTTTTTTATAAACTACATTGACAAGCTTGTGAATAATATTGTAAAAAAAATATTAATTTGCAGTTATTTTATATAAGTTCAAAAATAAGTCAGTTTAAACGAGCACTAATTCAATTAATTTATAACTAATAATTTTTGCTCTCAATTTTACCCTGTCATTTTAGTTAAGAAAACTTAATATTAAAAAAATACATCTTCTATATCATTTAATATTTATAAACAAATTCAACACCACTAATTTTATCAAAAAAATACAAATTCAATCAGCTATTTTATGTGTTATAAAATAGTTATTCGCTATAAGCTCATCCACTGTTTTGTTGTAAAACGAATTTTAATTTATTTAAATTAAGTTAATATAAAAAATTGTTTGAAAAATCATATTTAATTTATCTTTTGTTAAAATATTCTAAATTTTTATGGGAGAGATTCTTATAATATTATGAACATAAATTCAAAAACTGATTTAAAAATATGAAGAGTACATGTGAGTTTCTTAAAAGCGGGGACTAAAAGTCTTGACGTCAAATGTTTTTGGGGACTAAAATTTGCTGAAATTTTTTACAGAGACTAAAAAAGAAATTTGAGATATTTACAACGACCAATTATTTAACCCTAAACTTTATAATGATAAAAAGAAATAGAGAATGAATATAATATTTTATTAAAACTTATTAAAAATAGAAAAATTTATTTTTGGACCGAGTTCATATTAGACGATCCCAAAAACAAAAAGTGACAAAACAAAACCTTGTCGATGACCATGAAGAGTGACTACAGAGAAATTCTTGTGTGGTCACAATAGGTTGAACATAAGATCTAGGCACTCTCGCAAAAGTGAAACAATTAATTAAAAATAAAATTAAATAATGTGTGTTTTTTAAATGTCTAGATGATATTATGCTTACACTGCTTCAGCCACTGCCTACTCTACTTCGTTGCACCTCTCTGCTTCATCTCCACACCACGCGATATACTTTTTTCTTCCGCCACGATGTAACTGGACGGTTGGTAGTGTGATGAGTTCTCTAGTCCGCACCTAGAGGTGGGAATAGGCTAGGCCGAGCTAGGCTTTGTCAAGCCCGAGTTTGGCCTGTCAAAAAATCGAAGGCTTGAGCTTAACCTGTGGCCTATCATAAGCTTAATTTTTAGGCCTGAGCCTGACATTTTGAAAGTCTGATGTGGCCTTCATATTTCAATTTTGATATTTAACATGATATTTTAGAGAATTTGTCATCATATTTCAATTCCAGTTTATAATAATAAATTTATATATATGTTAAAAACTAATGTAGATTAATAAATTTAAACTACTTAAAAAGTTAATAGATCTATAATTTAATCAAAGTACAAATTTTAATATATAAACAATAATCATATTAAAAATATTATTCATATTAAGTTAAATAGGCCGATATAGTAGGCCTCAAAGACTTTTTTAATGGCTCGCGACCTGACTTTTTTAGTTAAATAGGCTTATAAAAAATATTTAGCCTGCTCTATTTGGAACTGGGGAGTATATATGCATGCCAATTTTTTTTTTTGACAAAAACAAAATTTAGTGCATTTCATTCTAATAATAGTTTCAATACAAGGTGAAACAATGATCAAAGACCTGATGACTAGCAAAAGAACGAGTTGCCTGAGCAAGATGCATGCCAATTTTTATAAGACCAATTTTATATTATTATTATTATTATTATTATTATTATTATTATAAAATAACATTCATTTATAAATGTGACATTTATTCCAAAATATAGAGATATTTTAGGAGCAACCTGGTATTATAAAATAGCATTCATTTATAAATGTGAAGAGTAATATTTATAATTTTACACTAGTGACAGACCAAAATATTTGGTTAGACCGTAAAAAATTGATTAATAAGTTAAATATGTAAATTTTTATATATTATATATGGGGTTTTCTAACTTAGACCCTAGTTAGGTCTAAGTTAGCAAGGTGCACCTTTTGAGTTGGACAAAAATACCCCAATAACTATTAATTAATTAGAAGGGTATAGAAGGGTAGTGATGTCAATGTAACTGTTTTTTTAGCGCGCCCCCCATAGCTCTTCTTTTCGCGCCCCCCATTTCTACAGAACACAATTAGTGTAGAATCTCAAATCAACGCGCCACACGCGCCCCCAAATCGCAACCCAACTCTTCACCATCGCCGTCATCATCATCTTCATCATCGTGCAATCACCATCACCATCGCCGAACAAGCTACGCCAATGTTCATCGTCGTGCAATCACCATCACCATCCCAAATATTCGTCTGTTTTCATCTTCAACATCATCATTCACATAGATAGTTCATGAACGCATACCATCACAATTTCATCTTCAACACTTCATTACTGCGTTTCGTTTGCTATATTGATTAGTTAAATTTATGCGTTTCGTTTCCATCTATGTGATTTCTGCAACAATCATACATGCTCCTGTTTATTTTTTCATGAACAATCATCTATGTGATTTCTGCAACAATCATACATGCGTTTCGTTTGCTATATGTGCATGATTTATGCTCCTGTTTATTTTTTCATGAACTATGAAATTGTGCGTTTATTTTGATTTATGAAATTATGTGATGGTAGAATGGTTTCAGATTGTTGTACTCTGAAACCATTTTGATGGTATAATGGTTTCAGATAATTGATGCATTTTATTTGATCTGTTTTATGGTTTTTTTTTGTGATGATTTTGAGTTCATATGATTTTTGAGTTCTGAATTGATATGTTATTACTTTGATATGTTCAGATTTAAACTATAAGATTAGACATGTCGACTGAAGTACGGGATGAAGTTGATATTGATGAAATTGAACTTCTTACAAATGTTGATTTCCCTCAAGCCATTAACATTGATGATTGGATTCCTTGTCAAGGTCAAATTTTTGATAGTGATGATGATGCTTATAATTTTTACTGTTCGTTTGCACAAAGAAGTGGTTTCTCAATTAGACGTCATCACGTTTATAGAAACACTACTGAGGAGGGAAATCCACAAACAGTTTACAAAAGAGAGTTCGTTTGCCATCGATCCGGGGTTACTAAATCAGTCAAAGTTAATGAACTGGAAAGTCAAAGGAAACGGAAAGCTTCAAGGTGTAGTTGTAGTGCTAGATTGGTGGTTGCTAAAGAGACAATTGGATCGGAAGAAAAATGGGTGGTAATATATTTCAACAATGTCCACAACCATGATTTGTTAGATGAGAAAGAGGTTCAATTTCTCCCTGCTTATCGTAACATCCCGGTTGTTGACCAAAACCGTATACTAATGATGTATAAAGCTGGTTGTTCCATTAATGTCACAATGAGATTGCTTGAATTAGAGAAAGGAATAGATGTGGGTAGTCTACCATTTATGGATAAAGATATTAGGAATTTCCTTCAAAACCAAAGTGGTATTGTCAAACAAAATGATGCTTTAGATGTCTTGAAATTGTGTAAAGGGTTGAAAGAGTTAGATGATGCCTTCCAATATGATTACACAATAGATGAGAATAAGAAGTTGGAACACATTATTTGGGCATTTGGTGATTCAATCCGTGCATATGAATCTTTCGGGGATGTCGTTGTCTTTGATACTACTTATCGAATAAATCGTTATGATATGCCACTTGGAATATGGCTTGGAGTTGACAATCATGGGAATTCAGTTTTTTTTGGTTGGGTTCTATTACGAAATGAGAAGATTTCTTCCTTCACATGGGCTTTAAAGGTAAATATCTATTTAAATTAGATTTGTTATTCAATTCTGGCTTTCATTAAACCACATGGGGATGTGGTTTCATTAAATTGACTTTTCTTAATTAAACTAATAATTTTTTAAGTAGGTTTCATAGAATGACCGAGATTTAGAGCCTGTTCTTTCAACTAGTGGAAGTTTGTCTGAACCTTTTATCATAATTGTACACTGAAACCATTCAACAAGACAAATGGTTTCAGTGTATAACTTACTGAAACCATTTTACAAGAGTAATGGTTTCAGTGTACAAGAGTAATTAGATTTGTGATTCAATTCTGAACTTTGACTGTTAATATCTTATTTCAATATTTTCAGAATTTCCTAGCTTTTGTCAAAGGAAAGAATCCACAAACAATTCTTACAGATCAAGATCCATCGCTTAAAGAAGCCATTGCAAATGAATTTCCGAACACAAAACATGCCTTTTGCATATGGCACATTTTGGCAAAGTTGCCAAGTTGGTTTTCGTTTGTATTAGGTGCAAGATATAATGACTTTAAATCTGAGTTTTTCAAGGTGTACCATTTAGATTGTGAAGATGGTTTTGAACAATATTGGAAATCCATGGTTGCACAATTTGGTCTAAGTAACGATATACATATTAAATTGTTGTATTCTCTTCGCCAACGTTGGGCTCTAGCTTATTTGAAGGACTTTTTTTTTGCTGGGATGACAACAACTGGACGTTCGGAATCGATAAATTCATATATAAAACACTTCTTGGATGCCAAAACAAGTTTGACTGATTTTATTACTAGGGTATGAACTTAACTTTTTTTTTTATGCAAGTTATGATCTTATTCAAGTACTCTGTTTCAGTATTTGACTATATCATTGGATAAAAGTACTGAATTGGTGTTAAAGTTATGATCCTACTAAGTTATGATCTCACTCAACTATTGTTGTATTTTTGGTAGGTTGGTGTTGCTGTCCAGATTAGGAATCGAGTTGGAGAGGAAGCAAGAATGCGTCAAAAGTATCATAATCATCTACTTAAAACAAGTTTTCCAATGGAGGAACATGTTGCATCTATACTCACACCTTATGCTTTTGGGTTGATTCAAATTGAGATTGAGTTATCTACAAAATACGCTGCAACTGAAACAAACAGTGGCTCTTTTATTGTGAAGCATCACACCAAAGATGATGGAGGTCGTCTTGTAACTTGGATAGAAGGTTAAGAATCAATTCGTTGCTCTTCTAAGGAATTTGAGTTTTCTGGAATATTGTGCAGGCATGCTATTCGAGTGCTTCTAATGAAAAATTATTTTCACATACCTTCAAAGTATCTTCCTTTTCGATGGAGACGTGAAAGTTCATTGATCCCAAAATCTAGTCACATAGTAAACAACAATGATGTCTCCTCTGCTGAGTTTCATTCTCTGATTCAATGTCTTGAATATGAATCTTTAAAAACAAAAGAACGGAAACAAATTGCTACTAAAGGGTTGGAGGATCTTATCCGAGAGATAAAAGGAATGTCCGAAAGTCATGAAGATCAAATTGGTTTGGAAGTTGTTCCAAATAATGATGAATGTGATGTTGGAATTCCAGTTAGAACTAGAAGCGAAGGTCGACCAAAAGGTTCAAAGGCAAAAGTAGTAGTTGAAGTTGTTTCAGATGATGATGAATGTGATGTTGGAAATCCAGTTAGAACCAAAAGCAAAGGTCGACCAAAACGATCAAGGCCAAAAGGAGGAGTTGAAGCTGCAACCAAGATTCGCCATTGTCTTTTTCCGAATTGTGGTGCAACCGGCCATGACACACGGAATTGTCCAAACAAAAGGAAACATAATGACATATTGCCTAATGAATCACCTAATGAGTAAGTTTTACTTGAATGAAAATAATGAATTGTTGTTTCTTTTCAATGCTAATATTGACTGTTTGTTTTTCTTATGATTAGGTTCAAAAAGGGTTGGAGAAATTCATCTAATTAATAGTCAAAAAAGGCTTCGAGGATGTAATGGATAAAAGTGATGATAGTAATTCAACAGAGATGTGTTTCATGTTTTCTGGTGTGGTTTTAGTAGTGGGAGTAGTAGCTATAATACAATGATATAGTGTTGACTATATCATTGGATAAAAGTACTAAGTTGCTTTTCATTAACCAGTCTTATAGTTCTCTTTAATTGATGTAATGAGATGTTAAAGTTTGTTTTATTGGTATCATAATATGTTCTAGTGTTATTTTTTAAAGTTTGTTTTATTGGTATCATAATATGTTCTAGTGTTATTTTTTTAATTGGCCGAATATGAATATGATGTTAATGGTTTCAGTGTATAACGCTATGAAACCATTTAACTAGAAAAATGGTTTCATTAAAGTAATACGTTTTTCTTGAAACAGATATACCCATGACTAGCATGACTAGCTTTTAAACATTAAACTAGCTATGAAACCATTTAACTGTAATAATGGTTGTAGCTAAAATAAATACTAAAATTATGTATAATGCTATGAAACCATTTAACTGTAATAATGGTTTCAGTGTATAACGCTATGAAACCATTTAACTAGAAAAATGGTTTCATTAACTTCATAGTTAAAAAGAAAGAGTTATATATTTTAATGACAGAAAAGAGAGAAGATATAAGAGGTTCAGAATATATCAAAAAGAGCGAAAATACTAATTATAAGTGGCAAAAAATAATAGTAAATTCTGTTAAGCAAGCAACTATCAAGAGTTGTAACAAAGTGCACTTAGTTATACATAATCCAGAAATTCAAATTGCAGCCTCCAACAACCTTTAAACAACTACATTAGTTATACATAATCCAGAAATTCAAATTCAGAAATTCAGACATCATCCTAGCTTTTGAGTCAGTTCTTCACAGTAAGAAGTTGCATTCTTTTCCACTTTTTGTCTTATTGAATTGCTGGAGTCGGTTAAAATTGTGGACAATATCCCAATTCTTAAGTCCATCACCCTTGCAATTTTGTCTCGCTTTCCGAGTTGGCTCCAATTTTTGAAAGACTCCATTTGGGTGTAATGGTCACCTTGCCATTCTTCAAGGAACTTCATGCAGAAGACTCCACAATTGTCCTTATCAATTTGAGTTGGCATTCTTGGAGATTCCCAACTAAATTTGCTAAAGTGGAAAGGCAATGGCATTTTTTTATGAGTATACAATCCTATAAGAAATGCATTCACCTCATTCAACCATACATCAAACATCTTTTTGTATATATTTGGTGGGTCCAAATCCAACTTATCTCCATACATGCTGTTTAGGAATTGGAATCTGTGGCTTTTCAAATTGACAATAAAGCACACATAATGACTCCCTGGATTGCCAATCAATACGGGCGTCATGATCTGTTTAAAAGCACACAAAATATATTAGGATGCTTAAAAAAATGGAACAAAATTGAGCATATAACTCAAACTGGAAGTTTGCCTGAACCTTTTAAACACTGAAAGAATCACAAAACTGGAAGTTTCTAGTATGATATATTTTAGTAACTTAAAAAAAAGGAACAAAATGGGAGTTTGAACCTAATGGTTTAATATATTAGGTTGGGTCTTGCACCCTAAAAGTGGCGTAGTTTGAGTTAACAAAGTACAAATAACATGTAAAATCTAAGACATGTAAACTAAAATATATCATACTAGAAACAAGAATAAACATCTTTTTTTTCCCTGAATCAGAAGACTCACAGCTAGCCCCTAAATCTAAGGTTTATTAGCAATGATTTATGTACTTACTTATTGTCACATCTAAACTGTAATTTTAATTAGAAGGTACTACAATTGCAAGTGTTTAACATAACCAGAACTGATTACTTAAATGTATTAATTAGAACTTGGTAAAGATTACCTTTAATTAACCATAAGACTAAACCGTAAGATATTGAAACCATTTAATAAGACTAATGGTTTCAATGTATAACTTATTGAAACCATTTAACAAGATTAATGGTTTTATTGTATAACATATCCAATGAAACCACTAGTATATCCAACGAAACCACTAGTGTTGTTAAATGACTTCAATAATTAACCTATTAGTTTGGTTAATTATACACAATTGACATTTAATAGACTTTTTCATAATTAAAGCAACTAATAGTCGGGGAAGGACTTACGTATTCCAGACTTGTAGGGTCAATTTTCTTCCAATCCATGTACTTGAACCATTTCAGTCTTGCAATGAAGTTATTGAACGCAGCTGGTTGCTCTATTTCCAGTGCATCCGGTCTTTCCATGTATTGCTGTTTATATGAAATGAGTAAAATCAATTCCAAAAAAACTTAAAAGTAAGTAAACTATTAATATTCATGGAATATAATCCGTACATAATTGATATATCGTGTAACAAGCCTTGTCATTTGTCCTTTTCGTTGCCTCCAATTCAAGTAATTTACCCAACTATTTACAACAAAGCAACTGATCCATTCATCTTTGTTTAGAGTCCATAACTCTTTCTGTTGTAGAGAGAAGTCATGTGATTTGGAGTAGTAGAGAATTTCCTCCCTATATAATTATTAAGCAGTTAGGATTTGTAGTCACATATTCTAATCACAATATTTTAAAATGATTTTGACTTACTCATCAATTGAACTGATCCATGCATAGGTGCATATATCCTTCTGCAATTTAGTTGCAGTTGACTCGTAGACAGCAGTATCATATGGGCTTGTAAGGTACTTTGATTTCTTCACAGCTCGTCTACGTTCAGGATATGTGCGATCCTCCTTTTCATTCTTCCTCTTCACTCTAGTTGGCTTAACGGTGTCCGCTTGACTCAAGTCAATGATTTCATCAACCAACACCGTCCTTAACGGAGTTGCCCGCCAAATAAATGCCATAGCTGTTATTTTGCAGAATTGTGGAGAATTTAATTAATGAAACCATTTTTCTAGTTAAATGGTTTCATAGCGTTATACACCGAAACCATTATCATAGTTAAATGGTTTCAAAGCTATTTTAATGTTTAAAAGCTGGTCCTGTGTATATCTGTTTCAAAAAAATCTATTAGTATAATGAAATCATTTCAAAAAAATCTTACTCTACAACTTCTTTACAGTATTCTGATGATGCATCAAAATATTGTGGATACTGCAGTATTGTTTCTTGTGTAACAGAGAGTGGTGGTTGTGGTCCTTGCCCATCATCTGCTTCCTCATCATCTGCAGTATTGTTTCTTCTTTTAACTGATGCTTTATACCTTAGACTTTTTTTACCAACATTTCCGTCATCAGCTCCACATCCGACATCCTTCTTCTCATGTTTCTTTTCATCAGTTTTCTCAGCCTTCTTGTCATCCTTCTCATCCTTCTTGTCATCCTTCACATCCTTCTTGTCATCATTTTTCTCACCCTTCTTATCATCCTTCTTCTCATGTTTCTTTTCATCAGTTTTCTCATCCTTCTTGTCATCCTTCTCATCCTTCTTTTCATCATTTTTCTCACCCTTCTTCTCCATCCTGAAACAAGTGTTAAAGATATGGTATAAGATGTTAGAATATTATCTAAGGATATTCTACAAAATATAAATTTTATAATATTCCTTAATATTCTACCATTTATCAAGAAAAATGGTTTCAGTATATAACTTACTGAAACTATTTATATTTAAAAAACAAACTGAAACAAAATACTAGTCATTACTTACCCTGCATCAAAATATTGTGGATACTGCCGTATTGTTTCTTGTGTACCAGAGACTGGTGGTTGTTGTCCTTGTCCATCATCTGCTTCCTCATCTTCTACATTGGGAATTACTTTTCTTCTGTTAGCTGATGATTTATATCTTAGACCTTGTTTCCTAACATTTCCCTCATCAATATTTGCCTGCTCATTTCCAACTTTTTGTTCAGCTGCCCCATCTTTACCCTCAGCTAACCTTCTTTCCAATATTTCAGCAGCTCTATTGTAGATCATTATACAGGACCTATAGTGATTAAGATGCATCGGTGCCTGTATACAAATAATTATTAACATAACCGGGTTCACAATACTAATAATTATACAAAATCATAAGAACTCAACCATTATACCATCACAAAAATCATCAGAAAAAAAAGCATAAAACAGAACAAATAAAATGTATCAACTATTTGAAACCATTTTGCTGGTATAATGGTTTCAGAGTATAGCTTATTGAAACCATTTAGCAAGATTAATGGTTTCCACATAATATTCCTTAATTGTTTAATTTCTATCTTTATTTTTCACTCACCGCAGACAATGGACAAGTATCTGCATCAAAGCATAGCACGAGTGGCACTTCATCAGTGTTGTTCAATGTGGTTACACCGGCTGTCAATCCATACTCGAGTCCCATAACGTCGTGGACCTTTTGAATATCTTGGGTTGCCGTCTTTACGTCCCAATCACGAAGTGAGGGTCGTTTGTATCTCCCGGTCAGAAATGGGCTTTTCTTCCCCATCTTTTCCATATAATTAATCTACACAATAAATTAGCATGATAAAAACATCAACAATAAAAAGAGTCTGATTTGGGAATACACAATAAATCGCATACATAATTTAAAAAATTAGTCTTATATCTTTCTTTTTATGTTTGTTTATAGGATGATTTTAAAGAGATATTAGGAATCCTACATCCTAGCTTTTAACTATTAATTTAATGAAACCATTTTTCTAGTTAAATGGTTTCATAGCGTTATACACTGAAACCATTATCACAGTAAATTGGTTTCATAGCCAGTTTAATGTTTAAAAGATAGAGACATTAACAGTCGTCGGAAATAAGCAAAACAAGAATGTATGTATCACTAGATTTTCTCTATCTAGTGAATAAAAAATAAGTAAACTTATAAAAAAATTACTATGAACTGAGGGAATAAGTTTTCGTGCCATAACCGTCTGATTTCAAATCAACTGTGTCGAGATCTTTTACAGCGTCAAAATGTGTAAAAACATCACAACAGTCACAACAACAAATCTATTTTTTAATGAAACCATTTTTCTTGTTAAATGGTTTCATAGCGTTGTACACTGAAACCATTATCACAGTTAAATGGTTTCATAGTCAGTGTCATGCAATTTTAAACAAAGGAATTCATCATAAACTTGGTAAAAATGCATCTGAATCATACTATTTAGAAGCTCATGAGTTTGTTACAAAATCAACAAAGTTTATGAATGAGTATAATATCTGAGTAATGTTTTGTTGAATTCAAAACCATTTTTCCTATTTGTGTTTACATTACTAGACTAGGACTACCATTATCACTATCATATCAATTTACACTTGTTGAATTCAAAACCATCTTCCTAATCACAGTATTGAGTGTAAAACTAACTATAGTGGTCCAAAAATGTTCAAGTTGTTAATTGTTATCCAAAAAAAATATAAGTAGTAAGGTATAGAAATATTACCATGAGGAAATGGAAGTCGGCTAATGGATTTGCAACAATCGGATTTTGTAAACCATCTTTCATATATTGAAGAACATATGAACACCAATTGTACGATGACACGCCGGCTGGATCCTCCAATATTTGTGCATATTGTAGTGATACACCACTATGATTAGTGGGGCACAAAATATTGTGAATGATATAACAGATTGCCCCTTTAACCCATGCTTTTGGATGCTCGATCGTCTTCAATTTGCTTTCCAAATCACTCACCTTCACATGTGGAGAACTATCCCCACCCAATCCTAATTCTCTTCTTAGTCTCCTTATAGCTCCATCAGAACAAAGATCCAAGTTAATTTCCTTCCCCGCCATTGGTAGATCATACACTCGATGTACATCATCATCTCTCAAAGGGAGTACCTTTGTCTTTGTCAGTCTAATCCACATGTGCTCTTTTTCAAAGCTTTTTACTATCCAATCCACAAAGAAGGTAGGAATCTTTGTCCAATTACATATATACCTCATTCCTCCAAAGCCACATTCGGTAAGTTCCTTAACTATCTGATCTTTCCTTCTTTTTCCTTCTATCAATTGCATAATGTCGTACACCTTAGGTATGCTAAGCTTGTGCCTCAATCTTGGATCGGCATCGTTATCTTTCCTCACTTTATCACTTACTTTCTTCTCATCTTTTTTTCCCTTTCCTTTATGCTTTACATTTGCCTCAGCACCAGATGATGAAGCATTCCCTTTCTCCTCATCTGAAGCTGTCAACCCGAGACTGAAGGTTGGTGGATCTAGCATCTCTAGGTACTTAAATGTTTTCACCCTAAAACATAACAAATTCATAAGAACTCAACCATTATACCATCACAAAAATCATCACAAAAAAAGCATAAAAAAGAACAAATAAAATGTATCAACTATCTGAAACCATTTTGCTGGTATAATGGTTTCAGAGTACAACTAAAAATGGTAAAAGAGGATAAAATAATATGAACTGAATATGCATCTAGTTTACTATTGATGAAGCAAAACACAAGTGAAAAACTATCTGAAACCATTTTGCTGGTATAATGGTTTCAGAGTACAACTCTCTGAAACCATTCTACATTCACAATGGTTTCATCCAAATATCAGTATAAAATATTCACAACTTAGTCAAAAAGCCATTAGGACTCCAAATATCTGTGATTATTTATTAGTGAAACCATTCTACATTCACAATGGTTTCATCCAAATATCAGTGACTAGTATTTATTCATCCCTGACTTTTGTTAATTCTTCAAAACCGTAATCCAAACCATAGGTAGACCCAATTGAATGAAACCATTATATTAGCAAAATGGTTTCATAGTTTTTCACAAACACAATTTCATAAATAAAAACAAAAACGCACAATTAAAGTTTAGATTCAGAACAAAAATGAAATAGAATTACAGATACAAGAGATGGAAGGGATACCGTATGTTGTCTGGAGGAGATTGAATGAATCGTGATGGTCGTTTCTGGTGTTTGCGATGATGATGTTGATGGTGTTTTCGTTGAATCGTTGAATTGTGATGTTGATGGTGGTTGCGATGATGATGATGATGATGATGGTTTCGTTGAATCGTTGATTCTCTGAAATTAAAGAGAACGATGGTGGTTGCGATGATGATGATGATGGTGGACGGTGGTTGCGATGATGATGATGATGATGATGGTTTCGTTGGATCTGCGATGAGTTTAGAATTGGGGGCGCGTTGATTAGATTCTTTTGGGGCGCGTGAAACTGAGTTGGTGAAATGGTATGGGGGCGCGCGAGATATGGGGAGCGCGTGTTTTTATCATGTAAATTACATATATGTCCCTGTTGCTATACTTTGTCAAAAATAAAAAGAATGGGTATTTTGGTCCAACTGAAAAGGTGCACCTTGCTAACTTAGACCCAACTGGGTCTAAGTTAGCAGCCCCCATTATATATAAAAAAATTTATGTTGTAATAAACACATGCTTAATTATAAAAATAAAATAAACTATATAACATAGTCTCCTATAGGAGATTAGCCTCTGCAGTTGCTCATAGGAGGATACCTTTAATTTACAAAAACAAATAGCATAATTTATTGTTGGTTAAGTGAAAGGTTTGATTCCGTTAAAAAAAAAAAGTGAAAGGTTTAATTCGTTTTATAGTAAATACTAATTAAGATTCAAATTTCATATCTTTAGCGCAAAAAAAAAAAAAATTGGTTGGGAGGTTCGATTTCTTTAAGCATGTGGTTAGAGATTCAATTCGTAACTCATGGGTATCAAAAAAATTTATATTATTAATGCACAATTTTTTTTACGATAAATGTTTTTAATCTCTTATAATAAATAAATAGAGTAATAATATAATAACTTTTACCTTTTGAGTGAAGGTTTATGAAAATACTTAGAGCAGAAAGGGCATAAGTTACGGTGCATAAGTCTTGCTTATGCACACCATGCATAAATACCTCAGATTGCTTAGCGCGCCCTTCAGTTTGCTTAATTCGCCCCCCATATTGCTTAGCACACCCCCCAAGATTGCTTATCGCCCCCCAGTTTACTTAGCGCGCCCCCAAATTGCTTAGCGAGCCCCCCACCCCCAACATAAATAACACACAAAACCATTCCACAAGCAGAATGATTTTGAATTACAACCCTCTAAAACCATTCGACAGTAAAAATGATTTTGGCATTATAAGTACATCTAATGTGAAACCATTCCACAACAAAAATGGTTTTGGGGGGCGCGCGAGAAAATTGGGGGGGGGGGGTGCGTGAGAAAAAATTGGGGGCGCACGAGAAAATTTGAGAGTGCGCTAAGTATATGGGGGGGCGCTAAGCAATTTGGGGGTGCGTTAAGCAATTTTCATTATTTATGCATGGTGCATAAGGAAAAAGCTTATGCACCATAATCACTCCTTAGTAAAAGATAAAAAAACAAAGTAGTAGCATGAACACAATAAAGCCGCAACCTTTTAGTTTCCAATTTGTGCTTTGAAAGTTGCAAAGTAGAGTACATAGGGATACGGTTTGTAGGATATGCATTAATTAAAATGGGGTGAATTTGTAATTATAAATAGTTATATGCATAATTATATGCTTTATTAATTTTTCCAATGACACGTTTTTAAACCATTGTATTTATGACATGTAGGATGGGCTGGTGACCCAATTTTATGAAATGGGTAGTCAAATTCCCACCTTTTATAATGGTGGGAGACTATTTTCTTGACTTTGATAAAATAAGGGGATTAAAAGCGCAATTAAGTTAAGACAAAGTTATTTAAAGAACTGGTTTGTTGTAGGGATCAAATTATCTCTCTTTTAAGTATTGACATTTTGTCTCTTTTTAATTATTTTTATGAATTTAATTGTCCTTTTCAATGGTTGGTCAGGATGTATTTTTTTTTTGTGGGACTAAAACATTGCTTCTATTTTTCTCGGACTAAAAAAGGGTGTTGTATAGTGCAGGCGGCGGGTCAAACCCGACTCTAATCCGACTCTATTAGCGTCGGTGTCAGGAGTTGACGCTAAAAACAGACTCTAAAAATTTGTTTTTTAGTAGTGAGTGAATTAAAATAGGTCTTCACTTTCATTTCTTTTAAATCTAATCAGCATTGCAATAAAATTCGCACAGACTAAGCGCGTATAGAAGTGGGAAATTGCATATTCAATCTGCTCCCCAACAAATCAAATGTTTTTGTAGTTTTTAATTGCCATCTGAGTTGTTCTTTAAGGAAAGATACATCTTCATTTTAATATGGTGACAACTTGGTTACCCCTTGTCATAAATATAGTGGTTTAAAAACATGTCACTTACAATGTCATTAAATACAATACTGAGTGGTATTAGTTTTTAATTGTAGCAATGTCACTTTTGGTAATTGCAAAGCCACCCCATTTTGATTTTGTTGCGCACATTATCCCATGAGACCCTTGGGCTTACAAGAACGAACTGCACGTTTTGCAACTTTCAAAATTGGGATATAAAAGACACAATTTTTTGTCTTTATATTTTTGCAAAAAAAAATTTCTACCATTTTCATAAACTTTCACCCAAAAATAACTAAGACAAGAGACAACAAGTATATATATATATTGTAGCAATTTTCTGTTTTTCATAAGAGATGACTTTGTGTGTGTGTGTGTATATATATATATATATATATGTGCCTTTATTTATTTATTGTAGCAATTTTCTGTTTTCATAAGAGATGACTTTGTATAATATTTTTTTTAATTTACAGTTAAATTATACTCTCTCTCTGACCTTAAATATAAAAGAAAATTTAATTTTTACATTCATTAAGAATCTAATGTATCTAGCCTATAATATGGACCAAATAAATTAAATTTTGAATGAATCTGAAAAATTGATTTTATGTTATATTTATGACCGGAAAAAATATAGGTTATATAAATATTTATAGAAATATTTTCGAAACAAAATAAGAATAACATCATAGAGTGATTTGATTTTGGATGAATTTGTAAAAAAAATTACAATATATAATTTAAATAATTTTATAATCATGCTCCCAGAATAACTAATTAGTACTCTCTGATTCTTACGATAAATATCAAATATTTATATATATAAAAAATATATCGAGTCTCAGATTTACTTCTAACAACCGTGATAAGGTCTAAAGTTCGAATTCGGGTAAAGGCAGACCCGACATCGGGTCTCAAAATTTCGGAGGCCTTTATACAATTAGCTAGTTTGTGGCGGAAATATCCGCTAGTAATTTTTTTTTAAACAGAGTGTTTATTGGCAGTTCAAACCGCCGGTAAATGCTTCTATTTTTTTTAAGCGGAATTTATATGTTTAAAAAAATGGTTTATTGTTTTTAAAATTACATTAATTAAATAAAATTAAAATTTAATATAAAAATAATTAATAAGTAAAACATAAATATAATAAAACAACTAATATAGATAAATCTCATAACGCATAAAATATTTAAATATTACAAATTTTAAAAAAAAATACAACAGAAACGAAATATAAATATCTAAATATTATCCATGTAGTAATCATCTTGGTATTGATTTTCTCCTCGTTCAGTTATGACAGTCAATTATTGTTGTTTTTAGTAGTAATTTAGGTAGTTTTAATAGCAATTGAAGCCCAAAAGCAAGCAAATACCTGAAAAAGTGAAGTTACTTGGCCCAGAAGCAAGAAAATAAAGGAATAAATCGTTACATGGAATAAAGGTAAAAGACTAAAGATGTAATTTTTCCTAAAAATTAAGGACTAAACTTATAAAATTATCATTTTTGCAAGGGGTAAAAATTTATTTATCCCTAATAAAAATTTACATGCCATTATATTTTTATTTTTAACTCTATATTCTACCATATCTATATCATATTCGACAGTTAAACAGAATTAAGTGACCAATTAGAAAAAAAAAATGTGACAAAATAAGAATCCTGAACCGGTGCAGTTGCAAAAGTTTATGTCCATTGTAAAAAAATCACACATTTTTACTTTGTAGTCAATATCGACCATTAATTAAAAATAGAACGGTTTAGATTTAAAACTCAATTTTACATTGTAAAATAATCTCTGCCGATTAAAAAATGGATGGTTGATATATATTTCAGTGTGCTGTTTTTTTTTTTTGACTAAATAAGATGTTCATTCATTCAAATAATTGATAGAATACATCAGATATAAATACAAATTCAACTTCGCTAAAAACGAAAAAGGATGAATCTGCGAACAAACTCACAACATCCAAATTAATAGCATACAACGGCAAAATGCCTACAAGTAATAGGATAAATTTAAAGTCACCAGAATGTCCATGCTTCCGGATCTGCAATGTTGATGTCAAAATCATTGATTAAATCTGCAATTGATTTAAGTTGATCTTTCAATATGAACTAAACAAACACCGTAACACGACGGATAATCCAAAACGCCGCACAAATCGGACGACGACCAACACACTGCCGCATTTAGACGACTAAAATCAGAACAAAAGAAAAAACTAAAAAATTTGGTTATGTGAAAATCACTTATTGAGATTAAACGGAAGGAAAATAAAATGCGGAGGGGTGATTTTAGGTCACCACTCAAGGAAGAAGGAGGAGGAGACTTGAAGAGAAGAAGAATTAGGGCCGGCGCAAAGAACATTTCAGTGTGCTGTTGTGACCGAGAAAAATTGGATTGAGTAAGAAAAGTCCAATTTTATAAATTTGGACTTCATTATTCTAAAAAAAAAATTATTAATATTTGATGTAACTATTCATCACACAATAAATTATATTTACTCTCTTAAATTTAAACAAATTAAATTTCACTAATTCGATAAAAAAAATACCTGTTGTTACTGGAAATTATCGGATGTTTAAAAAAAAAAGCAATAATATATTTAAAGTGTAGAAAATGTTGAATAAATAAGTGTTGTCTTTGGTGGTGCTCGTGCTCCTCGGGTGTTCATCATCATCATACAAATGGATCGAAGCAGTGCTTTATGGAATCTGACAAAGAGTTAGCAAAGTTGATTCACAAATCAAATTGAATTGGAAATGAAAAAATACAATTAATGTATTTGGGGTAAATGTGCAATTATAAGAAAGTGGTATCTAATAATAACAATTAACAAACAAAGACTCATAAATGTTTCTATGTTTGACAACTAGGATGGGTCAAGTAACCCAATTCTTAAGAATGGGTACTTAAGAATTTGCCTTTTAGTATTAGTTAAAGAATACAATCAAAGAAAATAAAAGTAATTATAAAATTACTTTGGAAACTAAAAGTAGCGATTATTTTTTGGGTTATCATAATATTATATTATAAATATAAAGTTATCCACTACCGTTTAGTAGTGACTAATTATGAGACATCCTTGTTAAAACAAAATTTGAAACCAATATTATGAAATAAATACAAAACAGTTAAACACAAAAACATATTCTAGTGAGTGAAAGAGTAATCTCCCATTTTGAGTATGAGGTCAAATTCCAACCTAGGAGTGTACAAAGAGCTTTGTTTCCATTTTAGAACAGAGAGCAATCTTGTTGCAGGTAGGGCAGTCAATCCAGTCCTCCACCAAATCCTTTCCTCTGTCAAAATTGGTACAGTAGCCAGCCCTTCCTACAGGCATGTTGCATATATGCACCTGCATGGTATGGTATATAGTACTTACTACTACTAGTACTACCAATAAATAACTAATTGGTTTGTTTGGCATTACTATTTTAACACTAAAAACTAACAAGTGATCAATAAAGTCACAAAACAACATTCATATTTTAGAATCAAATCAAACAATCATTCATTCAATATTTCTCAACATTATATTTGACCATGTTAACAACAGATAGACAGGTGTTGGACAAATAAGATATACACATAAATAGACCAAGGAAAAGAAGAAGAAGAAGCAGCAGCTATAGAACTTGTAAAAAGAAACAAAATATAGGAAATAAAAGATAGACAATAATGACATTAAGGAAACTTTAGTTTAGAACATTCAATGTAGTGCCAAGATAATACTATAACGAAGGAAATTGTCACTTTCCAACATTTGAATTGGAAAGTGTTCACTGACACTATAAATTAATTAAGGAAGGAGCTTTTATGCTCGATGATTTTACTATCTTAATTTGTTTAATGTCATCCCCAACTCAAAAAATGTGTATTTTTTCTTTTTTCTACAAGGGAAATTAATTAAAAATTAAGATAGCTATATGTATCAATTAAAACATGTTTTCTAAAGCCGGTTTTTACTTTTAAAATAGATATGTCATTTAATGGATTTCTAGTTTTCTTGGGGCTCAAGTACTATTTTACATACAGTAAAAAAAATAAAATAATATACTACATTGAAAATAAATAAGTCTGACCGGAGAATCTGGAGTTTAGTTTTGCTTTATTTATCTACGTTTATTTATTGTTCATTTAATATAAATACAAGTTACTTCATGTCCGTTTGCCCTACCTTTTTTTGAGCTTATGCAAATAGCTTATACAATATAAATTAAGTTTTATGTTATTTTATAAGTTCACAGTAGTGAAAATTGTAATATTTTATGTTATTTTATGCTTATAAAAATAAACTTGTATATGTATCTCTCATAAATGAACAATGAAGTTAGATAAAAAGAGTAAGAGGCCGTTTGTTATAGCTTATTTTAGAAAAAAATCACTTTTTTTATAAAAATAATCACTTTTAATTGTTTTGCGTCAGTTTGTTAGAGATTTTTAAAATAATCAGAAGCTAAAAATAATCAGAAAACAACTAAAAATGAGAAGCTACTAAGAGTAACTTATAAAATAATAGATTTTTTTTAGAGGAGAGAGAAAAGAAATGTTAGAAGGAGAAAGTTGTTTGTAATTAAAGAAATCACTTTTATAAGTTGTATCCAAACAAACTAAAGATTATTTTATTTAAAAAAAGTGATTTTTATTATAATAAACAAACGCAAAGAAAATTCAACTTTTCTAGAAATCTCTAAAATCTCTAAATTATTTTAGATCAAAATCACTATTTTTTTAATCCGTAACAAACGCACCCTAAAACTAAACTCAAATAAATGAGTTTTTTTTGGTACAAAAATGAAATTTTCTTGCAAGTAGATGAAAATGAATGACTAATTTTATTGTTTTCCTTTATATATATTGAAACACATCACCCACATTATACTATATCGAAATTGTCCCTCTCCTCATTTTCTATCTCCATTTTCCACTCCCACTCTCTCTAACCAACACCATGGAAGCTCAATCACACGAAGATCAAGAAGAAGCACTTCTTAAGCAAACACATGCACTCAAAAAAATAGACCTTAACCAAGAGCAACACTTTCCTAAACAACAACAACAATTGGAGACAAAAGAAAATGATTCTCCACCTCCACTTCATGAAGTGGAAACCATTTTGGACTATAAGTTCAAAAATAAGCACTTATTAGAAAAAGCTTTCACACACCCCACTTACTACAGTGATGATAGCTTATCATATGAACGGTTGGAATACGTCGGAGATGCTGTTCTTAACCTCTTGATATCAAAGGAACAGTTTTTCTTGTATCCAAATTTGCAACCGGGTCGCTTAACCCGGTTACGAGCTGCGAATGTGAACGCTGAAAAACTCGCACGTGTGGCTATCAAACATGGGTTATATCGTTATTTGAGACACAAGAAGCCTATGCTTGGAGAGCAAGTAAGTTCTGTTTATGTGCTTTTTTGTTTAATGTGTCATAATGATTTCAGATTTTGTCATAGTTTTTCTTAAATTATTATTGATCATGAAAATTAATTATTTTTTCCAGATGACATACTCTCTACAATAAATGGTTGAAAATAAAAACTTGACTGAATCATACATATTGAGGAAGTTTTTTTTTTAGAAAAAAAATAAATTAGGAATAGTTGACATTTTTGCTCCACAAAATCTATACTTAATATAGTACTATTTGTTTATAACTCATCGAAGGCAGTGGCGGATCCAGGACCCTGGTTCGGGGGTGCAAAATGTAAATTTTAATAAATAATTATTAATCGTATCTGTAAAAATTCAAAAAAAAAAAATAACATTGTACCCATAAATACTCATAAAGTTACGTACATAAAATCTCTGTGAGTTTAGCTCATTTGGTAGAGACATCACATATATTATACACGAGTTGAGGTTACTACCATAGCAACATTTGATATAATCACATCACAATTATATATATCATGTATATATATTCATGACCGATTGATCATGTTACTACCATAGCAACATTTAATATTATCATATTAGAATTATATATATCGTATATATAAATATAGGACCCATTAATCATGTTACTATTTGTACAGATAATCACCCATTCGTGATGCTTCACCAGATACGGTTCCGAAGCTCAACAAAATTGGATCATCATTAACAAAACAAACACGATGCCAATTTTAATTTACTTGATTATTTAATTGATTCAAATATGTTTAAACAGAATCGCAATTTAATCATAAACATGTTTAAACAATTTAAACATAAGTAAACAAAACAATCCGATTCAAGGTTTCGTAATTGGCTCTGATACCACTGAAGGGAAATCGTATTTATAGAAAGCAGCGGAATTTAAAATTTTGGATTTCCTTTCCTTAGATCATTACGAACTTGGAATGAATCAGTGATAGAATTGTTACCTTGGTGAAACAGAAACAGCAAACTCTTTGCTTTGGTTAACGATCACAAGCACCACACGATGGCAGCACCTCTAGCCGGTACACACGAACAGCTTCCTTCAACCTTCAGTGCTAGCTGCTATAAGATGAAGGCTTTTGGGAGTGCGGTTTAGGGTTTCAGAGAACTAGGGTTGATGATAAATTTCGCAAGTGCACGAAAATCACGTAGTAATAAAAATATCGATCCACAGGGATTGTGTGATCAAACTAATCGAATGGTGTTCATAGACATTATACAGAAATTACACATAAATTGGGGGTATGTTGAGTAATGAATTGCTAGAAAATAAGCTTGATATAATGGAAAAGCGAGGTAGAATCATCGGAATCGCCTAGTCTATAGTTCAACCACATGCAATCTACTATATCATAGGAATCTACTCAAGTGTTAACAACTAGATCGACAAAATAGTGAATCGCAATCTCTTGTCAAAATCCACTCTATTCGTTGTCGATACTCCCCCGATCTCTCGGGCGGAAGCTACCTACAACGAATGATCTTAACGCGCGTCAATCGTTCGCTACACTCTATGCCTCAATCTCTCGACCGGAGACACTCGAGCGCTCAATACAATTCAGTTCAGACATTAAATCAATACTCTCGCACGTGACTTAACTCAAAATCATTACAACACTAATGAAGGATTGTAAAGCATTAAACATTGAATTGCATCAAATTAATCACTATGAAAAGAGTAGATTCTTACACATATAACAGATTACACATGATCTCCCTACATTCTAGACTATCCTAGATCCTACCTCCAAGGAGTTTAGCTCCTCATCGTTCTTCGTTTGCTTCCTTGCTTCATCGCCACGGCTTGTGAATCCATGATCTGATGCGCTTGGAGCTCTCCACTGGAGTGTGAATCACGATCTTCAAGTTCCAAGACCAGAATGTAGTCCAATTTTGCAGAATTTTCCAACCAGAAAACAGAATTATGCAGAAAATATATATACAGAATGCAACCACGCCGCGCGCCAGATCTATCACGCCGCGCGTGGTTGCAAATCCATCAACTACGCCGCGCGTGGTAACAGAATCACGCGGCGCGTGATCAAGTCAGAGGCAATCTTCTTCTTCAATCAAGACTTCACGCCGCGCGTGGTCAGGTATCACGCCGCGCGTGGTCAAGTCAGAGAGCAACCCAGTTCCTGAACAAGCTTCACGCCGCGCGTGGTCAGGTTTCACGCCGCGCGTGGTCAGAGTGACAATCTTGGCTCCCTGTGAGCTCCATCACGCGGCGCGTGATGGGCTACGCCCCCAGCGTAGTGAAAATCCTTCATTTCCTGCAGTTTTTCCTGTTTTCTTGCAAATCAAGTAATCAAGCTAATGGTTAGATTTCTCTTATATTTATTGCTAAAAACCTACTAAAATGTATCTAATGTTGCTAAAATAGGCATGGAATAGAGAGTGTGACGATTTGTCATCACAACCCCAAACTTGAACCTTTCCTTGTCCTCAAGGAAACAACTTTTACCTCAAGCTTTTGTGTCAAGACCTTGGCATTTTCCTTAAATTCACTCGAATCATACATACGTGAGACTCACCTGATGATCAATGATCCATCTGCAAACAATGCTCAATTGCACAGTCGTTCCCGCAAGACATTTTCAAGTAGTTCACACTTTTTGACCAAAGCTCTATGATTTCATCACACTACTCACATGCACTCTTCAGTTTTTGGTACTTCACTCAAATCAACACATCAATGCAAGTCAACAATAATTTTGCAAGTAGTCTAAGAATTCATTCGGTTCACTTTGTGCACACACATTAGAGGACTTTTAGGGTTATAACGTGGCTTGGCTAGGGTGGATGGTGACATTTTGGGATAAGTAGTAGAAAAACTTGGAGTTAGATCCCCCTATTAGTCAAAGAACACTTTCATAAAACCAAACCCTTTTTGAAATATAGTGGACTAGAGAACTTTTTCAAATCATCAAACAAAGTTTTGCAATCCTTTGAAATCAAGGCTATCACCTCTTTTCTATATTTTTCTTCTTTTTTCTTTTTTATTCATACATCTTTTGTTTTCTTCCTTTTCTCTTCTTCTTTGCCTTGCAATTTTTGAAATTTTTCTCAATTTTCTCAATTTTTCAACTCAAAACTTTTTGTAAGTTCTCTAGTACCCTCACCCCAAACTTTATTTGTTGCTAATTCCAAAGAGCAACCCCAAACTTAGTGGTGAGCAATGCGCATCAACCACTAATTAGGTGCCTAACCTCCAAGAAAGTCATTCCTTTTTTCATCAAAAATTTCTTAGGGTTTTGCAAAAATAACATATTCTTTTTCAGCTCAAATTGGTTAAGCAAAGGATAATTATATGTAAGGGTGGATAGAAAGGCTCAACGGTACCAAGAAACATGCCTCGTGTGTGCTACAAAAGTACCAATCAAATATAAAGACGACAAGCAAAATCGAGAGACAATACATGAGTGGATATCACACATAGAAGAAAAAGGAGTGTTTGGCTCAATACCTCTCGGTTGGGTCGAACCAAAGAACCGGTCAAAAAGTGTGCGTTCCCTTCCTTTGCCTCTTGATCACATGAGTGCAACAAGCTATTGCACTGCAAGTTTCACATATCACACACGGAGAAAATCAAGTAATTGATACTCAAGTGACTAGAAAGAACATGCCAAAATGTTGAAACAAACTCTAGAGGTAAAAATCATTCCACAATTAAACAAAAGAAGATTCAAATCCAGAGTACACAAAGAAAATATCCAGCCAATATCCAAGCAACATCAGAATATTATTACAAACCAAACAAATAAAAGACAATGAAGTAAAGATAGAGATAGAGTAGTAGAATAGTAGCAGCAGCAGCAGATCAGAACATCATCACAGCAACAGTGCACGATCTATAATTGAAGAAAAGGAAGGTTAATAGTAGTCACGTGCATTGATTTTAGGACTCACATCTTTTTGAAATACTGAGATAGATGGGTGGATCTGAGGCCTAAAACCAAGCACCAGACTGTATACCTTACAACCTGCGAAAACCCTCATGAGATTGAATTAATGAAATGAAGGTTACTGGATTCACTTGCACTGATTTTAGGCTTCACATCGCACTTAAGGACGTAAGTGAATTTGATAGATCTGAAGCCTAAAACCAAGCAGATGAATCTGAATCTTGATGAATGGTGAGTCTTTAGCTAGAACTTGAGAGTTTAAATAATCAGAACAGAATCACCTGAGCACGCCGCGCGTGACTTACTCCACGCCGCGCGTAGTCCATTTCAAAATTTCTCTCTGGTCCCAAAAATCCAACGGTCATGTTGACCAAATTTAAACGGTCAAGTTGACTCTGTCACGCCGCGCGTAGCTCTACGTACGCGGCGCGTGATAACCTTAGCAAAACCACACTCATCTCTGCCTTGGTTACGCGGCGCGTGAAAGGTATCATGCCGCGCGGGATCACTAGTCAGAGAGCTCACTTAACCACTTCCAACATCACGCCGCGCGTAGGAAGCAATCACGCGGCGCGTGACCAATGCTCCAGAGGCACCTCTTTCCTCCTCATACACAACGCCGCGCGTGACTGCACCACGCCCCCAGCGTAGTTTACTTCAACAGTGCTCTGTTTCTGCTCTGTTTGCTGCTGAAAGCTGCGTACCTACCTGCATCTTTCAAAACAAAACAATTAATCATTAGAAACCGTTGGGTTGCCTCCCAACCAGCGCTTGTTTAACGTCCCGATGCTTGACGTTCCATACCCCTAAGGGTCTTGGAAGAAAAGAGCCACGTTGTGCCGAACGAGCTCTCCACCACGATAAACTTTCAACCTTTGACCATTCACCTTAAAACTCTGATTCTCCTCCCCTGATTTGAAGATTTCCACAGCCCCATGTGGAAACACCTCCTTAACCACAAAAGGACCAGACCACTTGGACTTGAGTTTTCCGGGGAACAATTTGAATCGGGAGTTAAATAGAAGCACCAATTGTCCTTCGTGAAACTTTTTCAGAACTAATTGCGCATCATGATAGCGCTTAGTCCTTGCCTTGTACAACACTGCATTTTCATATGCCCTTTCGCGCCATTCCTCTAACTCGTTGAGCTTCAACAACCGAGCTCTACCGGCGAGTGTGGCATCCATGTTCAGTTGCTTAACAGCCCAGTATGCCTTATGCTCAAGTTCCACGGGTAAATGACATGCTTTTCCATAAACCAACTGATACGGGGAAAAACCGAGATGAGTTTTAAACGCAGTACGGTATGCCCATAACGCGTCGTCCAGTTTGAGTGACCAATCCTTCCTTGATGAAGAAACCGTCTTCTCAAGAATCTGTTTCAACTGGCGATTGGATACTTCAACCTGTCCGGAAGTTTGAGGGTGATAAGGAGTAGCAACCTTGTGCTTAACGTTATACTTCCTCAACAAATTTTCCAGATGCTGATTAATGAAGTGCTTTCCTCCATCGCTGATTAAGATCCTCGGCACCCCGAATCTTGTAAATATGTTCTTTTTGAGAAACCGCACCACAGTGGCTGAATCATTGGCTTGGCAAGCTGTAGCTTCGACCCACTTTGTAACATAATCCACACAAACCAAAATGTGCACATTAGATTGGGACGAAGGAAATGGTCCCATGAAATCGATCCCCCATACATCAAATGGTTCGACTTCAGTTAGGCCATGCTGTGGCATCTCATCTCTTTTAGAAACACCCCCCGATCGTTGACATGCATCACAAGCCTTTACAAACTCCATACAATCTTGAAATATCGTTGGCCAAAAGAACCCACATTGTAAAACCTTCGCAGCTGTTCTTGGGCCACTATGATGCCCGCCACAAGGCGAGTTATGACAATGCCACATAATACCTCGGATCTCGCTATCGGCCACACATCGACGAATCATGCCATCATTACTCATTTTGAACAAAAATGGATCATCCCAGAAATAATGTCTCGAATCCGCGAAGAGCTTCTTCTTTTGTTGTGCCGTCATTTCTTCCGGAATGAATCCACTAGCTTTGAGATTGGCAATGTCACCGAACCAAGGAAACTCAGATACGGCAAGCAATTTTTCATCCGGGAATTCACACTTAATAGCTTCTTCCTTATTAGTAATATCTGGATTGCTTAGCCTTGAGAGGTGATCAGCCACCACATTCTCTACCCCCTTCTTGTCTCGAATTTCCAAATCAAACTCCTGTAAAAGCAACATCCATCGCAACAACCGCGGCTTGGAATCGCCCTTTGTCAACAAATACTTCAAAGCTGAATGATCTGTAAAAACAATCACTTTTGACCCAATTAGATAGGAACGAAACTTTTCCAATGCGAATACCACCGCTAGCAATTCCTTCTCCGTTGTGGTGTAGTTAATTTGATTCTCATTAAGGACCTTGCTAGAGTAGTAAATCACATGGAAAAGTTTGTTATGGTGTTGGCCTAGGACTGCACCAACCGCGTAATCACTTGCATCGCACATCAATTCAAATGGGAGGTCCCATTGTGGTGCAACGATCACGGGAGCAGTAACCAACTTGGTTTTAAGACAATTAAACGCGGTCACACAAGCCTCATCAAAAAGAAACACCGTATCCTTTACTAGTAAGGATGATAAGGGTTTTGCAATTTTTGAAAAATCCTTAATGAACCGCCGGTAGAACCCGGCATGTCCGAGAAAACTCCTTACCCCCTTTACATTTAACGGTGGAGGTAGCTCTTTGATTACTTCAATTTTGGCTTGGTCTACTTCAATCCCCTTTGAGGAGATTTTATGACCGAGAACAATCCCTTCTCTTACCATAAAGTGACATTTTTCCCAATTTAAAACCAAATTGGTACTTATACACCTTTTCAGCACATCATTCAAATTAGAAAGGCAAAAATCGAAAGACTTACCGAAAACCGAAAAGTCATCCATAAATACCTCCATTGTGTCCTCCATCATATCGGAGAAGATGGCAAGCATACATCTTTGAAACGTTGCTGGGGCATTACATAATCCAAAAGGCATTCTTCGATATGCAAACACCCCAAAGGGACAAGTAAATGCCGTTTTCTCTTGATCTTCCGGATCGACGGTGATCTGATTATAACCTGAGTAACCATCAAGGAAACAGTAGAACTCTTGCCCCGCTAACCGTTCCAACATCTGATCCATGAATGGCAAGGGAAAGTGATCCTTCCTAGTAGCGGTGTTGAGCCGGCGATAGTCAATGCACATACGCCATCCCGTAACAGTCCGAGATGGAATAAACTCATTCTTATCGTTTTTCACCACCGTCATTCCCCCCTTTTTCGGCACCACATGCACCGGAGATACCCAAGCACTATCGGAGATAGGGTATATCATGCCGGCCTCCAATAGTTTCAGCACCTCTTTCTTCACAACTTCCTTCATGGTAGGATTGAGTCTTCGTTGCGGTTGCACCACTGGTTTAAACTCCGCTTCCAACTTGATTTTATGCATGCAAAAAGTGGGACTTATTCCTTTCAGATCGGAGATAGTCCATCCCATTGCGGCTTTGTTAGACTTCAAAACTCTCAACAGTTTCTCTTCTTCCAAATGAGTGAGTTTGCTGCTAATGATGGCTGGAAACGAAGCATCATCACTTAAGAACACATACTTCAGATGTGAAGGGAGTTGCTTTAGTTCGGGAACTTTCCTCTCTTCTTTCATTTGATCCTTGTTTCTCACTTCAAGGAGGCTTTCAAACTTAGGACTTTCATCTATCCGACTAGCATTCAAATTGCTAAGACACAACTCAATTTCTCGCTCCCCTTCCTCTTCCACATTATCCAATGAGTTAACTAACACTTTTTCAAGAGTGGAGGAGGAGTGTTAAACCTTAAAGATGTCTTCAATGACCTCATCAACCACTTCAATTCTGAAACATTGAGTGTCATCGTCGTGTTGTTTCATAGCTTCAAACACATTAAAGAGGATTTGTTCACCGTCAGTCCGGAACATTAGTTCTCCCAATTCCACATCGATAAGGGCGCGTCCGGTAGCCAAGAATGGTCTTCCTAACAGCAAGGGTTCCCAATTCTTGTCTTCTTCCATGTCTAAGACGACAAAGTCAGCTGGAAAAACAAATCCGCCAACTCGCACCAGAACATCATGTAAGATACCTTCCGGATACACGATGGATCTATCCGCCAAAGAGAGACTCATCTTTGTCGGCTTTGCTACAGCTCCTGGTATCTTCTTCATCATTGACAACGGCATCAAATTTACACTAGCACCCAAGTCACACAAAGCCTTTCCAATAGTGAGATCCCCAATGGAGCATGGAATGGTAAAGCTCCCCGGATCTTTCTTTTTCTGCGGTAGCTTCCGTTGAATGAGGGCGCTGCACTCTTCCGTCATACTTACCATCTCATCATCTAATGGTTTTCTTTTCTTTGTGAGCAGCTCCTTCAAAAACTTCGCATAACTCGACATTTGCTCCAAAGCCTCCACTAACGGTATAGCCATCTCAAGCTTGTTCAACACCTTCATGAATTTCTTGAACTCCTTCTCCCGCTCAAGATTCTTCACTTTCTTTCTCCTAGGAAAAGGCATCCTAGCATATGGCGATTCATCAACTCCCTTACCTTTCTCAACCTTCTTACTCTCTTTTTCTTTTATCTCCCTCTGTTTTTCAACTTCTTCTTTTTCATCCTTACTGATCTCAACTTCCTTGGTCATAGTTTCCTTTTCTACTTCTCCCTCATATCTCTCATTTTCAACTACGGCCTCTTGCTTATTTTCAACTTCTCCCTCATTGACCTTCTTCTTCAAGGGCTTCTCCACAGCTGGCCTTTCCGGTATCTCTCTACTCCTCAACGTGATTCCATTGCAAGTTTCATTTTTCGGATTATCATGAGTGTTTCCACCGAAACCTCCTTGGTTTTGCAACATAGAAAACTGTCTTGACAGCTGACCCATTTGCACCTCAAGATTCTTTATAGAAGCTTCATGATTCTTATTAGAGGTTGCTTGACTCGATTTCATCGCTTCAAAGTTGCTTTGGGTCATGAGCATGAACTGATTTAAAGTCTCTTCCATCCTTGATGGAGGCCTTTGCTGCTGTTGCTGTGCACCTTGACTTTGCATACCATTCCCCCACCCGGAACCGTTGTTATTATTGTTGTACGGCTTCCGAAAATTGGCCAAATAGCGAGCCTCCTCTGAACCCTCCGGGAAGCATCCGCCATTAGGGTGGTCCTGCAAACAAAAATCACAGCGCACATTGTCAATTTTACCTATTGGAGAAGATTGAACTTGTGGATTGGACAGCAACTTCATCATTGCTTCCATTTGGCTAGTCATGAGCTTTTGCTGTGCCAATAGAGCTGTTTGAGTATCCAATTCCAACACTCCGCCTTTCTTTTTGGCTCCCCTATCATTAGTAGCTCTATACTCGTTTTGAGCCATGCTTTCAACCAATTCTCTTGCTTCAGTTTCGTCACGGTTTTTCAACGAACCACCGGCTGATGCGTCAAGTATCATTCGCGTTTGAGCCCTCAAACCTTGGGTAAACATTTGCATCTGATTGTGGCCATCGAAACCGTGATTCGGACACCTCTTAAGACAAACTTTGAACCTCTCCCAAGCATCATACAACGTCTCACCATCCGCTTGTTCGAAGTTGCTAATTTCAGCCCTTCTTTCTAGAAACTTATGAATAGGAAAGTAACGATCTAAGAACTTCCGCTCCAGCTGTCTCCAAGTCTCAATCGTTCCGGCGGGTATCGTGTCTAACCAATCTTTAGCACGGCCGGTGAGAGAATGCTTGAATAACCTCAGTCTTTTGTCCGATTCGCTCACCCCCGGTGGATCGGTATAGTCGCAGGCTTCATAGAAGTGAGACAAGTGTAAATTCGGGCATTGAGCTTCCGAACCTGAATAAGGATTCTCTTTTAAGGCGGAAAGGACCGTGTTCTTGATGTCGAATGAAACAGGATTCGCCGGCTGAAAGCCTTGGTTTGCCAACGCGTCATTGTCTCTCCTCCCATAATCACCAAGGGTACGCCTTGGCGGTTGAGGAACCGGTGGAACTTGTTCATCCTTCATTGTTGCTGCAGTCCTTCCTTGACAGTCCGGTGTATCCCTTAGCAAAACTGTTCCCCTTGAAGCTTGAGCTTCCCTTGTTGCCTTTCGAATTGCGCGAGCTGTCTTTTCAATCTCCGGATCAAATTGCAGCTCTTGAGGACCTGTTCTCCGCATGCACAATGAAACACACAAGTAGAACGCTCCGGGAGAAAATATAAAACAGAAAATCAAGAAAACACAGAAAATATGAACACTATTGCCTAGTTGAATCAATCACAATCCCCGGCAACGGCGCCAAAAACTTGATGATAAATTTCGCAAGTGCACGAAAATCACGTAGTAATAAAAATATCGATCCACAGGGATTGTGTGATCAAACTAATCGAATGGTGTTCATAGACATTATACAGAAATTACACATAAATTGGGGGTATGTTGAGTAATGAATTGCTAGAAAATAAGCTTGATATAATGGAAAAGCGAGGTAGAATCATCGGAATCGCCTAGTCTATAGTTCAACCACATGCAATCTACTATATCATAGGAATCTACTCAAGTGTTAACAACTAGATCGACAAAATAGTGAATCGCAATCTCTTGTCAAAATCCACTCTATTCGTTGTCGATACTCCCCCGATCTCTCGGGCGGAAGCTACCTACAACGAATGATCTTAACGCGCGTCAATCGTTCGCTACACTCTATGCCTCAATCTCTCGACCGGAGACACTCGAGCGCTCAATACAATTCAGTTCAGACATTAAATCAATACTCTCGCACGTGACTTAACTCAAAATCATTACAACACTAATGAAGGATTGTAAAGCATTAAACATTGAATTGCATCAAATTAATCACTATGAAAAGAGTAGATTCTTACACATATAACAGATTACACATGATCTCCCTACATTCTAGACTATCCTAGATCCTACCTCCAAGGAGTTTAGCTCCTCATCGTTCTTCGTTTGCTTCCTTGCTTCATCGCCACGGATTGTGAATCCATGATCTGATGCGCTTGGAGCTCTCCACTGGAGTGTGAATCACGATCTTCAAGTTCCAAGACCAGAATGTAGTCCAATTTTGCAGAATTTTCCAACCAGAAAACAGAATTATGCAGAAAATATATATACAGAATGCAACCACGCCGCGCGCCAGATCTATCACGCCGCGCGTGGTTGCAAATCCATCAACTACGCCGCGCGTGGTAACAGAATCACGCGGCGCGTGATCAAGTCAGAGGCAATCTTCTTCTTCAATCAAGACTTCACGCCGCGCGTGGTCAGGTATCACGCCGCGCGTGGTCAAGTCAGAGAGCAACCCAGTTCCTGAACAAGCTTCACGCCGCGCGTGGTCAGGTTTCACGCCGCGCGTGGTCAGAGTGACAATCTTGGCTCCCTGTGAGCTCCATCACGCGGCGCGTGATGGGCTACGCCCCCAGCGTAGTGAAAATCCTTCATTTCCTGCAGTTTTTCCTGTTTTCTTGCAAATCAAGTAATCAAGCTAATGGTTAGATTTCTCTTATATTTATTGCTAAAAACCTACTAAAATGTATCTAATGTTGCTAAAATAGGCATGGAATAGAGAGTGTGACGATTTGTCATCAAGGGTTATTCTCTAAAATTCGTTTGTGAAGGAGCAGTGTCACAATTGAACTACACAAGCTTCTATTTATAGAGTTTCTTGTGTGGTCAATTGGGTCACACGGTTTTGGTCTTCATAAGCCCAATAACCGCCTTTTACTAATCGCACCCTTTCTAATAAGTCTTACTTATTTCTCCCGTCTTAACTGTCCTTATGTGTGTGACCCTGTAGGTTCTTATGACGTTGGCAATAATATTAATCTTAATATTATAAACAGTGAGCGGTATCTAGCAACACATCACTGCTACCCAAGTCACAAGAATGTCACGTGATCTGACAAACCTTTTCCGTGATAAATATCTTGTGTATAATTACCCTTTTGCCCCTATGTCTATATTGAACACAAGGCATACACTGTGTCACCCTTGTTCGATTCAATATTGGGCCCTTAGACATTTATCCTGTTATGCAGGACGGGCAAATTCCATCTAGGTCACTCATGTCCCTAAGCATGCTTTGTGAAGTACCCATTAACTGTCTTTATGGTTATCCTGTTACGGACAACGTTTGATCAGCAACAAAGTACTTGACTCTACATTTAGGGTCCATAGTGGTTTCAGGTCGGAGGGTGGTATACACCACTATCACCATGAGAGCAACTTATGACATCTTGCATAACATTATATGTAGTACTCTCATAGCGGGTCAATCCAGTATAAATATTACTCCTAATATTTATACCTATGTCAAGACTTGATAACTCCTTATCCTATGATCTATGAGATGTGATCATCAGTCTATCTTCATAATAGTCTCTATGTTTTATTATTATCCCAATTCATAACGGATACTTTAAGGGCCCGTTTGGTGCAGAGGATAAGAGACAGGATAGGATAACTGTATCATATCCTACCGCAATCCAGTGTTTGATGATACAGCAGGATATGATAAGTTAATCCTGAAGCTTATCCTATCCTGTCTCTCTAGTTATAATTCTTATCCTGAATTTGAGCTGGGTTACCAGCAGGATAGGATAAGAAGAAAAAAAAATTACTGATTTATTTTATAAAATATATTTTAAAATACATAAAATAAAATTAATAAAATATAAATAATAAAATAATTAATTTTTAAATATATATGTGATTTTCTCACAGGGATAATTTTGTAATTTATATATTCTAAAAAATCAAAATTTTACTAAAATTACAATATTTTAAAGTAAAATGATTATTAAAAAATTGACAAATAGGGATATTAATTTAAATTTTATAAAAAATTAAATATAATTCTTTTGCAATAGTAGTTTTATTATTTACGTATGAGATATATCATATATTTATTTGGCTTATCTAACATGTATATATTATTGAGTTATTTATTTAATCATGATTCATATAAAAAATTAAACTTGATTATTTTCTCATGATTTTTATTTTAAATTATATAAAGTTATTTGATTACTTATTTATATTTTTTATTTATAAAATTCAAAGTATTACAAAATAATTTTTAAAAAATAATAATTGTTTTACAAGAGTAATTTTGTCAATTAAATATGTTATATATCTTATCATATTATTATGAGCAAGTATGTATTAAAAACAAAATATAATAGTTATCATGTTTGTTATCTTGTGTGCACCAAACATAGGATATGATAACTGAGTATAACTGTTATCCTGCTGTTATCATATCCTATCCTTATCCTGTTTTATATCCTATCCTGTTACTATGCTATCCTGCGCACCAAACGGGCCCTAAGAATAGTTAAATAGATTCAACTATTCTAGGGACTTTATCATTTTTGGACATACAAACATAATAAAGAAATGCCTTTTAATATATATTAAATATATATATATATATAAATCAAAGTCATCATACAAAAGACGATTCTATCAAAATAGATTGGCTTTTAGGGCTTACTCCAACACATTGCACCGTAGATCCGCCCCTTGTGTGACGCCCAATAACCAGATCTTCGCACACATACTAAAATCAATAAAATCACTGTTAAAGATATAGTTAGTTAGTAATTAGGAGGATTAGTTAGTAGTTTGTTGATGCCTATATATAGACTTTGATGTAATCTTTTACTTCACTTTTCTCATTTGTAATATTTTTCCTTCATCAATATTATACATTTTTGAGCTATTTTCTCTCCTTCTCCCATGGATGTCATGTTTCTTAACATGGTATCAGAGCAAATTTGGAATCCACCTTAAAGAAATTTTCCGCTGCATTTTCTCGAGAAAATTCAATTTTCTCATATCTCTTTATTTTCTTTCTCCCAATTTCTTTCACAGATTCAATTTCCCCTATCCGTTTATTTCACCGATTCATCATCTTCTTCAATTTCGTTTTTGATTGCATTCTTGATATTGCTTCGCTCATATCTGTGTGATGTTTGCAGATTGATTCATTCTTGTTCATCATTTTGTGCTAGCTTTCCCCAATTTCTAGGGTTCAGATTGGAATTCTTTGGCTATGCCTGTTTCAATTTCTTGTTCGAGGCAGTTACAAATTATAGGTTTTACAATTCGATTTTCCCATGGATGCCATGTTTCTTAACAATCACGAAGGATTAGAGTGGACATCCAATAACCAGATTGTCACACCCTGTGGCCCATCACGGTCTAAGTGAAGAAAATTATCTTAAATTAATCGATTAAAAATTACCTTCGTGATTTAGTCACACCCTGTGGCCCATCACGTCTAAGTTTAACTATTAATCGATTAAAAAATATAGTTAAACTTTCATACAAAAGGAAATCTTAAATTACTTTATTAAATTGTAATTCATTAATAGTTGAGTACTATGAAGAAAATAATAGTTTTTTCCCGTGAATAAGGATAATCTAGCTCAACAGTTCCGAATATATAACAATGACAATTTTGTTTTTTCTTCTTTTGGTATAACTTTATACAGATTCAAGAATTTACTAAAGCAATTGAAGAGTATCCATTACATTCCAATGGGTTGATCGACGTGCCTAAAAATCTTGCCGATATTGTTGAGTCAACTATTGGTGCAGTCTTCATTGATTGTGATTTATCCATTGATATTGTGTGGAAGGTACTCACTCATTTTTTAACTTAATGTAATTATTTTAAATATAGTTAAAATGTCATAAAAAATAGACTTTTATGAAATAGAAAGTTTTCATGTTTATATGATTTTATTTTATTTTTTGCAAGGAAATAGATCAATAACATGTTTATAAGACTTTTTTACGGATACCATCTTTTTTTTGGTTACAAGAGAGAAAAAAAAGAGAAAAACAAAACAAAAGCGACTACTCCCTTATAAAAATCACACCCCTAGCGTCAGCATCAATAAGGTTGAGCAACTCGGTAGGGGGAACTGTTAGCAACACTAGAGGAGAATTCGCTGAAGCTCCCAATTTAGCCAAAAGGTGTGCACACTTGTTGTCTTCCCGAAGAGTATGGTCAATCACCACCCTCCAATCTCTTCCTAATAATTGCCGAATTATGTGAACCTCATTTGCCAAACTATGACAGTTTGAGACACCCTCCTTTATCAACTTGACAGTAAGCAGAGAATCAGAGAAGCATACAACATCACGGAACCCCTTATTCCAGCATAATTCCAGACCATGTAACACTGCCATGATCTCAGCATAAAGAATGTTTGACTGACTCGCGGTACCATAAAACCCCTCAAGAAACGCGCCGGCATTATTACGAATCAGTCCACCGAAACCCGCAGTTTGCGGCGAGCCCAATAAGCTCCCGTCAACATTAAGACAAATCGTCCCTTCTGCTGGACGAGACCAGGAAACCTGCCGAGGATGAATAGACGGGATCGAATCCAATAACTGCGTGTCAAAGGCAGATGTGCAACAGGACAACAAGGAGTGAATTTTCACCACACTCTCATGCACGTTGGATCTGTGATTGTTAAAGAGAAAATCATTCCGCGCACACCACACAACCCACATAATAATAAAGATGATACTCCCATGAGAAGAATAAACTCTTCTGCTCCATGAGAAAGGGTCACCACCCTGTAAAAAAGAAAGAGTAGAATCCAAACCATAGGCTTTCCAAACACAAACGGCCTCAACACAATGGAACAAACAATGCTCAATTGTTTCAGACCCAGTTAAACATCTCGGACAAAGGTTAGAAGTACACACACGACGGTGGTGTAACACGTCTCTAGTAGGAATGGATCCATGCATCACCTGCCAAACAAAAAATTGGATGTTTGTTGGGAGCTTGAGATGCCATATCCACTTCCAATTAACATGATTATTGATAGGGAGGGGCTTTAAGATCCACTCATACGCCTCTTTGGTAGAGAAAGTACCTGAACTTGAACTCTGCCAGACCCAAACATCAGGCAGATCATTAACAATGCGAGGTTGGATTTGAAGGATGGCGGTTTTCACAAAATCTGGAAGTCTAGTATAGAGCTCCTCCAGATTCCACTTCTCATTTCTCCACACTTCATTAATCTTGATTGTTGTGTCTTGAATCGCCACAAACGGTACCATCGAGCAGATTTTATCTTTAAACACCCAAGAATCATACCAAAAATTAGCATTACCATCACCAATCTTAAAGGTAAAACCATCTTGAAGCACAGTTAATGCTTTTGACATAGAGTTCCACACTACTGAGCTACTGAATTATTAAAAGGAAGACGACCCTTAAGATATCTCTCCTCAAAAAGTTTCACCCATAACTTGTCTGGTGAGTGGAGGATCTCCCAAACTAGTTTACCAAGAAGAGAAACATTCTGAAACCGAGCAATATGAACACCTAACCCTCCAAAACGACGTGACTGCGTAATTTTTTTCCAGCCAACTAAATACATACCGGAATCACTTGTACCTTTCCAAATGAATCGTCTGACAGCTCGGTCCAAGTCATCACATAAGCCTTGTGGGAGCCAGTTAATTTGCATATGGTACGACAGTAACGAGGAAATAACATAGTTAGCTAACACCACTCTCCCTGGTTTGTTTAACAATCTACTCTTCCAAGATGCCAATTTAGTAGAGACTCTATCATAAATATTACTGAAATCTTGCTTACTGACTTTACCATAAAACATTTTGAAGCCTAAGTACTTATCAAAACGATCGGTGGCTTGTATCTGGGTTGAGACGCTGATTTGATCTCGGAGCTGCCGACACATACCTGCGGATGTACAGAACTTCGACTTTTCAAAGCTAACTTTTAGGCCAGAAAGATTGCAAAATTGATCTAGCACCTCTTTAATAATCCTAGCCTGGGATACACTAGCCTTCATAAACAAAAGCACGTCATCCGCAAAGAAAAGATGAGAAAGTTTAGTACCATTTTTAGATATCTGCATTGGTTTCCAAATCCCGTCACTCACATGTTTAGAAATCATTGCCCCAAGTCTTTCCATACACAACACAAAAAGGTATGGGGATAAGGGGTCTCCTTGTCGTAGCCCACGAACTGGATTAAAAGCATCTGTCTTGCTCCCATTCCAAAGAATAGTATTTGAGGATGAGGAGATCCCAAACATAATGAGAGAAATTAACTGCGACGGAAAGTTGAATTTTTCTAGCGTATCTTTAAGAAAACTCCAGTTAACTCTGTCATATGCTTTTTCCATGTCAAGCTTGAAAACCATGTCACCACTCTTCTTCTTAGACTTTCTCATAAAGTGTATCACTTCTTGAAGCACAATAGCATTGTCTCCCAGGTATGAAACTATTTTGTAGGGGGCTAATAATACCATCCAGGAACGACCGCAATCTACTCGCAATAATTTTGGAGATCAGCTTATAAGTGACATTACATAAACTAATCGGACGAAAATCTTTGAAAGTGGTTTGGCTTTCACCTTTAGGCAGTAATACAATGAGAGTCTCGCACACTTTTAAATCATACCTATACCATCTATAAGTAAATCATAATTATTTTATGTTTTTAAACATAATTACAGTTTTAGCTTTTCATACATCTCAAACATAATAGAGAATTCTAATCATGATTTTTATATTATATATAGAAAATTTTGCCTTTTCAGTGATATTTATGGGAAAATATTGTTAGACATTGTCCCACGATAATGGTTAAAGAAACAAAAATTATAATATAATCTTAAAAGTAGTGCACTTAATGTCTTCGATCAAATTTTATTTTTTTAAAAAAAGTATTACTTAAAATTTTTGTTTTTATTTTCTTAATTATTGTCTCAGGGCACTGTTTAGAAGTAACCGTTTATTTTATTTCAAATTATTACATTCATTAATTCTATTTTTTTAATCACTTGGACAGGTCTTTGGAAAATTACTTGAACCTATAATTGATCCGTATACTATTCAAAAGCATCCAGTCACGGAGCTTCATGAAATTTGTCAGAAGAAAAGTTTGAAGTTGCAATTCATTGATTTGTGGAGAGAATCTATGAGTGTAAATGTCCTTATAAATGAGAAGGTCGTTGGAAGAGGCATTTATGGGTCTAAGAAAGAAATTGCACATAATAGAGCAGCAAAAAATGCTTTGGAAAATATGGAAAGAGTGCTAGGTATAAGCACATCTACAAACAAAGATCTTGAACTTGAAGAGTGAGCGATACAAACGCCCCCTTGGATTCTCAGGAATGAATTCGTGAAACAAACGACCTCTTAGATAGCAAACCTTATAAAATTTGATTGTATTTTTCCCCCTCACCTCAATGAAGAGTGAAGGTTATAAAATGATTCGATTTTATAAGGTTCACTAGTTGATTAAGGTGCGAACTATGTTCGCAAGTTAAGTAGCAACATATATTTTTTCTAGAATTTGCAATTTTATAAGGTTCACTAGTTAAATTGTACGAAACTATCTTGTTGTAAACACTATGATTGGCCACCGAAGCTGTTGTGACATGGCACCGACCAATCACACGCACCGTAGAATTCTATAAATTGAAACATATTTTTTTTATTTTTCAATCACACTCATTCATATGTTGTTTCATTCAAAATATTTTCATTGGGAATGAGGGAAGAATTTTTATAAGGTTTGTTATGTTCGCACTTTAATTAGTGAACATTATTTTTCCAAATTTTATATTTTTACAACACTCATTGCTTAAAATGTGCAGGAATAAAAATGGAAACGTAGGGGCGTATGAGAAGGGTAAAGGTGCGAAAAGAAATTTCCTTTACATTTTTTGTCTAGAACCAATTGGGCCATAGCTGTTTGTATTTGTATCTTGCGATGATCTTGTTGATCCTAGAAAATGATGCAACTTTTGTTTTTGAATGGTACTTTTTGCGCCCCATGAAATTCTTCGGTCATTCTCTAAAATGATCAAACTTCGCGTTCTAGGATGTGAGCACTATTCGCACTTTAAGTAGCGAGTGACAATATTTTTAACATAAATTCAGCGTATGCGTCCCTCTTGATGGAAAAAAGGAGTTCGCATTCTAGAAAGCGAACTGAGTTCGCATCCTAGAATGCGAACTCTTTTTTTATGATATTTTTCATTCAAGGGAGGGCGCACACGTTGTGTCTGAGTAAAAATATTTTCACTCACTACAGAATGTGAGCTAAAACTCAATTCACCAAATACGTTAATATATCAATTACTAGTGAGCAAGTATCATGGCTGCTTGTTGTCCGTTGACAAAAAGGAATTTATGTTGATTTCCTTATTAATTGATGACTTCATTTAAGTAAATCAAAAGTGAATACAAAAAGAAAATCAAAATAAATGGTACAATGAATAAGGAATATTACAATGAATAAGAAAATCTAAATAAATTGATGACTACAATTACGTTGACTACAACCACGTAATTGTCGTTTAAAGCTAGTAATTACAATGAATAAGGAAACAAAAAAAAATTATTTTTATATATATGTTGAACTTGTTCGCATCCTAAAAATGCAAACTGTGATTTTTCAGTTTGCAATTTTATACACTCGCATCCTAGCATGCGAACAACGGTTTTTTAATTTTTCTATTTTCTACACTCACTTTCTAAGTAGCGAGGAGTAAGTTGGGAATACCAGGGGGCGCCCATGTATGCCGGGGGTGCGAGAAGTAGAACTCTTTGTTGTTTTTTTTTTTTAATTATGCACATGTACTTGTTTGTTGTCATATGTGTTGGATTGTTTTTTTTTTTTTGAAGCATGTTGGATTGTTGTTATGTATTCTCAAAGACGAGTTTTTGTTAAATATACATGATGTTTATTTGTCTTACATATGATTTGCTAATATATGTATTGAAATGCGATTGTGATTACATATGCATGATTGATATGTAAGTTGTTGCATTAGCATATATGGGGAATCGTATGCTGATGCATTTCATAGTACGTGATGATCGTGATGGGCCACATGGCGTGACGATCTGGTTACCAGGTGTCCACTTCAATCCTGCGGGGTTTCATTGAGTTCAATACGTGGTGACCGTGATGGGCCACAGGGTGTGACAATCTGGTTATTGGATGTCCACTCTAATCCTTCGTGATTTTATTGATTTTAGTATGTGTGCGAAGATCTGGTTATTGGGTGTTCACATTAAGCCTACGACTCTCTACGGAGAGGTCAAATTCCAAAATTCATGCATGTAACGATCTGGTTATTGGGTGTCACACAAGGGGCAGATCTACAGTGCAATGAGGGTGCGCAACTGCACACCCTAAACTTTGCAAAGTTGCACTGATACCTCTATGTTTTGTGCATAATGACCACCCTGGATTATTTTATAGCACCTAAGGGGAAGAAACAACACTATGCACAACTAACAACACCATTTTATTTCCTCTGCTAAAAGATGTAATATCCTTAATTATGCAGTCCTCTTTTATAGTTAATCTTCTTCTATATTTTTTATACACATTCGATGTGAGACTATTACAACTTGTTGATTTTAAAGCTTAAACTAAGGAGAGTAATAAGATACCATGTTATATGCTATTTCATTTCACTTGTTATTTTTTTTGTTAATATAAACTTCATTGGTTATTCCTACTATATGTCTATATTATTAATTATTAATTATTGGAGTATTATTCTTAGCAGTTGAGTTTTTTTTCTTGTATATTTTGGAGTGTCTGATATTCGAACCTCAACTTCTGTATAATATATGCAATGTTCCTACCAAATGAGTTAAACTCACATAGATTTTATGTACGTAACTTTATGAGTATTTATGGGTACAATGTTATTATTGTTTTTTGAATTTTTATAGATACGATTAATAATTATTTATTAAAATTTACATTTTGCACCTCCTGAACCAGGGTCTTGGATCCGCCACTGGTCACACATATAGAGTCTGCATTGATAGGTTACTTGTGCATTTAATATTATGTTTGTTGAGAATAAAATGATAAGTCTTTAATTGTTTCTTCATGTACTGTATATTTGGTATTTGCATACTTGGTGACATTTTGTTTCTGGTTGGTGACCTTTACAATGCCTCCTACTTAGACGATGGGAGACTACCTGATGTCGATGCTCATGAGGGCGATAGTGACCACTTGAGACTTTATTGATAGGATGCAGCTAGGTGCTTCGAGTATCGACCCAACTTCAAGAACAGCTTCTTATCATGGGCGAGTCGCCATCACGACTAGTTATGGTACGCTTAGGATTCACCAATGCGTAGTCTGACAGACGCCTCCTTTCCTCGTGCCCTTGTCAGTGTTGTTGGGGCCTTTTGGACTACTCCTGTGGGGTCCTAGCTCGGGGTGCTGGGATGTCTGGGGAGGGCAGCTCAGTTGGAGAGGATGTTTTAGTGGGCGATTTTGGTATCCCCACTCCAGACGGTTTCGAGGTCGAAGGACCAGATGTACCAGAAGATGCGTTAGATGAGAGTTTTCATAGGGCAGCGGCTGCTGCAGGAGAAGGGTCCATAGGCGGACCAGAGGTACCACACTTGGTATCTCCCTCCCTATCATCTGTGGATAATAGCTGTTTCAAGATTCCACCTCCCTCAACCACTCCTTCCATGTGTGTGAACTAGGTCTCGAGCGAGTTAGACGACGACTCTAGATCTGAGCAGTATGAGGTGGTGTCTCGCGCTCGAGCTTCTTCCGAGAGTTCTTGTTTGATTTGTGGAGAGCACCCTTGTTGTTGCTCATCTTAGGACTTATTACCCGCTGATCGTAGTTACTCCTTTTGGTTAGGTCGTGTTCGTGTATAACCTGTATTTTGACTAGGCGTAGTTTCTGACAATTTGGATGATTGTACTTAATACTTACACACTCTTGGATTAACCTTATTTTGTCTATGGCTATAGTACACACCGAGTTCATGACTTGCTTGTATTTATTTTTTATGAACTAGGTGTTATCTTTTGGTTGTATGTATTCAGGTACCACACTTTACTTCTCTGCAGAGCATTATGATGCATATAGTAACTACTCAGTTATTTTGTATGGTTGTACTAGTGTGTGCGTGTATATATATATATATATATATATATATATATATATATATATATATATATATATATATCCCACTATTATAAACAAACACTATATGTAAACTAAAAACATCATTTCATATTAAATTGTTTAAAATTCTACGTCACTATTATAAGTAAAAAAAAAAAATAGTTTTTTTTTTTTGCAAGGATGTTTAACCACCATTAATAAATAATAATTTCATTTTAATCTCTCAATTTTTGACGAGTTAATTCAATCACTAAAAAATAAAAAACGAATTAATCTTGAGACATTTTTATAATATAGATAAATTAGTTTTTGATTCGTTATAATAAAAGAAATATCTGTGAGAAATTTGTGAAAACAAATATAGATTTAACTCTTAAGTAAAATAAAAAATAAATGGTCTTTGTGAACATAACTCAATTTATATGGATAATGTATTATATATGCAGGAATCGGGGTTTGAACTCGTATTTATTTATTAACCTCAAGAGTAGAATTTCTAATTAAATTACTTCACAAAAAAATAAAATTAAAAGTAAATGAAGAAACTAGAATAAAAAAACTCTAATTCCCATTTCTTCAACCATATCATCCTAACAATTATGTGCTAAAGATAATCCTTTAAGACAGGGTGTTTAAATTTAAATCGATTCAAATAAAAATCATAAATCGTTAAATAAAAAAAAAAAAAGATATATTTAGATGCCCTTTTATGAAAACTGCTGGATCAGATCGGATTTTAGATTGATTTTTCAAAACCAAACCGGATACATATATTTTAATATTTATTTATCTTTTTTATTAGTATGATATATGATGACAGTCAATTATATGATGTTTTTAGTAGTAATTTAGGGTAGTTTTAATAGCAATTGAAGCCCAAAAGCAAACAAATACATGGAAAAATGAAGTTATTTGGCCCAGAAGCAAGAAAAGTGGAAAAAACATAAAAAAAAGGTAAAAACATAATAAACAGTGCAATCCATCGTACCTACGATGAGATCCAACGTGGCGCGATGAGAATGCGGTTTAAATCGAAGAAAATCTACAAATCTTTTCCATCGTACCACGATGACTTGTCATCGTGGCACGATAAAGGCGGTTAAAGAAAACAGAAAACCATGATCAAATCTTCCATCATACCACGATATGATCCATCGTGGCCACGATGAGGTAAAATTACACGTCATCGTGGCCACGATGGGTGCGCAGAAAAGCCCAAATTCAGCTTAAAAACTATAAATAGAGCCTTCCTCATTCACTATTATTCACTCAGAAATCACTCAACAATAGTGATACTCAAGAGAGAGTTAGGAGAACTCTAAGGAGGAGGCAAGGAGGGTCAAGGAACTCGAAGGCCAATAAGGTTCTTTTCTTTATTGTCTTTGTAATTAATTTTTCCTAGGTTAGGTCGAGTAGATGAACTCCCTTATGAATGCGTGAGACATGTAACCCTGGTTAGATAAAGTTTATGCTCAAAATTTATTACGTTACTTTTTATATTTGTCTTGGTTTTAATTCTTCATTCTTTAGTATTGATCACATTAATTGAATGAGCCTAGAGGGAAATTAACTGATCCCGTGACAACAGCTTAATAAGCCAGACTGAAAAGACATTTCATCATACCTATATGAGACCATTAAATTCAGTATCTGATGGTACGGGGGTAGGATTAAGATTAACACGTAGTTAAATTCTGCACTGATGTTAGGAAACCGAGCTAACTTAAAGAACTTGTTAAATTTTGAACTTCTAAAGGTATGGACGCCCCTTCGAGGCTGAACACGTTAAAGGTAATGACACGAGATAACGAAGGCAAAACCTAGACTAGCTTAATTGGTTCGACCTGAACAGATTGCAATAGAAGTAAGATTAGTAATACTAGGCTTACTTTACTAAAATTTAATCTGGTAGCTTATAATTGATAACAAGGTATAATATAACTCCACTTAGCAAGCAGGAGTAAGGGAGAGATTTGAAACACTTAACCACACACACCCCATGTGGACCACACACACCCTTTTATTATTATTGTCCTTTATATTATTGTTATTTACTTTTATGCAAAACTCTTTCAAACAAACGAAGCGAATGCAAAATATTTACTTTCCAAATTCCTAAGCGAAACTGATAATTTTGGCACAATCGTTGTGGAAAACGATAACTTATCACTTTATTACTTGATTGCGATTCTGTGCACTTACAGAGCCACCATCAATATATTATTGCATCAACCTATTATTTGTTCGTTTTTTTAATACTTCTTTTTTTTTTGGATACTAATACATTTATTTATTTATTTACAATTTATTTCAAATATAATCGATAATTGTCATTTCAAAATATTAATTTTTATTATACTTATGTTATATTGTTTAAGAGAAATGATTAATGGTAAGACAATAATATCAACGAAATTTAACGAACCGGCAAATTTAAGATTTTCATGTAAAACATAATATAAAATTCCCTTTTATTATTAAGTAAATAATTTAGGAAATTAAGTTAGTTTATTATTATATTAGTTAGTCCTTTTATTTAAATAAATTGTTCTCTAGTTGGTCTTATCTCTGGCCTTTAAAACAACGACGCTAACCACTTGACCAATTTCCATTCCGTTAAATATTGTATAGAAATAATTTTATATTATTTGTGCATTTTTTAATTTGTGTTGGACATGTGAAGCTCATGAATAATTTTTCCTAAAAATCAAACTCAAATTCCTCCGAACGAATTATTCTAAAATAAACTCATTGACAACTTGAGCTCAATTATTTTGTCATCATTTTTGTATTATAGTTGAAGTACATATCATAATCACTACAATAATATGCTACCCTTGTAAATATTAATTAAAAAATTGACCATCATCATAAAGTAACCCCTCATGGTAAAAAATTGGAAAGATTCTGATTAAACACAGACATGAATGGCCAGTGATAAGAAATTGGTAGAAAATATTAAAAGTAAAAAAATAAACTGGCCATTGATGACACCAAATGGCTACATACATAGCCTTGCTTATTTTCAAGAGTTAATCAATAGCTCAAATATTAACCTTCTAATTATGTAGACAGATTATTTTTAATCTAATCATGGCTTACAATCTGAAATTGTTCTCAATTACTCTTCTGATTTGCATAATCTTTTCACCAACTGAAACAGCATCAAGATTCAGCCATTACAATTGCACAAACATAGAAACATTTAGTCCAAATAGCAACTACAAAATAAATCTAAACACACTCTTATCAACACTTTCATCAAAAGCTTCTGATACAATCAACAATGGCTACTACAATACTAGTATTAGTACAATTGGTGGAACAGAAGACACAATCTATGGTCTTTTCATGTGCATTGGATACACACATCACTGTGGAAATTGTGTTAAAAACTCTGCCAAAACACTTACCTCAATGTGTGATTCCAAAAAAGAAGCTATAATTTGGTCTGATAAATGCATGGTGCATTATTCAGATCGATCTTTCTTCGACACTATGGAAGAATCTCCATCATGGTGTGTGAATGACTCATTGGATTATCAAGGTTCATTGGATGGATTCAACAAAATGCTAAGTTATTTAATGGTGAATCTTGTAAAACGAGTAAATAAGGCTTCACCGCGACATGCTACCAAATTGGTTATGAAGAATTCAATTTTGTTTGAGGATAAAATCTTCAATGGGCATGTTCAGTGCATACCAGATATCTCTAATGATAACTGTATGAAGTGTTTGAAGGATGGTATTGATTATCTTCAAACTTCTTGTGCTAGAGGAAAGATTAGAGGAAGTGTTTTATATCCAAGTTGCATTGTTAGATATGATACTTATCCATATTTTGCACAACCTATAGGTTTGGATTTTCAACATTTTTAACTATATAATAAGATAGTGATTTTATTTATTTCAAGTAAATTGAGGTTAACACTAATTAATCTGTGTTGCAGGAAAAAGACACAAAAATGGAGCACAACCACATTTCATAATTTTTCATATTCTTGTTCCTGTCATGATGTTCTTAGTCGCGGTATTCCTTTTCGTGAAATGTGTTTTTTCAGCGCTCGCTAATTATCAAGCGAGGAAGGCATTTATGGCAAAGTAAGGGGCTAGAAAATAAATTCTCTGAACAATTTTTATACCAGATTGTGTTAGAGAGCTACAACTACTATGTTGGAAAAATAAAGGAAAGCATAAAGAAAAACATTAAATTAAATAAATTAAGGCATTTTTCATTGATTTTGGATAGATTGCAAGTGGCTTAAGTGCTACATATATTGCACATTCTTTTGTCCCCCTACCATTTTTTTAAATGTCATCCACTATTTACGTAGCATACAACGTTTTTTTTCGCTATTTTTTTTTTCTAGAGTTTGGTTGAAAATTAACAGTTTGTGTCTTTTTTTTATATGTTGTTAATATTTATGTGTCCCAATAACATATCAAATGATTTTGGATTTGTTTGAAGTTTTACATAAATGATCTATACGATATAAACTTTCAATCCAACGGTGGATTTTATAAAATTTATATCAGTTAAAATATTATTGAGAGGTGTAACATTTGGTGTCAAACTGATTGATGTCATTTGATCCTGACACACACATATATATATATATATATGGTGATAGTAATACTAATTAATGGATAAACTAATTAATGGATAATAATCTTTATGGGACTAAAGGCCAAAGATAAGTCCAACTAAAGAACAATTAAAATAAAAGACTAACTAATATATAATACTAAACTAACTTATTATGAGTGTATTGGATTGAGATTTCATGGGATTTTAAAAGATTTTTTTATGACAAAAAAATTTTGAGGTATTCAATCAAGACTTTTACAAAAGTTAAATAAATCTTGTGGTATTCAATTAAAACAAACAAGATTTATATGATATAAACTTTCAATCTAACAATGGATTTTATAAAATTTATATCGGTTAAAATATTATTGAGAGGTATAACATTTAGTGTCAAACTAGTTGGTGTCATTTGATCCTGACCCATATATATATATATATATATATATATATATATATATATATATATATATACACACGAAATTTTTTATGGAGTGGTGATGTCAATCAAAGGAAGTTAGTAACTATGGCTTGGCATAAGGTTTGTACTCCATTTAATGAAGGTGGACTTGGCATTAGATCTTTGTCTAAAGTTAATGAGGCTGCTAACTTGAAATTATGTTGGGAGTTCATGCAATCTGACATGCAATGGGCAAAGTTCCTGAGATTTAGAGTTCTTAATGGAACGAAACCCATATATCTTACCACATTTTCTCATCAGTTTGGAGTAGTGTTAAGCACAAATTAACTGAAATTATTTCCAACTCATCATGGCAACTTGGCAATGGTGAATTGATAAATTTTTGGTCTGATTCCTGGTGTGGAGAGCCTTTGATGATTTCTCTTAATATTCCTCAGCATTTGCACATGCTTCTTAAAGCTAAAGTTAAGCACTTTATTGATAATCATGTCTGGAACATCCCTGCTTGCCTATTTTTAGCTTATCCAGACCTGCATTCTTTAATTGCTAACATCACAATTCCTTTGAGAGATAAGGATGATAAGTTGTGTTGGAAGCACTCTAATGATGGGGATCTAACCATGCAGGATTCTTACTCTTTTCATTGTACTAATGGGCAGCATCTCAACTGGTCTAAGAAAGTTTGGAATATTGACATACCTCCTTCTAAATCAATGGTTGTGTGGAGAAGTTTGCAGCATAAACTACCTACTGATGAGTGTCTTGCTTTAAGAGGTTGTCATCTTCCTTCAATGTGCAGCCTCTGTGAAAGTGATCTGGAAACCAATCAACATCTTTTTTTGACATGCAGATACTCACGAAACATTTGGACTTGGCTGAGCTCTTGTCTAAATGTTAACTGCCAATTCAATGACTTAAATGAAGCCTTTATTTTATGTAACTCGTCCTGGTCTCCTCTCTGCAATCTGATTGTGGTAGCTGCTATTGTTAATTGCGTGAACTTCATATGGTTGGCTAGGAATCAATCTAGGTTCAATGACAAAAAAATTCATTGGAAATCATTAATCAACCTTATCATTCCTGCAGTGTCTTTGTCAGGTAATAACTCTTGCTTGACGGCTAAGTCCAACATTTCTGAGTTTGTCCTTCTTCAAAAGTTCAAGGTGAAAATGAATTACGGTAATGCTCCTAAAATTAAAGAAGTGATTTGGCAACCTCCTATTTTGAACTGGATTAAATGTAACTGTGATGGTGCCTCTTTGGGTAATCCAGGGATCTCTGCTTGTGGTGGATTATTTAGAGATGCTAATTCATCTTTTTTAGGTGCCTTTGCATTCAATATTGGTATAAGCAACTCTTTGAATGCTGAACTGATAGGGGCAATGATTTCCATTGAAACTGCAGCAAGCAAAGGATGGAGTTATCTTTGGCTAGAATCAGATTCTATGTTAGTTGTGCTTGCCTTCTCTTCTGCAAAAATTGTTCCTTGGGCTCTAAGGAATCGTTGGGACAATTGTGTAACTTTGCTCTCCAACATGAATTTCTATGTTTCACATATTTATAGGGAGGGGAATCATTGTGCTGACAAGTTAGCAAATATAGGTTTATCCTTACATGGTCTCACTTGGTGGAATCATATTCCCACAAGGTTGCAGGGTGATTTTATTAGAAACTGTCTTGGTATGCCGTACTTTAGGTTTTCTTAATGCTTTTCTTTTCTTGAGGGTCAGGTTCTTTGCCCCCCCCTCTTCTCTTGTAGTTTTTTCTTTTTATCAATATATTTTGAGGGCTTGCTTATTGCAAGTCTCTTTTGTTAAAAAAAAAAAATGGATAATAATCTTTATGGGCCTAAAGGCCAAAGATAAGTCCAACTAAAGAACAATTAAAATAAAAGACTAACTAATATATAATACTAAACTAACTTAATTTCCTAAATTATTAGTTTAATATAATTCTATATAATTCTCTCTTTTATCCTATGGTTCAAGATTTAGTGGGATTGGTGAACTTGAGACAACTATAAGCAACTTTTCTAATGGGCTTAGTAAATTTGTGGACGAGATTTTCTTTTGTGTCTCTATCTTTTTCTTGCATGTCTTATAATTTTATTAAAATATTTTTGTCCGTTATTAAGGTAACGGGTTAAATCCGTACTAAGGTATCGGATGGGTAAAACTTCTTTAATTTTGGATTGATTTAGATCCTGCAGATGACCATTTGACAGAAAAATAGAACAAAGCACAATATTTTAACAGACAAGAATATTGCAACATAAATTATTATCACACATGATATAAATATTATTAAACATAAATTCATTACATTAAACAATAAACTTTATAACATAAAGAAAATTGCATACGAAAGAAATACAAAAATTACATCGACTAAAAACAACAATATGCATCATTCATATTATTCATATTATTAGAGTACATCAATCAAAATCATTATTTATTGAAGTTTGCTAAAAATTAAAAACGACGAATCTGCAAACAAGCTCATATGAGTTAATAGCATAAAACGGCCTAATGTCTAAAAATGGGACAAAGTCTACAATTTATATGACAAAATTCAAATGCTCTGAATAGTCATGTCTCCAGATCTACAACGTTGATGTCTCTAAAGTCACTGAATCTGCTTTGAATTTTGATCGAAGCAAATCTGTAAATTCTGAACAAAACTAACACTGTACAAAGACGGGAAATAAAAAATAATGTACCAAGACGAAAAATCCAAAAACAAACAACTACGCACAGAGACGAGAAGAAGAAAAAAATTAGGGTTGTCATATTGCATAAGCATACATATCTCTTGTATTATAACCTTGTATACACAAGCAAACCCTAAACCTAATTTTTTTTCCCTCCACTTTTATCTTGCAATTTTTATTAAAAAATAATACAATTTTGTCTTGACTATGATGCGAACCCACGACCCTTCAATACAAGACAATATTTTCAACCACTACGGCAAGTATACTAATTGTAATTAAAATTATGTGCAATAATTGATAAGCACCACCGATTTTCATAGGAAAGATTTCATACAACAATTAAACACCATCAAATTACATTGCACAGTTTAAACAATTAAAAACCGATAATTAGAAATCTAGCAAATCATCGTATCATACATTTTCTTAGTGTTTTATTTTTCGAAAAAATTTACATTTTTTATCCTAATTCAATATTTTTTACTAATTAACTAAACATGTTAACCATTTTCTTAGTTTTTTTACGAAAATAAAAAAATCATTGGACTTAAAAGTTACTTTTTTAAACTAAACATGCTAAGAAAAATATACTTTTTTTATGTAACATCCCGAATTTTCATCCAAGATATTTGTGAAAAATCTTATTTAGTTAGAAAATGTGCCGCTATTTTTTTATATATAAATAAAATGGTTACAAAGATATTTGAAGTGAAATTCAGAGAGATATAAACTTAATTAAAAATGAATTATTGTTTGAAAATTTCCAGCGGAAGAAAATACAACAAAGAACTATTTATTACATAAAATTCACAAATTACAAAACCCATTTTTTCCCCGTTCGTACGCGCTTCAAGCATCACATTCAATCGTGGCTTTCTCCTTGAGTACCTAAAATGTTGGTTGTAAAGGTTCAATTTCGTTATCCACATTGAATCATACTCACCACAAGAAAATGTTACGAAACAATAACAAAACACTTCACCTTATAAAAAATATAATTATTAGTTTACTATAAAAACATTTTTCTCTTATCATATGGAATGCAATGCGACTAAGACAACCCTGTATGAAATACTAATGATCCGGATAGTAAATCTCATACCAATGAGAAAACCAGCCACACAGACTAAAAGTAACCAACTACAAAGGCTAAAAGTAAAACTAGCCACAAAGGCTCAAGCCACACAGGCTAAAAATAAATCAGCCACACGGGCTAAAAGTAAATCAAGCCTCAAAGGCTACCTATAGAAACACTGCTATACACATCCTACATGATGAATGAAACTCCACTTCCTTAACAAGATCAACCTGACCTGCGACCTACTTAGTGATGCCTATACTTTTAATGTAAGTCTATTGTATTCACCACGACATCAAGTATTCCACATTGATTCTATACATTATGAACATGCAAGTACACATGATAATCACATTGTAAACAAAATTATAGTTCACAAAATTAACCAAACATAGGTATGGATTAAAAACATATTTCCAATTATTTATTTATGGTTTTATATATAGAGTTAATTTCTTTGGTTCATTTTAAGTGACAAAGGTTTTATTATCATTCCACAACAAATTCCTATGTAGCACTATGTAACATGAATGTATGGGGGAAAAAGCCCTTACCTCAAGCGCTTTTCTATTCTGACACGAAAGTCGTTGACGCTTTAGAGTCATCACACATTTGAACGGTTCAAAGCTCTTCCTTTTTCAAAGCTCTTTCTTTTATGGTTACACAAAATTGGAGTATAATTGGAGAGGTTGATAATAGTACTTTTAAGACAAAGACACAATCTCAAAACATCACATAGCGATGAAGTAGGTCGATGGAGAATAAAATATATGGAGTTGAGTCATATGAGGTGAGTGATGGAATGGCGTGAGTTTTCTAATAGAGAGACTTGATATCTTCCTCAATATATGTGGCAGAGTAATGAGCTAATAGAATAGTCTAGATTAAATAGAATAATGGTAGTTTAAGAGAAATTACTATAGCTTAATTGCCTTGACCTTATATAAGGAATGGAAAATAAAAAGGTATGAATTTGGTCTCATCAAGAGAGTAGGAGAATGGTAGTTTAAGAGAAATTTAAGAGAAATTACTATAGCTTAATGACGTAATAATTAGTATTCACAACTTAAGAAAGTAATTAAGGTGCTAATGAATGATCATGGTTGGCCAATATTCCATAACTGATACATTGGATCTACGTGTGACATATTTTGAATACTATGTAAGGCAAGGCTTTCAATCTTAAGACTAGCTAGCGTGGACTATTCAACCTTAAGGTAGCCAAAGTTGATTTGATTATTTCACAATTCAATACTAAAATACTAAAATAATTAAAGAATACAAAATAATTAATATTGATATTACCATAGAATTTATTTATCAAATAATAAATCAATAAAGTGCATATATAAAATATTGGGGCGTTACATTTTATGTCTTTCTGAACTTAAAAGTTTGTTCATGTTGAGGAGTATGGTTGATCGTATTACTGCAAATATATATTAAGGTGATATTTATGCAAATAGTAATTGACTCCAGGTATATATCAACGTGACTATATTATTAATTACGAAAAAAATCACTGATTCACATTTGTTTCTTTTACTAACAATGTATCCTAACCTTTCCGGATCAAAGAAGATTGTTTTATGAATAGGTTTTGGGTATTGGCGATGGAGAAATTGAAGATGACAACGACGATGATTTAGAACTTGACATTCCATCAAATTTATTGATTCCAAATTTAGGTGATCCTCTTACTTCTATCGTTGAAAGCACATATCCTCAACTTTTACAAAACATGAACGATATAACGTGTTTCCAAAATAGAGCTATATTAGCTCCTAAAAATTCAATAGTCGACACAATAAATGATTATATGTTCCTGGTGAAGAAAAAACATATTTGAGTTATGATACTCCACTCGTACATAATGTAGATGGTCAAACAGTGGATGATGTTCATACTCCCGAATTTTTTAACACGATTTCTATGTCGGGACTCCCAAATCACAAATTGAGACTTAAAGTTGGAGTTCTTGTTATGCTATTAAGGAATTTGAATAAAAAATTAGGATTATGCAACGGAACAAGACTTATTATTACAAGATTGAGAAAACGTGCTCTTGAAGGAAAAATTATTTCAGGAAGTAATATTGGTGATCAGGTTTTCATACCTAGATTTTCTCTGACACCATCTGACGTATGAATTCCTTTAAATTTCAACGGAGACAATTTTCTTTAATGATTTCTTTTGTGATGACTATTAATAAGAGTCAGGGACAATCTTTAAAGCATGTTGGGATATATTTTCTGTCAGCGGTGTTTTCACATGATCAGCTGTATGTTGCGATTTCAAGAGTTACTTCTAGAGAATGATTAAAAATATTGATCATCGACGATGACGATGAAGATACGGCTAAGACTTCGAATGTAGTTTATCAGGAAGTCTTCCGTAATATACCTTCCTTTGTATGAATATTTATACAAAATTATGTTGGAACAAAATTGATTTAAAAATATTTGCCCCTAAATCTTTTAAGGTTTTGATGATAACAAAGTATTAATATACAATTGGAAGTACTAAAAATTTATTTTAAGTGTGCAGAACTTAGTTACAGACAAGCTCTGAAGAAAGCTAAGAAGTTAAGTTCTCAGAAGTTCGCAAGAACTCAGAAGATAAGTATCTTCAGAAGTTACATGCGTCAGAGGATGAAGACATCAGAACTTGCTAAAGTCTGAAGTGAATCAAACTCTGATGTATATCTTGGATTGTGTGAAGATTCAAATTTGAAGGTCAACTCTCTTACCAATGAAGAAAATGACCTCTCAACCTTGATCAGAACAGCTACTTACATTTTGTCTGTCCACAATGGAGAACGTGGGTTATCAGACTTCTTAGCTGAATAAGGAAAGTCTTCTCTGCACATGGTCAAAGTTACTGAAACTCTTACTCTGTTTTGGAAACGACCAAACTGCATCAAGACAACTTGCTTGAAGACAAAAGGTTATCTTCAACAACGGTCATCTTTGCAACGACTCTTTCTTAGTCCTATATATACTAGAAGAATTAGTTTGCAAGAAATGATCAATCATTACACGCGCTCAACAATTTCACATTTGCGAATACAAGCTCTGAACCTCTGAACTAGTGTTTTTAACTCTTAGTCCAAATACTGTGTAGTTTTATATACTCATTGTATTTGATCTTTAAGGTTCTCTTAAGTGCAGTTGTATTCAATCAACGAACTTTATTTAATTTGTAAGTTTGAGAAGTCTTAAGCATTGTGGTGAAGTCTCTTGCTTGTGTGCTTGAGCAATTGTAATCTTGTGTGATTATAGTGAAATCCCTTCGAAGTGCAAGGGGACTGGACTACTCTCGTTTTGTGAGAGGAACCAGTATAATTTGCTTGTGTGCTTTCTCTCTCTCTGATCTTGTTATTATTTGTGTTGTTTATCCGCTGCTAAAGTAGTTAAGTTAAGAACTTTGAAAAAGTTTTAACTTGGCTAAAACACAATTCAACCCCCCCCCCCCCTTCTTCTGTTTTCACACCTTCAATTGTTATCAGAGCTCTGGTCTGTTACTTTCACTTAACAGTGAGACAGTAAAGATCTTGTGAAAACATTATATCTGGAGGAGACGAAAGTACTAGAACTGGTGAAAGCAGTAGAGGAGATGCCTTTGGTCATGACTATTTGACTAATGAATCATATGAACATAGTGGCAATAGAAAAGCCCCTATATTCAATGGTGATGCTTCATTATTTGAATGGTGGAAGGAAAGACTTTATAGTAATATCACTGCTATTGATCATGAGTTGTGGGATTTGGTTGAGTTGAGAGTAACTTTCGAAAACTTGAATGAACATGGAAGGTTGTCCATTGAGCACAGAAAGTTACTCACACCAGCTAACCTAAAAACCTATACTAAGCATCACAGAGTAAAGGATATTGTTGTTGGTGCTATAAGGCATGAGGACTATGTCAGATTTGAGAACAAATCCTCTGCTAAATCTATTTTTGATTCTATGTGCGCAACTTATGATGGCAATGAGAAAGTTCAAGAGGCTAAGGCTAGTCTCTTGATGTAACGACCCAAATTTATTATTCACTATGTAAGTGTTTAATTATTTGATGACGTGGTTTTTAAGTAAGATAGTAACATTAAGTTATTTATCGAGAGTTTTAGTTAACGCGCGAGTTAGTGAGAGTTAACGCGAGTTGGGCCAAGCTATTGGGCTTGAGGCCCAATGGGCCTTGAGGACTTGTGAGGGGGCGCCATATGGCCTAAGAGGGAGAGAGAACATTTCATTTCTCATGTTCTTGTGAGAGTGAAGAGAGAAGGGAGAGCAAGGAGCTAGGGCAAGAGCTTGGAGGAGAGATTCGAGGAGCAATCGTCGAGCTTTCGTCGGATCTAAGGTAAGAGAGTAGATTTCATATTCGTGGGTGATACGAGGAAGGGGAGAATTTCGATTTCTCCTCACCCGAACTTCCTCCACCCCATTTTCGTTTTAGTTGTGAATGGATTTTCTTAATGGAAATCGATTCTAAGGTTCATAACATGTTTAATATGCTCTTATCATGATGTATGAACGAATTTAATGGTTAAAAACGTAGTTTATGAATGATTAAACTCAAGAACTTTGTGTTCTTGAGAGTTTTGAGTAAAAGTGTTAAATCTTTACTTTTTCTTAGTAAAAACAGTAGATCGGTGAAATGAACCGTCCTTTTGTGTTTAGATATGTTTGTTTCACTTGAATACAAACTCATTTGGGGTTTATAACATGAAAAATGGGATTTTTGGGTGATTTGAAGTGAAAATCGCATGTTTTGAGCATTCCTGACAGGAGGCCTTCGCTACGGCTCGCTACAGCTCGCCACGAGCATGACTTCCACTGGTGTGGTCCGCTACGGCTCGCTAGGCCTTCGCTCAGCGAACAGGGCAGGTTTGCTGAAGCTCGCTAAGCCCTCGCTCAGCGAACAGCACTGTGACAGCAACTTTTTGATAATTGTTTTAAGTGCATTTTGACACTTGTAACATGTGATTAGGGTATTCTAACATACAATTAGGTGTTTATAACCATGATTAATTGTATTGTGATGATAATTGTTGATTATATGTGTGGAATATAATTGTTGTTGATTGTGTTGATGATGTTTGTTTAAATATCAAAGAAGTATATTAAGGTGTTAACCAACTTAATAAAGAAGGATATTAGGATTATGTGATTCTAATAAAGAAGGATATCGAATTATGTTATTCGATAAAGACGTATATTAAGGTATAGTGTTATCTTAATAAAGACGAAATGTTGGATAGTGTTCCACATTTATAAATGACGAGCTTAATGCTAAATGTGATTGTTGATGTGAGAATATTCATGAAAACATACATGCATTCATGAATTATATTAGGGATATTGGATATTCCAATAAAGAAGGATATCGGATTATATTTATCCGATAAAGAAGGATATTAGAGGTGAGATACTCTAATAAAGACGATGGTACCACATGCATTAGATATGTCTAGGGGACATAGCATGAAGATTGTGGCATTAGATTGCATTAGGATATGTGTACATTATTTGATATTTGATATGTGACACATATGTTTGCATTTATGTGATAATTGTTAAGTGACACATATTTTGCTAAGTGTGCTTATTTCTATTCGTTGAAGGGATGTTTGATTATAATGATCTAGAACTTATAATTGAATGATAGATGATGATGTATGTGTATAATGTATGATTATGCATGTTTTATGAAGAAGTGTTTAAGTACCATTTACTTACACTTGTATATTTTGAGTATGTTGTCTAACTCTCTTTTATGTGTTATGTGCTGGACCGTTGGGGGTCCAGATTCACAGGTTTTGTGGTATTCGATGTCGAGTCGTCGATGAAGCTCCGCTCTGATTGTGACACGGGAAAAAGGGTTTTATATTGTATATAAAGTCTATTGTCTAGGTTGTTTTGTATAATCAATAAATATAGGCTTAACTACACATTTGGTCTCTTACGTTTATTTTAGGTTTCAATTTGGTCCCTTACGTTTAAAAAGTATCAATTTGGTCCCTTACGTTTATTTTAGGTTTCAAGTTAGTCATTTCCGTTAGTTTTTTCACTAACACCGTTTGAACAGTACATGTGTCAGCGTGTCAAAGTGCCACGTGTCAGTCCACGTATGCAAATTGACTGCCACATGTGACAAAATTGACGGAAAGGACTAACTTGAAACATAAAATAAACGTAAGGGACAAAATTGATACTTTTTAAACGTAATGGACCAAATTGAAACCTAAAATAAACGTAAGGGACTAAATGTATAGTTAAGCCATAAATATATTATTTGATTCAAAGATTTGTATAAACAAGCATTTTTACTAATTAACTACATTAGTATTATTTTGATTGAAGAGTGTAATGCTCGAACCATGACTTTTATAATAATAAACTTTGATTTTCCGCCGCGTATTTTGAAAAAGATTTATCATGGTAGATATTTAGTAAATAATGGGTTTGGGTGTTACACTTGATAAGACAGTATGAACTCTTCACTATGCAACAAGATGAAAATATTGAAACCATGTTCACAAGGTTTCAAACTCTTGTATCTGGTCTCAAAGTTCTGAAGAGAAGTTACTCCACCTATGACCATGTTCAGAAGATTCTAAGAAGTCTGCCTCTTGCATGGAGACCCAAAGTCACTGCAATTGAGGAAGCTCAAAATCTCAAGACTCTGAGTCTTGAGGCTCTGATAAGCAATCTCAGAAGCCATGAGATGGTTCTGGATGCTGACTCAGAAGCTAAGAAGAAGTCCAAGTCTATGGCTTTACAGTCAACTAGGATTTCTTCCAAAGCTCTTAAGACTCAGCTTCTTGACATTGAGGAGGAATCTTCTGCAGATGGTCAAGAGGAAGAAATAGGTGAAGATGAGTTTGCCCTATTCACCAAGTTTCAACAGTGGAACAGGTTTAACAAAAAGAATTTCAGAGGTAACAATTCAAGGAACTCTGTGAGCAAGAAGGAAGATCAAAAGAACTGCTTCAACTGTAAGAAGCCAGGACACTTCATTGCTGATTGTCCAGAGATGTCTTCAAAAGACAAGAGTAAAAGGTACAACTCAAAGAAGCAACAATTCAAAAGCAAGCTGAAAAAGAGTCTGATGGCTACATTTGAGGAGCTATCATCTGAAGAGGAAGTTGAAGAGGATGAAGAGGCAAACCTAGCACTTATGGCCTCAACAGACTCAGATGTAGACTCAGATGATGAGCCAGAGTCAGATTCAGAAGTTACAGATGAGGTATTTTCTGACTGTTCTAAAACTCAACTCATAACTGCGCTTAACAAGGTGATTGAGAAACATCTCAGAATGTTAAGCAAACAAAAAGCTTTACAAGAAAAGCTTAATACTCTGAGTGAACAGGAAGGTCATTTTCAAGGTCTGTATCAAGAAACTCTGAACAGAGTGAATGATCTTGAAAAAGGTTGTGCTGTTTGTCACAAACCCATTGATGAGCAGGAAATGGCTCTTCAACAGTTTGTGCATCTCAACCTTGGGAAGAGCAAGGCTGCAAATTTGGTTTACAATGTCATGAGACATAGAGGAGAAGGAATTGGCTATGAATATGGTAGAACATATTCAAAGCTAAAAACTTATCCCAAAAAGGTTGGAAAATCTTGGGTTTATTATGTTGTACCCCAAAGTGAAGAGGGGAAGAAGTTTGGTGCTCTGGGGAATGAGGCTGATGATTTGAGAAACTTGGAAACTGACAGCTCAGAGGAACCAAGTTCCTCAGGATCCGGAAAGAAAAGCTCAGAAGATAAAAGTTGTTCAGAATCTGAGAATATTAAATCAGATGTTCTGAATACTTCAAAATTTGTGGCTTCAACTTCTGGAACCAAAGGAACTTCAGTACCTGAAGCAAGTCAGTCTAAAAGCTCAGAAGTTTTTAAAAGAAAAAAGTCAAACTTCAAACCTCAGAGGCAACACAGAACTCAGATTATTTATGATTCTAGAGTTAGAAGATATAACCAATCAGAACAATGGATTGGTGATAGATATAAATTCTGGAATCATAAACAATCTAAGTCTTGGAATAATAACAATTCTCAAACAAAGAAAAAATTTCAAAAAGGTTATTATTCCAAACCAAAGTCCTTCTCTAACATTCAACAACATAGCAAGCATTTAAGGACTAACAAATATGGACCCAGAAGCAAATGGGTACCAAAAGCTGAAATCATGTATCATTCAGATTTACCAACTAGGAAAGGCTATGTCCTACCTAGAATGTGGAAACAAGTCCAATGCAGAGGAAGAAAAACATATGTCTTAGACAAATGGCTTACAGGTTCTCAAGCCTGCAATCAAAACTTGAGAAATGAAGAAGAAGAGTACTGGGATGAATTTATCATTAACTGTGATGAAGAGTTTTACCGCAATGATTAAAGTTGTTTATCATACAGATCATTACTCAAGGAGGAATCATGAATCATTCATGGTATCTGGACAGTGGATGCTCAAGGCATATGACTGGTGAAAAACGACTATTTTCAAAGCTAACTCTTAAAGAGGGAGGCTCTGTTGGCTTTGGTGGAAACCAAAAAGGGAAAATCATAGGTACAGGTACAGTAGGTAATTCTTCCTTATCTATTAATGATGTTTGGTTAGTAGATGGACTTAAACATAACCTATTGAGCATAAGTCAATTTTGCGACAATGGTTATGTAGTTGTCTTTAATAAGGAATCATGTATTGTGTCTAAACAATCTGACAACTCCATTGTATTCAAAGGAATGAGAAAGAACATTGTTTATAAAATTAATCTTTCTGACTTGAATGAAGAAAAATGGATCTGGCATAAGAGGTTAGGCCATGCTAACTGGAGGTTAATCTTTAAACTTAGCAAGCTTGACCTTGTCAGAGGTTTACCAAAAATTAAATATCACTCAAACACACTTTGTGGTCCATGTCAAAAAGGAAAGATTACTAAATCATTTTTTAAACCTAAGAACATTGTTTCTACTTCAAGACCTTTGGAACTTCTTCACATTGATTTGTTTGGGCCAGTTAACACTGCCTCTATCAATGGTAAGAATTATGGATTAGTAATTGTGGATGATTACAGTAGATGGACTTGGGTGAAATTCCTAAGAACTAAAAATGAAGCTTATGATGAGTTTAACATCTTCTGCAAACAAATTCAAAATGAAAAAGGCTACACCATTTTAAAAGTTAGAAGTGATCATGGTGGGGAATTTGAAAATGAACCCTTTGAAACCTTTTGTGAAAATTATGGCATATTGCATGAATTCTCTTCTCCTAGAACTCCTCAACAAAATGGGGTTGTTGAAAGGAAGAATAGAACTCTGCAAGAAATGGCCAGAACCATGATGCACGAAACAAAAGTAACAAAGTTTTTACGGGCAGAAGCTGTAAACACAGCATGTTATGTTCAAAATAGAATCTATATCAGATCTAAGTTGAACAAAACAGCTTATGAACTGTTCAAGGGAAGAAAACCTGACATTTCTTATTTTCATCAGTTTGGATGTACTTGTTACATTCTAAACAATAAAGTCCATCTAAAGAAATTTGATGCTAGAGGTTATAAGGGTATCTTTATAGGATACTCTGAACGCTCAAAAGCATACAGACTGTATATTTCTGAAACACATACTGTGGAAGAAACTATGCATGTCAAATTTGATGACAAAGAGCCTGACCAAGTGTCAGAGCTTGTGGAAGGTTTTTCTAAATTTCAGGTATCAGAGGATCAGTATTCAGACATTCCAAACTACTCAGAACATCCAATTTCTGAAGAACCTCTGAACATGATAGTGCCTACAGTCTCTGAACATCAAAGTAATGAAGCAGCTTCTGAACCTGCTGTTGATGAGTCTGAAGATGATGAACCCCCAAGAAACACTTTCAAATACAAATCATCTCATCCAGAGGAACTGATCTTAGGAAACAAAGATAGTCCAAGAAAAACAAGATCTCAACTAAGAAGTGAGGAATCCTTGGTTGGTCTTATCTCAATGATGGAACCTTCAAAAGTTGATGAACCTCTGCAAGATGATGCTTGGATAGTGGCAATGCAAGAAGAGCTGAATCAATTTCAAAGAAATGATGTATGGACTCTGGTGCCCAAACCTTCACACAAGAACATTATTGGAACAAAATGGGTATTCAGAAACAAGCTGAATGAGCAAGGTGAAGTGCTAAGAAACAAGGCTAGACTGGTTGCACAAGGGTATAGTCAGCAAGAGGGGATTGACTATACTGAAACTTTTGCACCAGTAGCTAGACTTGAAGCTATCAGGTTACTTCTATCTTATGCTGTTAATCATGGAATAACTCTGTATCAGATGGATGTTAAAAGTGCCTTCTTAATTGGTTTTATTTCTGAAGAAGTGTATGTCAAACAACCTCCTGGTTTTGAAGATATCTCAAACCCAGAACATGTTTTTAGATTGAAGAAATCGTTGTATGGTCTGAAACAAGCTCCAAGAGCTTGGTATGATAGACTCAGTAATTTCCTTCTTGAAAAGGGTTTTGAGAAAGGGAAGGTTGACTGCACACTCTTTAGAAAAACAACCAAAGAAGATATTTTAATCATTCAGATTTATGTTGATGATATTATCTTTGGTTCAACTAATGCTTCCTTGTGCAAGAATTTTTCTAAGATAATGCAGGATGAATTTGAAATGAGCATGATGGGAGAATTGAAGTTCTTTCTTGGAATTCAAATTAATCAGAAGAAGGAAGGAACTTATGTTCATCAATCTAAATATACCAAGGAACTTCTGAAGAAGTTCAGTCTAGATGATTGCAAGATAATGAACACTCCTATGCATTCAACAACCAACATGAGCAAAACAGAAGATGAAGGAAAAGTAGATCAAAAGGTCTACAGAGGTATGATTGGTTCTTTACTCTATCTGACAGCCTCTAGGCCTGATATTTTATTCAGTGTTTGCTTATGTGCAAGATTTCAGTCAGATCCTAGAGAATCTCATCTTACTGTTGTAAAGAGAATCTTTAGGTATCTGAAAGGAACAACTAATCTTGGACTTCTCTATAAGAAATCCAATGATTATGTGCTAAATGGATTATGTGATGCTGACTATGCTGGAGATAAAATTGAAAGAAAATCCACAAGTGGCAATTGTCAATTTGTTGGTGAAAACCTTATCTGCTGGGCTAGTAAAAGACAAACTACTATAGCATTGTCTACAGCAGAAGCAGAATACATTTCAGCAGCTAAGTGTTGCACACAACTACTCTGGTTAAAATATCAGTTAGAAGATTATCAAGTAAGCAGTCATAATATTCCTTTATATTGTGATAATACTGCAGCCATTCATTTATCTAAAAATCCTATCCTTCACTCTAGAGCCAAACATATTGAAATTAAACATCATTTCATCAGAGATTATGTTCAGAGAGGCATAATAGATATTAAGTTCGTTGATACTGAAAATCAATGGGCTGACATATTTACTAAAGCCTTACCTGTTGAAAGATTTGATTTTATAAAGAAACATCTGAACATGTTTTCAATCTTTGAATAAAAAAAATTTTGGCTTCTAAAGTGTAAGAGGTTGTGTACATCAGAACTTCTGCCTCAGAACATCTGAATGCAAAAGCTCTGAGGTACTTAACCCTGATAGAATCTTTTCAACTCAGAGGCTCTTACCTATCTAAGTGGAAAACGTTTAACATTCGCTGCTGAACAGTTGTCCACTAAGATGGCAGTTACCAAGTAATCTTTTACACGTGGCTTATGTGTGTCAGGTAGTGGGTGGTTTATGATGACTTTTTGTATTCAAATTTTTGTCAATAAGCGTAACTTCCCAAATTTGCCATTTTTGTGTTAACTGTACGCATTTAAATAAACTTACACAATACACTTGCACACTTATCACTCTCACAACATACACTTTCTTCTCTCTAAACTTTCAACAAAACTTTCTTTCTCTCTCGTTAGCATCAACCCTAACCTAAACCTTCATCATGTCTGCTTCAACTTGTCATACCCTAATTTTGTCCTACCAATTTCACATGCACACTCTCCATCTCATTTTTATTTTTTCTTCATTATTCTCACATTCCATTATTTTCTTTTTTGTCATACCCCAATTTTTGACCTAGGATCCCACATCATTTACATTTTTGTTCGGGATAGTCTTCGTCTTTTCGAACGAAATTTCGGCAGGGAGGTATTTTAAAATACCTCATTTTTTTTATTTTTATTTTAAAAAAAAGGGGTCATATATTTAATATTATTATTTTTATTTTTCTCAAAAAAGGGTGTAACCCTGCGCCCTTTTCTTTTTCTCTTCTTCTTCCTGTTTGTTTTTTTTCTTCTTTATCTCTTTTTTTTTCATATTTTATTAAAAAAAAATCAAAAACCAATTTGTCCAAAACAGCAAGATCAGAAGCTCATTTCTCCAACCCAGAAGAAATTTCTCCCTTTCCCTTCTTTCTTTTTCCTGCAACAACAGTGACAAGAGGAACAAGTTAAAACCATCCCTGAGCAACCTGCATAACACTGAACAACAAACTCAAAGGATTGTCCTCTTTCCCATTCGGACCATTACTTCCAACAAGAAAAAATTTGAAAGTCAACTTTTTCCCTTTTCCATCAAACATAAACCCTAATTTTTGGGTATAAATAAAGCAACCGAAACTCAGAAAAAGGAGGCGATTTTTGGAGAAATTCAGAGAAGAAAAAAACCAAAAAAAAACACATTTTTTTTCATCACTTTTTTCATTTTTCGAAATCACACCAAACACCTTCTAAACTTCAATTTTCTTTCACTAATCCCTTATAAAACATACCAGTAGCGAAACACACAAGAAAAAACGAAGGAAAACCGTTGAGAGAAGCTTACTCAAACTCCAAAATTGCAAAGAAAAGAGTGAGTTCTAACTCATCTAAGCAAGCTTCAAAACAAGTTAGTTTCTAAACGTTTTTTACTCATGAACCTTCACTGAAGCTTTTCCAACCCTTAATTTTGTTTAATTCGTTCAAATGTGAATTTTAAAAGTTTTTTTGGGTTTTAAAGTTTCGAACTTTTTTGAGATAAAAACACCTTTTAAAAAAATCTAAGTTTATATTCATGATCTACGCATGATTTAGAGCGAAATGGTATATAAACTTTTGATTTTTGGTCAAGAATTGATGATGTTGTGTTTGGCCGTGAGCTTCACTTGAAGCTTTCATGGCTTCTTGTTGTTGATTCTTCAACGTGAAGAAGGTGAAGGAGGTTGAAGACAATGACGTGTCCGCGCGTCATTGGCTCCCTCCCAAGTTTAAAACATGTCTGTTGGATCTGGTGAAAGGCTGAGATCTGTTTGATTATTTTAAAATCCTGGCCGCCTGATTCGATCAAAAGGCTCAGATCCATGAAGTCCACCGTGCGCCTCTGTTCTCATGCCACATTAGATTCTGTCCTGTTTATTTTATTTGTTTGGACGAAAATCAGCTGGGCTGGGCCTGGTGTTGCAGATTGCTATTGCTTCACCCCCAGAACCCATTTTTGCACCCCTAGTTACGTTTTTGCTTTTTTTTAGTGCTTATTTATATAAGTGCTTATTCAAATAAGAGCTTATTCACATAAGTTCTTATTTAAATAAGTGCTTATCATTTGGAAATGTTTATTTGAGTTGTTGATTAATTAGTCAATTAATTAAACACTTGATTAAGTGAGTAACCATTTAAGTTGTTTGATTAAAAGTGCTTAAGTTACTAAATGCTTAAATGGTTAAACACTTAAATAAGTGATTATTAGTTAAGTGATTAATTAATCAAAACCTCTCAAGCTTATTTTAATAAGTTCATATTTAATGTTTGGATTATTTACTTGATTTGATACTTTCATCTGAAGTTTGTTTCTCAAAAACACTTCTTTACTTGAAAAAACCCCCACAAATAAAATAAATGGAATGAAAAAGGGTTAGTCTGACGTATGGCTTTCTTCCCTGAATAATTCGAGACCCTGACGTATGGCTCGTGACTCGAATTATTCTCATTCTTATTTTTTTCTAAACAATCACGATTAAGCAAAATTGACCGGTTGACAAAAGCTTCAGTCCATGCATATGTCTATTGTTATATTATGTTTGCTTGGCTTGTTTTTTGTTTATCTTGCTTAAACTTATCAAATCAAATCATAATTGGAATGAAAAAGGGTTAGTCTGACGTATGGCTTTCTCTTCCCGAATGATTCGAGACCCTGACGTATGGCTCGTGACTTGAATCATTCTCATTCCCCAACGCTAAAAAACATTAAAACACCTCATCATCCGCTTTATCTTTCCTTTTGATTTTCTTAAATCAAATAAAAGAACTTAAGCATAATTAGAGTGAAAAAGGGCTAGTCTGACGTATGGTTTTCTTCCCCGGATAGTTCGAGACCCTGACGTATGGCTCGTGACTCGAATTATCCTCATTCTCGGACGTTTTCATTAAAACTCCTAAAATCATCTCAACACACTCAAACCTTTTCTCTGCCCACGCGCGCAGTAAAAGTAAAACTCTTTTCATAAAACGAGTGACGTTTTCGTCCTTTCTCCGTAACACAAACCACGCTTAAGCCTCCAAAGTGCGAGCATACAAGCAGCGTTTAAATACGAGAATGTGACTTAGACGTCATGCGTCTAAAAACAACCAACCCACAAACATTTTTTACCCTGAACTACGAAACCCTGATTTTCCCATTGCACCTGGGAATACGTAGGAGCGAGATTCAACATCTTGTCGGGCATAATAAAAAACAAAACCTTTTTCCCCGCATCCATAATAACATAAATAATAATAAAAACAAACTTTTTCTATTGATGAAGCAAGAAACGAGTAATCAAGCAAACATTAAAAAACACATTAAAGCAAACAAACATTTCCCTCTAAAAGGTTCCCGTTGAGTACAACGGATGTGAGGGGTGCTAATACCTTCCCCTCGCATAACCAACTCCCGAACCCTTTTTTCTCTACCCCCAAGGTTTTCTCGATATTTTCCTTTCCCTTTTTGGGATAAATAAAATTCGGTGGCGACTCTGTTTCTTTTCGAGTGTTCACACTCGAGGTTATTTTTCGCGCCGCGACACAACTTCAACAAATCCAATCACTATTCCTCCATTTATCTTCAAGAACATGGAATTTGTTGGGAACGAGATGGAATTTCAAGAGTCTCTGTTCACTCTTTTGCCTGAGAAGATGGTCGACTTCAATAGCTTGAAAGTTAATGGATTTGATGTAGAACCGTACTTTGTTTCTCAAGGTTGGAACAGATACTTCGAGATGTTGAACGGTCCAATCTACCCAGATCTCCTTAAGCATTTCTGGATGAAAGCTAAGGTCTTCTCAAAGTACGAAGCAAAGCAAGAAGAACTTCTAGCTATTGAAAGGAATCCAAGTCTGAAAGGAAAATCTAGGAAGGAGATGGGTCTTCATGAGTTTACTGGTACTCAGATTAGGTCTAATGTTTGCGGCATAAATCTCACTTTCTCAAAGGTTCACTTCAACGCTCTACTTGGGTTAACAAACTCTGGTATGATTTTGGACAATTTTGAAAAGGAGACAAGATTCAGAGAAGATCTTCTGCACAAGATGTTTACAGATTTGAAGCTGAAGGGTAAAGTCAAGGGAATGAGTGATGAGTGCAGGGTTTTGTTTAAGATTATCATATCATCTATCTGTCCAAGATTAGGTGGTACTGATACAATCTCTTGGCCTCATCGTCATCTGATCTATTTTCTTCTGACTCAAAGAAAGGTTAATCTGGGAGATTACCTCTTTGAAAGGGTATGTGAAGCTATTTTCTTCAGCAAGTCTCAGAGGAGAACAACCATTGTTCATCCTAGATTGTTGTCTGACCTACTTTTTCAAGGGAGAATAGTAAAGCAGCTTAAGAAGTTTCATCCAGAACTTGTTGAGAATCAGATTACACCAGAAGTTCTCTCTGCTAACTTCTTAACCAAAATGCATCTCATCAACACTAAAGTGGTTCAACCTACACAAGACTTTCAAGTTCGCAAAGGTGATCCATTTTATGTGGATGGGTATCCAATAGTCTCTGAATTGGATTGCGAAGAAGTTATTCAGAACTATTTGAAAGCTCTTAAGGGAGAAGGTTATGTGGTTTCTAGGGATATGGTACCAAAGGAGCCAACTTTCAGCATGTACAACCCTAGAAAAAGGAAGTCCAATAGAAAGGCTGAAACTCATGAGGAACAAGTTCAGCCAGATCTTCTGGCTCAGAAGAAGATCAAGTTAGAACAAGCTGTTGCTGAACAAAGGACAAAGAAGAAGCATGAAGCACCTGCTGAAAAGGTTGCTGAGGAATCCTCTAGAGCTCCTAAGAGGAAACTCAAGCTGGATGATGATGAAGCTGATTCAGAAGAGACACACTCTGATGAGGAAACTCTTGCTGATAGGCTTAGGAAGAAACAAGTTCCTGTATCTAAAGGTAAGACTCCTAAGATCTCTTTTAATGAAGCTGAAATTGGATTAGGTTTCACAAAACCTCTTAGATCCATTCACCCTCACCCCATTAATATTTCAGACTCAGAGGAACAAAGTTGTTCAACTGATGAGCTGATCAAAGAAGGTAAGTGTTGGGTTTTTGTATGTTGGCTACATTTTGCAAAAACATCTTTTAGCCAAGTGTTGAGACATATGTGCGTACACCAAGTGTTGAGACAGATGTAACAACACTTGTATGTCTGATTATTCGCGTCAGCTAGCATTTTTATTTTCTACTCAATCTTTCGAAGATTTGATTGAAGAATTGTTTCGTGGTTTCTTACTCAACAAGGCGCACGTGATCAATGTGTTTCAGAAGGCAGCTGAACCCTAGTTCTATTTTCTAAAGGAATAAAATAACTTTTAGAAAATATAATATTTGTTTCAAAAATATATCTTGTGAAGATTGCTGCAGAAAATATAAAAGATTTATTTCAAATAAATCTTTGTGCTTCAAGAAGATTAGAAGATTTAATTTTAAAATATATTTACAACAAATATATTTATGGGAGGAATATTTGATGCAAAGAAAGATTTGGTAAAAATAAATATTTTGCATCTAGAAGATTTCTTGGAGCTGGATCATTGTGAAAAGCCCACGAGGCTCTGCTATTTAAAGGGTGCTGCTAACCCTGTTTTATTCACCGAAACTTGAAGCTAAAATAGAATATCAAAGATGTAGTCTTTTAAGGGTTTCGTGTCTTTAAGCCACTCTCTAGGAGAGTTGGTGTAAAGTGAACCACTCGGGTTGTGAGATGGTCACCGTGTCCTCACTCAGAAACCTGTAGGTAATGAGTTGAGTATTGTAGTTGGAGGAAGCTTTTAAGCAACTCCAAATTGTGAACTTAGTCGTTGGCTAGGTGTTAATGTCATTGAAGTGTGTCTTCATCTTTGTCAAGGAGAGTGTCTCCATTTTGTTGGTATTGAAATCCTTATTGGTTGTAAGGTTGAGGGGAGTGAGACGGGGTCTCATATCTAGGAGTTCCTAGGTTGAAGTTGCATTGGGTAGGGATTAAGTGAGGAGTTGTAAACGGGGGAGTTTAGCTCTGAATTAATACTGCTGATAGTGAATTTCCTCCTGGATTGGTATCCCCCAGATTAGGCTGTTAGGCTGAACTGGGTTAACAATTATGTGTGTTGTTTATGCTTTTCAGTATCTGTTTTTAATGCTCTGCTTTATTGTTCTTACTGCTAAGACAAGTGTTACGACAAGTGTCTGAACATCGTGGACAACACTTGTCTACTGTGTACCAGAATTTCAGTAAGAAAAATCTTTCAAAACTTACCTCCTCTGATAAGTCTCAGCGGAAGGACAAGCAAGTTCTCTCTGAAGATCCAATCACTGAACTAGAGAAACATCTGAGCCCTGATACTCTGAACAATCATCCATTCTCTCACGAAACTACCAAACCCAAATCATCTACCAAACCAAAATCACCACAAACTCAACCACAACAAGAAACATCTACCAAACAAACATCTGATCCACAACCAGAAAAATCTCCTGAACCTATACACTCTCCCACCAAACAACCTAAGCAAACCTCTCCTATCAAATCTCCTGAACCAACTACTGAACTCACAACCTCTGAACAAAATTCTGAACCTAACCCAACCCCAAGTGCTGAACATGTATCTCCTGAACGTGTTCACACTTGTGCTCCTTGTCCCTTAGAAGTAGATGTTGTTCATAATACCAACTCTGTTCCTGAATCACCTAAGCCATAAACAATTCCTTATGATGATCTTTTAAGGTTGTCTGAACTTAAGAACATGTTCTTGGTGTGTCCGTCTGATGTGGATGCTGAGGTTTCTGCTATCAAGGCCAAGATATGTGAAACGCTGGATTTGGTTGGTGGGGACATCAAAGCTGAGATTGGTACAAGGGACTTGGAGGTTGTTAGTCTGCTGAGGGAAGCTTTTGCTAGAGCAAGTCTGAAGAGATTAACCATGTTTAACCATGAAGAAGCTGAGACCTCTAGGGTTGCAGCTGTATCTGCAAGGAAAGCTGCTGATGATATGCTCCTTCATGTGTTCAAGAATTGCTGGGTGGACTCCAATTTGTTCAAGAGCTTAGAAGATCAGAGGATTGAGACTGAGAGGATCGCTCAAGAGGCTGCATTACTTAATCAAGAACAAGTGCCTGTGATAAAGGAACAAGTGCTTATGATTGATTATTCAGAGGATGGTGGATCTCCCTCTGATAAAGGAAAAGCCCCCATAGAAGCAAATATGGATCATCTAAGGGTCTTGGAGCAAGCTATTGAAGAACAGAGGTCCGAACACCAAGTTCTTGCAACCAAGGTGGATAAGTTGGATTCCAAAGTGGATACTCTGAATAACAAATTTGATATGATCATCGCCCTCCTCCAAAAACCCTAGGCTTCTATGCACATTTTTTTGTTTTGTTAAAGATTTTATGTTTTATCTTGTTAACTTTCGAACACTTGGTTCTTTATTTATTATGTTCTTGTTTATATTGTTTGCATGCTTTGGTTCGTTTTTCTTTTTACAATTTTCTTTACAAATATCAAAAGAAGGAGACAAAGAAACACAAGCAGAATTTATTTAAAATTTTTCATTAAATTGGCTAACAATGCCTTGAGTACATTAGCATAAGAAAAATAAAACCTAATCCTAATCAGATAAAGTCTCAGAGGAAATCTCAGATTTCTTCTCAGATTCATCTGAGGATATTTCTATTGGCTCTGGGTCTTCTTCTTCGCTTTGTTCCTCCTCAGGAACATAGCCTGCTAAGAACTCAGCATAGTCAGCGTCTATTTCATCCTCTTCTGATTCAGACTCTGAAGAGATGATGATGATCTCTGCCTCCTGTTTCTTCTTGTCTTCCTCTTCTTGATTTTTCTTGTTTTCTCTTTCACGTTCATCTTCTTTTCTTCTTCGAAATTCTGCGATGCGAGCGCTGAATCTTTTCATTATTTTTTTCTTTGAATACTAAGTTTGATTCTTTTTTTTTGTGAAGAATGTTGTTTAATCGTACCCTATTTATAGCCACTTTGGCGCTTTGGTTTTTATCTTTTGAAATTAATTTCACCTCCGTAACAACCAATTCCTATCTTTGACTGTCTTGGTTTTCTCAAAAAAAAATTTTACATTTGACCATTACTTTTTGATAATGACAAAAGGGGGAGTAGTTACGCATTAATTGATATGTTTCAAAATTCTGAAATCACGCTTAAAGTTTGTTATGTTATTAAAGTCTGTTACAAATGGTTGTCTTAATTATTTTATGCGGAGACTAAGTTTTTTAATTGAAAATAAATTTCATAAGTAAGGATAAGTTAAGAGTGCAATTTTAACTTAACCTTATGAGACTTAGGGGGGGAGCTTGCAAACCTCTCATCCTGAAGAAAAATATGGAATTTAATTTCATTTGAAAAATTACTTAATCTTATACTAAATTAAAATATCATGGATAAAACTTAAAGCTAAGGCTTTATGGAGTATCAATCTTAGGGGGAGCTTGCAAACCTCACAAACCTAAGAGAAACACGATAAGTTAATTTAACAACAATTGTCAATTAATACTTATGTTTGTCATCATCAAAAAGGGGGAGATTGTTGGAACAAAATTGATTTAAAAATATTTGCCCCTAAATCTATTAAGGTTTTGATGATAACAAAGTATTAATATACAAGTGGAAGTACTAAAAATTTATTTTAAGTGTGCAGAACTTAGTTACAGACAAGCTTTGAAGAAAGCTCAGAAGTTAAGTTCTCAGAAGTTCGCAAGAACTCAGAAGATAAGTATCTTCAGAAGTTACATGCGTCAGAGGATGAAGACATCAGAACTTGCTAAAATCTGAAGTGAATCAAACTCTGATGTATATCTTGGATTGTGTGAAGATTCAAATTTGAAGGTCAACTCTCTTACCAATGAAGAAAAGGACCTCTCAACCTTGATCAGAACAGCTACTTACATTTTGTCTGTCCACAATGGAGAACGTGGGTTATCAGACTTCTTAGCTGAATAAGGAAAGTCTTCTCTGCACATGGTCAAAGTTACTGAAACTCTTACTCTGTTTTGGAAACGACCAAACTGCATCAAGACAACTTGCTTGAAGACAAAAGGTTATCTTCAACAACGGTTATCTTTGCAACGACTCTTTCTTAGTCCTATATATACTAGAAGAATCAGTTTGCAAGAAATGAACAATCATAACACGCGCTCAACAATTTCACATTTGCGAATACAAGCTCTGAACCTCTGAACTAGTGTTTTTAACTCTTAGTCCAAATACTGTGTAGTTTTATATACTCATTGTATTTGATCTTTAAGGTTCTCTTAAGAGCAGTTGTATTCAATCAACGGACTTTATTTACTTTGTAAGTTTGAGAAGTCTTAAGCTTGTGTGCTTAAGCATTGTGGTGAAGTATCTTGCTTGTGTGCTTGAGCAATTGTAATCTTGTGTGATTATAGTGAAATCCCTTGGAAGTGCAAGGGGACTGGACTACTCTCGTTTTGTGAGAGGAACCAGTATAATTTGCTTGTGTGTTTTCTCTCTCTCTGATCTTGTTATTATTTGTGTTGTTTATCCGCTGCTAAAGTAGTTAAGTTAAGAACTTTGAAAAAGTTTTAACTTGGCTAAAACACAATTCAACCCCCCCCCCCTTCTTGTGTTTTCACACCTTCAAATTATTGTTGAACTATCGTTTAATGTTACTCAAAAGTTTTCATGTACCTTATATTATTACAATTATCATATCGTAATTTATAATATGTCTGGGCTTACACTTTGATGAATGATGAACAAGGCTTTGAAATCTTTCTTCTTCAACTCTTTGTGTTGAGTTCTTTGATTCTCTGTTGCACCTTCTGTGAGTGGATCTACACTATTAGTCACATGATCCATCACATCTTGATAATTGAACAAGACTTTCATCTGTTTGCTCCAACTATCATAATTCTTTCCATCCAAGATTGGCAAGTTTGCAGGGAATTGGCCATTATTGTATGTTGCCATGGTTATAGCACAAACCAGACTCTTGATGTCAGATGTTAGCGCAGCAATAAGCACTTGCGCACACACTAAAACACTCACAAGCTTGCAAGATCACACACATTGCACAGGCTCAGGGCGCACCTATGAGCACAGAAGCAGTTTCACAGTTTTGCAGTCTTGATCGGAAAACAATGGAAAGAATGAAGAAATTGGTTATGGAGTATGTTGAAGAAGATGAGAGATAGGGAAAAATGAGTGTTTTTATTCATCCACTTTGGGTCACAAAAGAGAGAGTTACATTCACTAATGATGCATCTAGTGCATTTATAAACCTTGCTTGACACACCAAGCAATCACATACACAAAATTAAAAACTAACTCTAACAACTCTCCAACTAACTCTAAAACATATCTAACTAACTAATTGAGTTTGTTAGCCTCACTAACTAACAAAACTAACCAATTGCTTGCCAACTAAGCAAGTTGGTTACAACCAACTTTTAGTTACTCACACAATAAGTAACAGTTTTAGATATATGAATTACAAACGTTGTAGCCACTAGAGCAAAGATGGACCCATACATAAATTAGCAATGGGACTCAAAAATTTAGACATTGCCAAAAAGAAAAAAAAAAGAAAAAATACTCTGATAATTCAGTTAAACAACAAACAATATATGAGATTATTGTTTAATACAACATGTATAAAAAAAATTAAAAAAACAACAACGAACTAGAAAATTTATATTCAAAAAACCACAAAATTTCTTTTCGAAAAATAAAAAGGATTATAACAGTTAAATCATGCATATTTGTAGTTCATTTGGATGGCTGCATTAAGTTAAAACATGTCAAGGACAGAGTGCAACATGTTGGAGAAGATGTCTCGGTTTGAGTAAGACATCTTGCCCCATAATTAACAACATGTGAAGGATAAATGTGCTAATGCAACATGGTGAACAAGATGTCCCGGCTTGAGTAGGACATCTTGTGCAAGCTGAATACGTTAAATATTGTATATAGATAATTTTATAGTATTCGTGCAATTTTTAATTTATGTTGAACCCGTGAAGCTCAAGAATTATTTCCACTAAAAATCAATCTCAGATTCTTCATTTTTGTATTCGAAGTTGAAGTACATATCACAATCACTACAATAATGGCTACCCATGTAAATGATAATATTAATTAAAAATATGACCATAGTCATATTTAATTAAAAGTAACCCCTCATGGTAAAAAAATTGGAAAGATTCTGATTAAACACAAACATGAATGGCCAGTGATAAAAAAAGGTAAAAAACTAACTGGCCATTGATGACCCCAAATGGCTATATATCTTTGCTTAATTTCAAGAGTTAATCAAAAGCTCAAATATTAACCTTCTAATTATCTAGACAAATTATTTTTAATCTAATCATGGCTTACAATCTGAAATTGTTCTCAATTACTCTTCTGATCTGCATAAGTTTTTCACCAACTGAAACAGCATCAAGATTCAGCAATTACAATTGCGGAAGAAGTCAAACAATGAGTATTAGCAACTACAAAATCAATTTAAACACACTCTTATCAACACTATCATCAAAAGCTTCTGATACAATCAACAATGGCTACTACAATACTAGTATTAGTACAACAGAAGGCACAATGTATGGTCTTTTCATGTGCATTGGAAACACACAGCACTGTGGAGATTGTGTCGAATACTCTGCCAAAAAACTTAGCTCAATGTGTTTTTTCAAAAGAGAAGCTATAATTTGGTCAAATGAATGCATGGTGCATTATTCTGATTGGTCTTTCTTCGAAACTATGGAAGAATCTCCATCATCTTGTGTGAAAGACGCGTTAGATTATAAAGGTTCATTGGATGGATTCAACAAAATGCTAAGTTCTTTAATGGTGAAGCTTGTAACAGGAGTAAATAAAGCTTCACTGCGAAATGCTACTAAATTAGCTCTCAAGAGATCAATTTTCTTTGAGGATAAATTCTTGAATGGACTTGCTCAGTGCATACCACATATCTCTAATGATAACTGCATGAAGTGTTTGAAGGATGCTATTGATTATCTTCAAACTTCATGTGCTGGAGGAAAGATTAGTGGAAGTGTTTTATATCCAAGTTGCATTGTTAGATATGATACTTATCCATTTTTTGCACAACCTATAGGTTTGAATTTTCAACATTTTTAACTATATAAGATGGTGATTTTATTTATTTTAAGTAAATTGAGGTTAACAATAATTAATCTGTGTTGCAGAAGCAAAAAAGAAAACTGGACCAGACCCATTTTTCATAATTTTTCATATTGTTGCTCCTGTCATGATGTTCTCGGTCGCGGTATTCCTTTTCGTGAAATGTGTTTTTTTAGCGGTCGCTAAGTATCATGCGAGGAAGGTATTTGTGGCAAATTAAGGGGCGAGCGAGAATGATGGGCTAGAAAATAAATTCTCTGAAAACTTTTCATACCATATATTATGTTAGAGACAGAGTACTACAACTACTATGCTTGGAAAAATAAAGGAAAGCATAAAGAAAAACATTAAATTAAAGAAATTAAAATATTTTTCATTGATTTTGGCTAGATTGCAAGTTGCTTAAGTGCTACATATATGGGACCTTCTTTTGTTCTCCTATCATTTTTTTAAACATCATCCGATATTTAAGTAGCAGATGGTTTTTTCCTAAAATTTCTCATTTTTACTCATCTGCTAATTAAATAGCGGATGAATGAATAAAAATAATGTGCGCAAGAAACTCATATAGGATGGCAAAAGAATATATATGGCGATAGTAATACTAATGAATAATGATCTTTATGGGCCTAAAGGCCAAAGATAATTACAACTAACTTAATTTTCTAAATTTTTTGTTTAATATAATTCTATCTTTTATCATATGGTTCAAGATTTAGTGGGAGGAATTTTTTTTTTACCCCTACATTTATCCCCTTACCCCTACAAGCATGGTTGTCAAACTCGCGAGTAGACTCTTAAACTCGTACGAGTTTACGTATCTAGGAAGCAAAAATGAATTGAATCGCGCATAGAATCGATTTATGATAAACTCGCTAGACTCGAGTAGATTCGCATAGACTCGCAAGTCTATGGCGAATTTACGAGTCTATAAAATTTTCTAAAAAAAAAAATATTTTGTATTTTTTTATTTATAAAAAATCCCCGAAATACAAAACTTAAAAAAAAATTGAAAACCCTTAAAACATATTTTTCTACTATATATATATATATATATATATATATATATATATATATATATATATATATATATATGTGTGTGTGTCCGCGCTACGTACCAAACGTTTAGAATTAGAAACCTTGAAACTAGTTGTCGGCAGGTTTACAAGGACCTCGAAAGAGTCTCTTCCTCCCTTCATTGTAGCGGTGCTTTCACGATCATCTCTCTCATCCTCCAGGTTTGTGTTTCATTCTCTTTGTCGTTGTGCTTTGGATGTTTGAAGACATTATCATATATGTTTTATGATTTTTTTCTGTATGTAGTAGCCAATTAAAAAGTAGCTAGTACATTATTTACATACTTTGCTATTTTGTTTGTTTTATTATGGAGTTTTTTTTGTTAACAATAACAAACATGTTTGGAGTTTGACATTTGAATTTTTATGTTAAGTGGTGTTCTATTATATGTCATTTATGAGTAACTTATAGGCTTTTGAAACTCATTTTTAAGTTTCCATAAACTCGTACGAGTCTACGAGTCGAGTCTGCGAGTCGAATCTACGGCCCTTTGCGAGTCTGATTAGACTCGCGAGTTTGACAACCTTGCCTACAAGCAACTCATTATTCCCATTTTACCTTCTTTTATTATTTCTCTTCACCCCCGATAAAGTGTTTCGGTAAAAAAATTACAAACCAGAACAGTTGAATAGAGTATTCCGGTGAAGTGGTTGTTCATAAACTATGTGAGCTAGCAACGTCGACTTCTGAATGGTGACGTCTCAGCTAGTGGTAGAGAGTTGATGATGAGGGTCTTGACGATTCCAGCCTTTGTGTTGGAGGGGAAGGGTACCTGCAGTCATGTTAGTACTCCAACGCTCAAGTCAGTATGTGAAAGAGGTTTTTAAGAGTGTAAATGGAGGCACAGAATATCATACCTAGGGATTGATGTATGAGAGTATTTATATGGGAGAATATTATGGTTTACAATACCGTGGGGTCCCCCATGTGGAGTGGATCTGCCACTGATAACACATGTATTGTCCTTTCATTCGGGCACTTGAGGACGGTTGTAGGCTCTTCACCTTTAGTTTGTGCCCTTTTGTGTGCTTTCTGTGGTCGTTGGCCACGTGCATGACTTTATCCCATTTAGATGGGCCTTCTCGTATATTGGGCTTTTAGCTGATCCAGAACAGTTGTCCCCTAAGTCTTTGCTACAGGTAGTGAAGAGTTGAATTTTATCCGTTTTCGTAATCCATCTGGGTACCGGTCTCCTATAGAAATATAAAGCATGGATCAGTATTTTATTTAGAATGAACCCCTAACGATGGAATTTTGAAAATCACAAGGAGACTTATCTTTATCCGTTCTGATCACGTGCGGTTGCAATTTTGAATTGGTCTGTGGTCGATCCTTTTCCTAAGAACAAACTTAAAGTAAGAATAATGTAATTTCAAAGAAATATAAATAAATGAAAGCAAAAGTGGGAGGAGAAGGTACTTATCTCGCCCTTCGACAAGGCTTTGTCTGAGAGGGAGTTTTTGCGCCGAGATCGATTATTTTGCTCGAAACCGTGGTAGATGATCCCCTTTATTGATGTGAATATCTCCATTTTGCTGAGACTTTGACGGAAGTGAGCTTCCACGGGAATTTAGGACGGAAGTATGCCCCGTCCTGCTTTGGAGCTTGTGATAGCCTGGCATCTTGCTCGTTCTTCACGGTTTCGGACAACAGTGGTCTGTTTTGGATAAAATATCATGTGGTACGTGTGGCATCCCGAGGGCTTTCCTTAGAATGTCTTCATTCTTGGGAGCACGGTTCACCTTGGTGGCTCCCCCTTTGTAGAGAGGGTTATGATGCCGGTAGTGCCTGTATTCTGCAAGAATTGTTTATCTGGTTAAGATCAAGAGAAATTTTTGTTCGTGCCTTACCATGTTAATGGGTTTGGCTCTTTTCACAACTAGGTCCGTCATGAGTATTCTTTTGATGTCGTAGGCGTCTTGTTTAGGTAGATTCCCAGGTTGATACCATAGTGAGTTTCGACTCATGTTTTTTATCTGAATATTATGACATGACCGAATTTTTTTTGGTACATTTTAATTTTTAGTCTCTAATCACCAATTTATATTCATCTTAATGTCATTGTTTTGACCCTTTTTTGTTCAACATATATCTATATTATGTCTATATATATATATTATATTAAACTTATATAATTTCATTTTATGTTCCAAAAAAATATAAAAAATATGTCAAAATTTTATCCACTAGGAATTAAAAACAAAATATAAATGATTTTAAAGATGAAAATATATGATTTTTTAATTATAAGAACAATCAAAATTTGTTAGTTTAGTATGGATGAAAAACTTATTTATCATTTTCTTCTATTAATAATGGTTGGATTGTCTACCACTGGGGTTAACTTATATACATAGAAATGCTTATACCCGGAATACCTTTTAATTTAAACAATTTTTTGTGTGAATGTGTTTGTGCTTACCCAGTAACTCATGGATGTCAAGTTAATTAATCAACTAATATGTTTAAGAAGATGTTGTTAATTATGAGCTTCATTATGCAGTACTTTCTTCCCTCCGTTCTAAAATATAAGGGAAAAAACTTTTTTTTTGTTCCTAAATTATAAGAGAGAAACGAGAATGGATTCTATCTATTGAAAAAAAAAATTGAGGAAATAATGTGTGCATATGTAATAATATTTTAATTATAATAAAAAAATAAAGAAAAGGTTATCAATGGCTAAGATGTAACAATTGAAAAAAATTGAGAAAAAATAAATTGAGGGGATTCTTTCTCGAAAAAAACACAAACAATTATTTATTTCAAGATTTCTTTTTGCTCATTTCTCATGAAATTAAATGCAAACTGCATTTAATTTACTCTATCTCTCTCTATCTCTCTCTTATTTTTTCCATAATCAATTTTTCATCTTCCAATACAACTATTTTCAAGACAAATATAAAAAAAAATCAAATTATTATGTTTTAGTTTTTCTTAATATGTGTATTTTTTACTTCTTTCCTAATAATTTGATACGGATGGAGTATTTGTAAGCATTGTAACCTTGTAAGTTATGAATGAAATTTGACTTTTTCGCCAATTTTTTATTTAAGTTTTGAAATATCCAGAGTTCTCCAATAATAGATTGAACCCTTCTTTAAGTTTATATTGTATCAATTTATCCTATCAATTTGAATAAATAAATAAAATTTATATTTACTAAAAAAATAAGCAATTCATCGTAAATAAATAAATGTGAGTGATGCCTCTTTGTGTGCCCACAAAAACGATTTGTCGATTCAGGGACTTTTTCAAAACAAAAAATAATACAGAGATTAAAACCTAAAACGCACGTACATACAGGAACGAATGTGTTATGTAAGCCTATATTTTTTTTACCAGTATATATATATATATATATATATATATATATATATATATATATATATATATATATATATATATATATATATATATATATATATATATATATTGATGAACATTTTTTTTTTTATAATTATTCTAATATAAAAAAACATTAATCATGATTATGCATAGTTTACCCATGCATCGCACGGGTGGAATGACTAGTTATATATTGATATTGTAAAACGACTTACATTTTGGTACAAACTTTTTTTCCAAAGTGACTTGCATTTTGGAACGGATGGATTAATATTTTGATAGTACTCATCGAAACAAATCTAACAAGATCTCATATGTTAATATTTATCTTTATACATTAGTAAAAAAATATGTTCAAAGTAGTTTGTATAAATAGTGTACATGGTCACAATTATTTTGAGACGGATGGAATAATAAATACCTCTAGTCACCATTATAACTTATAAGTAAAAAAATACACTTTTAAATTCATTAAAAAATAGATATAATTAGTCTATAAAATACATCAAATTTATAAAAAATCTAAAAAGTGTTTGTTTATGATATGGTTTTTTGCAATGTAGTCAGGTTCTCGCACCGGGTCTTAGGTTCTTAAGATCCTACGAGCTCGTGAAGGCCAACGGAGCTTAGAACCCATGTAGGTTCCTTTTTTGACCTGTCTGTAGTCAGGTTCTCGCACCGGGTCATAGGTTCTTACGATCCTAGAGTGTTTTTTGACCTGAGCTCTAGACGGCACCGTCGTGAACCTCGCCGGCAGTTAGTGTATGTTTGTTCTCACTCCTTTCGCACTTTCGTTCACTCCTCTCTCACTTTCAACCATCTCTTTCACTCAAATCTCTGTCCTCACTGAAACATTCTGAACTCATCTCTTTCACTTTCAACCCTCTATTTTCATTTTGTTTTTAACCCTACTGTTGCTTCTTCTAACCCTCTGTTATGAACTTATGAACATTTGGAATGATGTCTATGAAATATTAATTAATTAAGTTTATTTTGTTATGTATTATATTTCTTTGTGTTTATGTGTATCTGTATATGTGAAGTTACGATTTTACCCTTGAGTAGGATCTTACGAATCGAGCTACGATCCCGATCATACGATTCTCAACCAGCCTACCGATCCTACATAGGATCTCGAACCTGACTACATTGGTTTTTTGTGTTTTTGGTATTGCGGAATTTGGTGGGATGTGATTTTAGAGAGAAAACTCTCCCCAAGTATAGGGTTATATGAAGAAAACTAAAGTTCTTATTTTATTCATCATGCTTATGGCTCTATATATAGAGCTACATAAAAACAAATCATATATTTTAAAAAAAAGAAACTAATCCTATAATAAATTCTAAACAAATCTTAAATATTCTAACAGAAATATAAATCATAAACCATAATATTATTTTATTTCAAATATAAATCTAAATTATATTTAAATATAAAACTTCCAAAAAAAGATATTTAGGCATTATTCCTAACACTCCTCCTTGACTGGATATAAATAAAAACAGCAATAAACTAGTGGGACAAGTTTAGTTAAACAGACAATATATGAGATTATTGTTCAATATAATATGTATATAAAAAAAATAAAAACAACAATAAACTAACATATTTCTATTCAAAAAAAAAATCCAAAAAACCGCAAAAAAAATTGAAAAATTAAAAAGATTATAACCGTAAAATCATGCATATTTGTAGTTCATTTGGTTGGCTGCATTAAGTTAAAACAACATGTTGGACAAGATGTATCAATTTGAGTAAGACACCTTGCCCCAGAACTAACAACATGTGAAGAACAGATGTGCATGTGCTAGGGCAACATGTTGAACAAGATGTCCCAGCTTGAGTATGACATCTTGTGCAGGCAGGGACGGACATAAGGGGGGGCAAGTAGGGGCTGAGGCCCCCCCCTCTTGTCATATTTTTTTTCTTTCATATACTTGTTCCTGATATATTTGTACACATAAATTAATATTTGAGAGATGTGTTAAAAGATTAGTAACGACTGATTGGCGCAAATCATGCACCCACAACATAGTAATTGTAACAATTTACTGCTTTAAAATATTTTGATAATATGTATTAGACACTATTAAAGTCGAAATTCGGTTAAGTTAGTTCTGATTGTTTGCTATAAGTGAGAGATTATTTTCTGCTATGAAGATTGTGAAAATTAGGTTGAGAAACAAGATAGAAAATGAATTTCAAACTAATTAATACAGATTCAGTTGTTGATGAATTTTATGATATAGAGCAATATCGTGTACAATTTAGATAAACAATGTAACGTATTTTTTATTTATTATTGAATATATTTAAGTACTATTATAATTATGATTATGATTTATTTAATATTTATTATTTAATTATTCCGGCCCCCCGTTTTATAGATTCCTGGATCCGTCACTGTGTGCAGGCTTAATACGTTATCCTTATCTTATGCACGCGAATCTCTCTATGATTTGTTACAATGCGCGAATATAAGATTGCCAGCTAATAAAAGGTGTGTTAAGAAGTTTGTTATCGAACCTATATGTTAGATATTATTGGAAATCATAACTAACTTGAAGAAGGATTTACTTTGAACTTTATCTTATAAAGTTTATTTTAAAAATTGAATCCTATCTTGATGCAACTCAAAGTCAAGCAAATCACATGACTTGTATCTCTATATAAGAAGACTCAACTCAACGTTGTCTTAGTCCTCAGACATCATACAACTTACACAATTGTCTCAAACAACGTGTAGGACAACTGTCATCTGAAGAACAGAAATTCAATTGGCATCAGAGCCGACACCATGTTCTGTTTGGGTGAGCTCAGGGAGAATAATTTTGTTCAAGATGGACAACATGAAGGATGGAGGATCAGTCAACAAAATTCATGATTCAATCTACAATTTTCTTCCTAAGAAACAAGCACGCTAACCAATTTTGATTCCGTTAAATATTGTATATAACTAATTTATAGTTTTCGTGCATTTTTTAATTTGTGTTGGATCCATGAAGCTCAAGAATTATTTCCACCAAAAATCGATCTCAGATTCTTCCGAACGATTTGTCCTAAAATGAGCTAAATGGACAACTTGAGCTAGGTTATCATTTTTGTATTCGAAGTTGAAGTACATATCACAATCACTACAATAATGGCTACCCATGTAAATGATAATATTAATTAAAAAGATGACCATCATTAAGTAACCCCTCATGGTAAAAAAAATTGGAAAGATTCTGATTAAACACAGACATGAATGGCCAGTGATAAGAAAGGTAAAAAATTAACTGGCCATTGATAACACCAAATGGCTATATGCCTTTGCTTAATTTCAAGAGTTGATCAAAAGCTCAAATATTAACCTTCTAATTATCTTGGCAGATTATTTGTAATCTAATCATGGCTTACAATCTGAAATTGTTCTCAATTACTCTTCTGATCTGCATAATCTTTTCACCAACTGAAACAGCATCAACATTCAGCCATTACAATTGCACAAAAATAGAAACATTTAGTCCAAATAGCAACTACAAAATCAATCTAAACACACTCTTATCAACACTTTCATCAAAAGCTTCTGATAAAATCAACAATGGCTACTACAATACTAGTATTAGTACAATTGGTGGAACGGAAGACACAATCTATGGTCTTTTCATGTGCATTGGACACACACAGCACTGTGGAGATTGTGTTAAAAACTCTGCCAAAACACTTACCTCAATGTGTGATTCCAAAAAAGAAGCTATAATTTGGTCTGATGAATGCATGGTGCATTATTCCGGACGGTCTTTCTTCGAAACTATGGAAGAATCTCCATCATGGTGTGTGAAAGACTCGTTAGATTATAAAGGTTCATTTGATGGATTCAACAAAAAGCTAAGTTCTTTAATGGTGAATCTTTTAACAGAAGTAAATAAAGCTTCACCGCGAAATGCTACTAAATTTGTTCTCAGGAGATCAATTTTCTTTGAGGATAAATTCTTGAATGGGCTTGCTCAGTGCATACCACATATCTCTAATGATAACTGCATGAAGTGTTTGAAGGATGCTATTGATTATCTTCAAACTTCTTGTGCTAGAGGAAAGATTAGAGGAAGTGTTTTATATCCAAGTTGCATTGTTAGATATGATCCTTATCCATTTTTTGCACAACCTATAGGTTTGAATTTTCAACATTTTTAACTATATAAGATGGTGATTTTATTTATTTCAAGTAAATTGAGGTTAACACTAATTAATCTGTTGCAGGAGCAAAAAAGAAAAATGAACCAGACCCATTTTTCATAATTTTTCATATTGTTGCTCCTGTCATGGTTGTCTCTGTCACGGTATTCCTTTTCGCGTATTATGTGCTATGTAGGAGAGCAAGGAAGAATCTCAAGTACCACAAAGAAAATTGTAATGTGGAATTAAAAATGTTTTTCATTTGTGATGTTTTATAAAATTCAATATAGTAGATACTTATTTTTACTGATACAATTTTTTGAAAGCAATTGTACTTTTTTTGGTATAGTTGGGGGAGATATTTCATCAGAAGTAAACACTCTGCAATTTGATTTCAATATGATTCGACTAGCGACAAACAAGTTCTCTGATGATAACAAGATAGGAGAAGGTGGTTTCGGCGATGTTTATAAGGTTTATATATTAATCTATTTTTTTAGTGTTAAAACATAGTGAAGAAATTTTGCTACAATGTTCAATGAATATTTGATAATCGTATTTGTTATGCAGGGAATGTTTCCTAATGGATTTGAAATAGCAGTGAAGAGGCTCATAAGAAATTCAAGTCAAGGAGCTTTGGAATTTAAGAATGAAGTGTTATTAATAGCAAAACTTCAACACAGAAATCTTGTGAGATTATTAGGATTTTGCATTCAAAGGAATGAGAAGATACTAATTTATGAATATATGCACAACAAAAGCCTTGATTATTACCTATTCAGTAGGGTATTTCTAACCTTTTATTCTTATATATACTTCAATTTTTTCTTTATTTTTTACTTTAATGCTTTATATATTAATGAACTTGTGACTATTTAAACATTATAGGCCCTGAAAACCATAAAAAGTTAACGTGGCACGCACGTTACAAGATTATAAGAGGAATTGCGCGAGGTATTCTTTATCTCCATGAGGATTCTCATCTAAAAATCATACACTGTGATCTTAAACCGAGTAACATTTTGTTGGATGACAAAATGAATGCAAAGATATCAGATTTTGGCTTGGCAAGGATTGTTGCCATTGATCAAATGCAAGGAAATACTAGTATAATTGCTGGAACATAGTAAGTATTGATATATTCCTAACACTTTTTTCCTAAAACAAATTATTATTATTATTTTGGATTTTATATTTTCTCTAATGACAGCCTTTTTTTCTATTTATTGTTTTCTTCTTAGCGGTTACATGTCTCCCGAATATGCAATGCTTGGCCAATTTTCTGAGAAATCTGATGTATTCAGCTTTGGAGTTATAATTCTTGAGATTGTCAGTGGAAAAAGAAATATTGATTACAATGGAGTAAATTCCATTGATGACCTCGTTAGCCATGTGAGTCTCTTAGTAGATTTCAATTCATGTTAGTTACTTTTGACGATTTTCATATATTTAAGAAAAGAATAAACCATTAATTTTGTCCCTGAGCATAAATCCTCTCTTACTTGTCCCTCAAGTAAATGAAAAATAATAAATTTCCCTAATATGACAAAATATTAGAGACTACTTATTATTTTTATTTATTTGATGGACAAAGTATGCAAGTTCAGAAACAAAATTGGTCGATTTCGGTTAAGGAAAAGAATTCAGCTAACCGAACATCTATATTCGACGATTTTATTACAGGCATGGAAGAAATGGAGAGAAAATAAGGAATTGGAATTATTAGATGCTGCATTGACATACTCATTTTCAGAAACAGAAGTATATAGGTGCATCCAAATTGGTCTACTATGTGTGCAAGAAAATCCAGATCAAAGACCTACTATGGCAACAATTGCTTTGTATTTCAACTGTGATTCAATAGATCTACCATGCCCTCAACAGCCAGCATTTTACATGCGTGGAAAAATAGAAACAAGGGTGGCTAGTAAAATAGCAATGTCAGGTAGACCTAGGAGTTATTCAGTTACAAGGTTTTAAGTTGTTGTCATATTTGTGATTTACCTCACAATCTTTTAAAGTGAGGGAAATGGCATAAAAAAATATAGTTCATGTGATTTCAATTGCAGTATAATATGCATAGAATTTTAAAACTTTGATGTTATGATGTTGTAAAATATATTTTAGCAGTAGTATAAGTAAGTAACTATGTGTCCATGAACTTCATGAATGTTTTCTATTTGTATTTTACTTATACATTTCTTCAATGTTTTTATACATTTAAAGTTATATAAGTTCATATGCATATGTGTTTTGGTAGCAAGCATAGCATGTAGAAGGGAGCTTAAATTGTGTTATTGGCAGGTGTATGTTTGGTTTTAATTCTTGGCAAGTCAGAATTGATTCTGAACATGTAGTTAATTTTGACATGCTAGATTTCTCTATAATAGAATTAATTTTGACATGTTCGGTTGCTTTATAGTAGAATTGATTCTACTTGAAGCAAGAAATTATAACTTATGATTCTAGAATTAATTTTTACACTCAAAATTATTACTTAACTCAATTTTATATAAGAATTTCATTTATATGCACGGTGTAAAGTTATTTTACACATGCATCAAATAATATACTGACACATCAGGTGTGATATTTAAAAACACATGATATATCATATTCATTAAATGATGTGGCAATGCATCATTGGATGTATGCATCTAAATATAAATCAATTTACTTTCAACTCAATTTTAGTTAAATTCAATTCACTTAAAATCTTTTTTTTTCACACCATAACGAAAGATACACCATGCTTTTGACAACAAAACTCTTTAAATCATAAGATTTTAGTTTTTTTTTTTTTTTTTGGTAAGCAATCATAAGATTTTAGTTGAGAAGTAAACGGAAAATTGCTCTTTAGGGGCAATTTCGGAATTAGGATCCGAAACTAATATCACTTTGGAACTCGGAAGATAGGATCCGGAATGCTTTGTTTTTACTTTATGTGCATATGAAACGCTGCTAAGCAATAACAGACCCCATATTTCCAGTGTTGGGTTCCTATTTTAAAAAACTCGAAGTATTGCAGTACACACTTACTGATGTGCAAGTTAATCTCATGTCCTTTATTTTTCCCCCTTAATCTAATCCAAAGTGAAGCTTAACGAGGGTACATACCTATTTATCAAAATTCACATAAAGCATCTTCCAATAGGATACACTGAAAATCACAAGAGAATAATCATTTACATCAAAGCTCTTTTTCAATCTGGCTAATTGAAGAATTAGCATACCACTAATAAAAATCCAATTGCAAAGAAAGATAGGATCCCAATTGCAAAGAGCTTATAAAACTCCAATTCGGTTCCCAGCTTCCGAACCTAAACGAGTTCGGATTGCATCTTCCGAAGAACCTATAAAAATCCAATTCTGATTGCATCTTCCGAACGTAATGTACCATGCATGAATTTGCTTAAATCAATTTTTCTCTGCTTATGTTACCATAACGAAGTCGGTTCCAATCCAAATTGAGTTGCTTTGATTCAGAACTCTTCAAGAACGAGTTAAACTGCTCCTTGACCCATTTCGCTTGCATTCAAGGAATCTAAATGCAATTTTTCTAGATCAAAAGGATGTGGAGAAGAATCAAAAGGAAGGTGATGTGGAGAAGATGAAATTTGTGTAGGATTTGGTGTTTGTTTCTTCACCGTGAATTGGTGCATTATGCTCATAGAAGGCAATGGTGCCAGCATTCTCAGATTGTTTCACCTTATTGGTCTGGTCGATTGGTGGGAGAAACTACTTGAACCTCAAGGGCCATGTGAGGTAGATGTTCCATAATTTAACTTCCTAGTTGGAGCCTGAATAATATCAGTTTACCACCTACAAGGGAGATCCATCTTTTTTTGCTCAATAAATGCGATCCCTTCTGGCTTCTACATAAGTGCTAAGAAATAGGTCAAAAAGCAACACATGTTCTCTTTAAAATCGTATGACACTTATTGGTCACTTCTCTTGTCGGTATAAGATTTTTTCTCATTAATAATCTCCAATGAGCAGAAATAATGAACATTTTCGATCAGAGTAACTCCTGAAGTACAAAGTAAAATGCAAGCTTAATTCATTCCCCCATCTACCATACCTTCATTGACTTTTAACTTTTCTGCACTAGAGCTTAATACCAAAATCCCATCATAGCCTTAGCATGAGTCAAGAGAGTACTATTCTCATCTATGAGGTTCCTCATCTATTTATTTATGAGAGAGAGAGAGAGAGAGAGAGAGAGAGAGAGAGGGAAGGGGGGAGGGAGGGAGGAGGGAGGGCATATGAAATTGTAATAAGATTATGCTTTGGCCAGAGATTTATGGGAAGCTGGCAAATCTTTTTTTACATTACATAAAAGTTGTATTTGCTACACCATTATGCAGCCCACACATAAATCAACACTGCGAACTAGACAAAATCAAGAAGCAATAAATAAAATGACCAAAAGTCAAGCAACTATACCCTGTATACACTCACTAATCCAAAAATCTTATGTACTTATACAGTTCAATGATCAATGACCTCAATTTGAAGAACCTCCATATGAAAACGGAAGTACAAATAAGTTCAAGGTGCTGTGGTCGGCAGACATAGAAGGTGTTGATAATAGTGTTACTCCACTGACAGAAAGAATTACATACACATAACTAAAAGACTGCAGACACCATCTGAATTGCTAATTTCATTAGTTGCCTATACAGAGTAGCTTTTTGCTATATTCGCCTTCTCTACAATCCCTAAGGTGTAGAACAATGCAGAATTCATCCCATGCATTAACTCATTTATAGTGATCTAATTATAAATCTTTACTGGCTTCTCAAACGTGTGACGATTCTGAAAACAAAACCAATGTATTTTGAACAGTTTAAACAGAGAATTTTCCAACCTTAAGTAATCAGCAAAGTGGACAAACACATCCAAAAAGACTCAAATAATGCACTTTAAAAATCTTGCTTTTGTTAGAAATATCACAAACCTGGTTCGCAGCATATGATCTTTTAGGAGCATTGTCAGTATGCTCCAAACCAAGATATTGCTCCCAAGCACCATAAACATCACGCCTCTATCAGAACGATACCAAAAAAGTGGAGTATGAACAAATTCAAAACACAAAATTAGTGTTGAATATCAAGCAAGAGAAACAGATAATTACTAAGTTTCAATTAATGCACCTGAAAACGACTAGATACAATGTCTGAATCCTGAAGATACTCAGGACGCCCAAGTGATAGAAAAGCAAACTTCCACTGGCCAACCAAGAAAAATGATAAAACAGTTAGGTTAACTGAAATCAAATATAATATCAATTTTTGTTAAGTTAAACCATCAAGCAAAATAAAATGACTTTGAAAGCTGCAAGTGTAACAAATAACAACCCAGGTAAGTGGGGAAATACCTTGCTAAACTCTTCATCAGGAACTTGAAGTTTCTTCTGTATTCGTACTTTAATTTCAGATAGAGCTTCACCTTCATGTATAACCAAGAAAAAAGGATCCCCAAAGTTTTGAATTTGCTGTGAAGTTTAGGCAAAACAAAATACACAATTAACAACAGCGTGAATATTAGAGATATCAATAATTAAAAAAAAAAATTGAATCAATTAAAACTATTTACCATTTGATTTTGAGCAGTGTCTTTAGTAAAATGGTACACATGAATTAGACGATCCTGTGGACCTATGTTTTTCTCTTCTTCTGGAATCTGTGAAATTTGAATAAACCCACCCGAGTTTCATTTATTTTGCGAGAGAAATCAAACAATTAAAAATAGTATCTAATGTCCAGAGAATAATTTGACGGTCTTATTATTAGAGCAAATAAAAGAAGGAATATGTCATACTCTAAAGATTTCAAACCCCACTAATAGAAAGAGATTCCTACCTCCTCAGCTCGCAGTGTCCAGTATTGATCATTAATGTTTTCAATCTTTTCATTAGATGGGAACACCTGCACAGGCAGATTGGCAGGAAGGGATAAATGTAAATAGTAATAATTTGTCTTTGTCTAATAGTCAAACCAGAAAGACAGAAACAAGTACAATTGAAGAATCATAATTATACTTAATTCAGTAAGTTTAACTATGATTTACAGATAAATTTTTTTGCAACAATAACAAAAAAATCTAACAATTTCGTGAGTCATAATCAACACAGATGTAACTAAATACCTTGTATATCTTGTGATAGAAGACTTCAAGCAAACGTAGCTCAGCATCAGGAAGAGATAACTCTACCTGAGCAACAATAGTAAAAAGTGAGCATGATACAGAATTATACTATTGTTTCATTTGAAAAATTAATATCGGGGAACGCTGACAATTTATTTGAAAAAATTATAATTCAGTCAACATTGAAATCTCAGTTGCTCAAAACATGCAAATGATAGCTTCACCTAAGTGACACTCTTATTATTTTCTTCGTTATTCAGATGAAGCCAGGTGTACTAGTTTTTTGCAATTGTGACCTGTGGCCATAATATGGTGCAAGAGTCTTATCTACACATAAAATGTAACCAGTTAATGAATTGAAGCTTAACAATTTCACCTTTGTTTTAAGATCATCGAGGACATCTCCAACAGAGCTCTGCTTTGGGAGTCTGATGGTGTGACTAACCACCTGATTTAACAATGTAAAGAAATATAGTAAAGGGTAATGTTAAAAATATAGATGAAAATAGAAGAGAATAAGGTCACCATACCTCGTCCTTGATGGCACTATGAAATGCAACTTTCAGAGTTTTCAAGCCTTGTAATTCAGGTAGAGGGATGTCGAGTACTTCATAGTATAATATATCTGACGTCTGATGTCGAAGAAAAGAAATAAGATGTAATATTTTTCAAAAACTAATATTAAGACGTATTAAACAATTAATACCTGATTGTAATGAACTAGCATATCAGACAAATGATCCACGCCTCGGTACTTAATAGGCTGAGGTTTCGGTTGTTGAGAGTAGCAGTTGTGAGGGGTAAGACGTATTTTGGATGGATCATCCAAGTCAAGTTGTTGAGCTACTCTCTCCACCACATCATCGTATGTATGAAGCCTTGACCTATAAACCAATTTACTTAAGAGTATAAGAACAAGGATGTAGAGTTAAGCATAATAGTATATAAATTCTTACACCAGCTATCTGGTAATATAGTTCCAAGATGCTTACATCTCCAAGGAAAAGTCATCTTCCTTGGGTCTGTCCAGAGATCGAAAATGAACCACCTAAGAGTATAACAGATTGACAAGTGATTTCAGATGTTAATTCTTGAAATATAAACATAATGAACTTCAAGATAGCTTTGCACGTATGCACAAGCCTGTGCATTCGGGAAGGTTTCATATCCACATCACCTAAAACCAAATAAAACTGCATTTAGTAAGGCAAAAATTGAAAGTACCTGGCGGTTGTGAACATATTCTAAATATGAGGGAACGTCTGGATAGCGGACTTGTTCCTCGTTATCCACTGCAGGAGCTTTCTGAAAGCATACAATATCTCCATCCTCCAGCTACAAATAAAGAATACAGTCAACATGCCAATAGAAGATACAGCAACTCAATCGAAGAATTTGGTTCATGTATTGTATGTATTGTTTTATAAATCCTGGGAATCTTTACATGGGGATTTTGGATTCTCATGTTTGGTAAAACCCCTCCAAAAATATTCCCAATCTAAAGTGTTTCCCGGACATTTTTTCTGATGATACCCAGATTGTCATTCCAAAGGTGGGTTTGCACTATTCTCAAGGCAGGGGGGTACTTTAAATTCATGATTTGTTTAAACTACTTAACCTACCACCAGTCCACCACCACATCATTTCCACAAGCGGCCACTGCCACTTGCCAAAGTCTCCAGTTGCAAGAAATCAGCCACTCTACCATTACCAACTGTAATTGACAGTGATCAGCCTTCAGCCAACGATGGCAACAGCCACTTGTCGACAGAATTTTATAGGCTCTGCCACCGTTAGAAGTTGACCAAAGCTAATCACTGGAATCGGACAACTCCAAGCAGGATGTGTCAGTCCCCACCCAGATGTTTTGGCCAACCAGAAATCGCAATCATCATTCCCATTAATACAATTATCAAGATTTCCAGGAATATTTTTTTCAAAAACAGGATCAATCAGCATCAATTATGGACATACCTGGCTTGCTCGGAATGTTACTTTCTTATCAATAGGTTCGCACATGACATTTGGCTCAAACTTAATCTCCTGCAAAAACAAGGCTCGGTCAATTCAATATAGGAACAAAGTCTAATCCAGATCACAAACAAAACATGCACTCCAACTACAACTTTTCTATCGAACATAACACACTCAATCTGCTATAATGCGTTAATGCCACCACAGTAAATGTAATGGTTAAAATACAAAGAGAACATAATGTAGAATCTGTGGTTGTAGAGGTCTGAATAATGACAGATGTTTCAAATGATGGAATAGGTAGAACCTGCAGAGTAGACTCTGATGTATCTAATCTTGCAAAGAAAGGCATATCTTCAAAGAAAGTAACATCTGCATAAAAACGATGTGTAGAAGGACAATAACACTGATACCCTTTTTGAACTCTAGAACACCCCAAAAATACACATTGATGCCCTTTTTGAGCTCGTGCAGACAACTTGTCACGACCGGGAGAAAGATCAAGAACAAAACAAGTGGAGTCAAACACTCGAAGAGGAAGGGGATATAGAGAGTCCCTAGGAAACAAAAGAGAATGTGGAATCTCATTATTCAATACTGAGGATGGCATGCGGTTGATCAAATAACAAGAGGTGAGAATGGCATCAGCCCAAAATTTTGAAGGAGCATGAGCATTTATCAATAAGGGCCGAGATGTATCAACTATATGACGATGTTTCCAGTCAGCTACACCATTTTGTTGTGGTGTGTGTGGACAACTACACTGATGTATGATACCTTGAGAAGCCAAAAAGGAGTTGAACTGTTTGGAAAAATATTCTTTGGCATTGTCACTTCGCAAAATTCGAATTGTTTTCCCAAATTGAGTTTTTATCTCTGAATAAAAAGTCTGAAACGCACTGAATAATTCTGAACAATTCTTTAATAAAGTCATCCAAGTATATCGCGAGAAATCATCAATGAAAGTGACATAGTATCGATATCCTAAATTTGAAGGCACTTGGCTAGGACCCCAAATATCAGAATGCACAGTATCAAATGAAGACATGGATCTTTTATTGGCACTACTGGGAAAAGACACTTGAACATGTTTACCAAGCAGACAAGACTCACAATCAAGAGTCTTTAAATGTGAAAGTTGAGGAACTAACAACTTTGACTTATCCAGACTTGGATGACCCAAACGACAATGAATGATATCCGGCGACGGAGAAACACCACAAACGGAGGATGAATGAGGATTAAGGTAATAGAGAGCGTGTGATTCAAATCCTGTTCCAATAGTCTTTCCCGTACTTCGGTCTTGTATAAAGAAAGAGTCCGAACAAAATGTCACGGAACAGTTGAGAGAACAAGTTTACTAATTGATATCAAATTAAAAGGTGAATCAGGTACAAATAACACATAATTCAAGGATAGAGATGGCAAAGGAAAAGCTTGACCAATACCAGTAACTTGTGCTTTAGAACCATTAGGAAGAGTGATGTTGTGAGGTATTTTAGGAGGTAACATGTTAGAGATAAGAGAGGGATTACCAACAATATGATCGGAAGTACTGGAGTCTAAAAAATCCATGATCCCACGGAGTGAGATAGACAAGCTGTAGAATCACCAACATGAGCCAAAGTGGCTGCAGCGGAAGTTTGTTGGACAGCCATCAAATCAAACCATCAACCAAACAGAAAAACACTTGCAAATAACCAAAGAAAAATGTTCTAACAACTGTGAGAGACACACAGTAATAGATACACAACAAAAACAGAACAACAGTGTCCAAGGGACTAAAAAACTGAACCAGTAGAACTTGAAGAGCGGCACATGGACCCCGCACAATGGGGAGTAGCCTTATATAACGACAGTGTGATGAACGGTGCGTGCTAAATGAACAGTGCGCCCGGAATGAACAGAACTCACGCGTGAACAGTGTTTTGCAGTAAATGAAACTAAATATCCTTATAAATATGAGTCAAAAAAACTAAATCTATCCTAGAATCACAAAATAAGGAAACCAAATATCCTAATCAAATATGGAAACTAAATATCCTAATATATAGGAAACCAAATCTATCATACTAAAAAGAGAATAGAATAATCAACAAAAATATTTAGGTAGTGTTTGGCCCAACTTATTTTAGACTTTTCTTCTCCTTAAGAGAAAAGTTGGGCCAAACAATTTTTTTAAAAAGTTCTTAGTAAAAAAGAGCTTATATTTAACACATTAACACATAAAATTAAGAATTAAGGAACTTTAGAAGGAGACATAATGAACTTTTTAAACTGTATACGGAGCTTTTTATAGTGTATCAGCCTTCATGTATGGTTATTTATATTAAAATTGAATTTTTTAATACAAATGTTTTACCAAATAATATATAACTTAAGCTAATTTTTAAGTTCAATAACTACCAAACAACTTTAACTTCTCCTTTAAAGTTATTATTTTACTTTTTAATTTTAAAGTACCTTACATACTCAAAAAAGCCGGGCCAAACTTCTCCCACTTATAAAGTCATTTTCAGGTTTTATCTCATTCAATGTGGGACTTTTAACACACACCTAGGACTGGACATCTGGAGTGTGACATAGTAGGTAGCCTAGTGGATTTCGGATTAGCTCTAATATTATCTTAGAATTTAGGTTAGGCCAAATGCAACGTCCCTTACAAAACCGGCTTGTAAGATGAGGGAATGTCTCTCTTTTTTATAATAAGGGAATGCCTCTTTAGAAACACTTTTCAGGCCTTATCTTATATCAATCTTGGGCTTGGGTTTTTCTTAATGGGATTGGTGTGTGACCCAAATGGATAGACTCTAATACCATATTATATTTTTATATTGGGGGCTCAACTCATTCTTACAAATTACAATTAACAAATATATAATGCACTTGTGGCCAAAGGTTAAACGGGTATGGAGCTAGTTGACACCAGTCACTTTCCAACTGATAATTCCATAACATCTAATAGAAAAATATACATTTACAGCTAAAATAGGAAAATGACAAGTGACAAGTAAAAAGTTTGCAAGTCCTTAAATAACCCAAGTTATCTCACTCATGATTACCATCTACTCTATAAATTCAGTATTTTCATTGAACAATAACTGACCTGCTAAGCTTGAACAGTACCCCACAAAACTGGTTATACAAAATTGGTTTTTCTAATTTCAAGCGGTTTTTCTATTTAGTTAGTTGTTTTGTTTTGCCAATATGTGTACTTTTAGCTTGCTCAGCAAGCTTTTGTTGTTTGTTTCCCTGCTGCCAGGCTGGCAGCAGTTAGTTATAGGGATCTGCCAGCTGGCACTGGCAGTTACACTGGGTGTAGGTAAACCCAATATAGGTGTACGATAAAACACCTATAAATTTTGTAAACTGAACTATTCGGGTCTTTTCAATAAAATACAAAAATTGAGATTACAATTCTCGTCTACTTTCTCTTTTCTATTAATGACTGAATTAAAGGAAACAATACAAACCAACCTCATAAAGTACAATATCTTCTTCATGATCATAACCAGCCATTTCGTTTAGCCTTGTTAAGATTTCTGATGGCTTGCCAGTACACTTCACAAAGAGCCTTCCAACATAGCTGCCATTACAAGGAAACAAAGAATGTGTCAATCCAAGTTCTACACACAAAATATGCTAAAACAAATAAATTAGTCGGTACCGAAGCTCCTCTTTTTCAGGATCATATAGCTTAAAGAAAAGTAATATATCATCCTTTGTCTTGTCAGGTGGTGCAATGGGACATAAATCCTACACAAAAATACAGATTTTCAAAAAGATTGTGCTTGGATAATTGTGCTATTAAAATGTATACACCTCCATAATAAATTTTACCATCCCCTTCTCCACCTCCAAAAACAACTTCAGTTCTGCATTGTGAACCTTGTTTGATACTTCTCGCAATTGCCCAACCTGTCAAAGCACTCTCAAAGTTGAGCATTAACTAGACAAGAATCTCAAACATCTGAGCACGCTCGTAACAAGAAAAACAAACCACAGGCCCATAAAATTTTGCAAAATACTTGAAGAAGTTGCATTTTAATTTTCAATTAAAAAACAGTCAGCTAAAGATGGAATAATAAATAAAAGACAATGGAAAACCCACAAAGAATTAACTATACATCCGTCCCAATATATGCAATCTACCAAAGCAGCCACAGCTAGGAAAACCAGGTAATTTGAAGGCTGACCATAGATGATTTGAAGTTATAGTAAATAAACATAAAGGTGTTTCCATGTAATTTTACAGATCGTATCTCCCTTGAATCATGAACCCAACTGTCAGAAAAAAGGGTAAGGGGAACATATAAGGGGAACACAATATGGAGAATCTCCAAGCAAGCAAGAAAATTTACAGTTTGTGTTTCCTCAGCATGTGTCAATGGTCTATTAGGCCGATAAGTATGGTTTTGCCGCTTAGCCCATAGCCAAAAGCGCTGAAATTGAACTGGTATACCAAACTCTTTTGCAACCTCTTCCTGAAAATCACAGATTATGCAACAAACATAAAAATCACACCTGTAAAATAGCTTTTAAACAAAAGCGCTAAATCAAACTAAGCAATCGTCTCATCATAAATATAAAATTGAAAATTATTACTACAAAGGATGTCAGATCACATTGATTTGTGTGATATATTTATATATCTTCCAAGTAAAGTATAATTTTCAAATTTTAGTATTGTTGGAAAAATAAAAGATCTCTGAAAATGAATGTTTTAAAGAACTTTATGTGAAAAAAATTATCTGCCCTCTGTTACAATTTGTTCAATAAAAAGTAAACAAAACCAGGCCATCAAGTGAACAAGGATGATTAATGGTGATACCTTGAAAACGTTAAAAGGTGTCTGTTTTTGTACACGGAAACTCCTCACTTTGTCGTGGTCTACAAGATCAAAGTAGATATCCTTTCCCATCTGCCCTTCAATGTCTTCGTCTCGTGCCACCTAAGAAATATCATACTATCAGTAATACTAAATGCAATTTGATTGTGTAAATTCTGAAGTAAAAGACAAATAATGCTCAACTCAATTGATTCCTAAAAAAAGCCAAGGTCAAAACTAAGAACCTTTATAATGGTATAAAGATGGGCCTCTGCCTTTTCTTTCTTTTTGTGTTCCTTTTCTTCTTGCTCTTTCTTCAACCTCTCCTGCATCAATCCATTAAAAAACTTGTGTCAGATTTTCATAACAAATTAAAGAACATAATAAAAAGTAGGGGTCGGTAACAGATTGAACTAGGCTTAATCTTGGCTTGTGGGTTATAAAATATAAATCATGCTGCACTTCTCATTAGAAAGCAAAATTTTGAGTTGAGTTATCAAGTTTATTGCAAAAGCTGATCTGTGACATGCATTATTAGATCCATTATCAAGTAAAACAGCACCTAAGTTGGTTTTGAATATTAGACATACAAGTACATGACAAACAGAAAACATGTTTTGGTTTACAAGGCTTACTTCATTCTGAGTACTAAAAGTAGATAAGAAATATGCTCACCCTTAAATGTTCAGCAATGTCTTTCTCATCCACATTGCATATGATTTTGTCCTTGTCACTTTCACGTATATACACCAGCATATAAGCATTTGAATATTTGGTGAACTTAAATGGTGGGTTATTGAATCCAGGATTTGTTTGGGGTAACTGTTAAAACACAAGTGGTGCGATAAATAATAGACAAGATTTAAGAAGGATAAAATGTCATGGCAATGTGTTTCAAAAAAAAATGTCATGGCAATGGAAATAAAGCAATTACGGAATTACCTCTTCCTCACCACCATATTGCTCCTCTAGTGCCCGCTTATTGTCTTCTTTTGTCACCCTCTCGTCATCGAATTTGTACCTGATCCAGTCCCATAACAAATATAGTCATAGTCAGAGCCAATATTGCCAAAAAGGCAATTCAAAACAGCAGAAAGAAGACAAAGTGCCTTCAAGTATGTTGTGTGGTAGTCACGTTCAAATACAGCTATTATTGGAATCACAGTAATCAACAAATCTAACACAAAATAACAAGGAACAGATGCGTCCTTCACAATTGTCTACCACATACACAGCCTGATTTCAAATATTACCTACCATATGGTTCATGCAACTAATCTCCCATTACACACTTGATATGATTGTATAAGTGTAGAACTGATAAACATTAAATAAAACAGCCTTTACATGATAGTTTAGCATTTATCTGACTATCTGAGACAACCATCCTAATCGCTGATTCATTTCAAAATTGGATGAGTATGAATGTCTGAATCTGTAATTTTCATGAGGCCGATATGTGTCCTTGAAACATAATAGCTATTGTAGCTGCCAGAATGGTTGTGCTGTGCCTATAAACAAATACATGCTTGTAACATGACCTGAGATCTTTAAACAAAGTGTACTCACTAACAGCAACTAATTGTTCTTCATATGTAGCTACCTATACATGAGCTGAGCTCTAATCACATATGCACAACAAATACATACAAGCTCAAATGGTAGTCACCAACAGAAATGATCTCTAAAGTTGAGAATATTATACGTACCACAGTTCAGAGAGAGTTGGCCTGATAAAAGCATAATAATGCCCACCATGCACGCCCCCACTATGAACCAAAACACTGGGGAAAAAATAAATTAAAATATGTTACAAAAGAAAACAGCAAAGACCAAATATGCATAGTATAATTGTAAATAGAATGAAAGAAAAAAGATGAACTAATGTATAAACAGAAAAATCTTTTGCAATAGATAAACAAAAAAATCGCACGATTTTTGTATCTTGTGATAAAAGATGATTTATGTATGTATAAACATAAACTATTCCTTCCAGATAAAAAAAGCACTAACTGACTGCAACAAATAAACTACATGGGGAGAAACCACAGCCAACATGTACAGCCATAGGATCCAGATCAAAGGTAGATATTATTTGTACATCATAACAAATCATAGATTAAGTAAGTATCATAGGGTTGTTACGATCTCAACCCTTGATTTTCTCACTTTACACTTTACTCGCTTTAGAGGATCCAAATCAAAGACAGATTAGTGTGTGACTAGTTCAGGAAACGATCTAGTGCTGTTGACAAATCAAAGACAGATTACAGAATCATGTCATGTTACCAACCACCAAATGGAACATTCTTAAATAATCCCAATTATGAGGAGATGAACTCATAAGAAATTAATCAAGAGGAAGCTTTCATAGCCACTTTCACATTTTCTTTTATAAGAATGTTTAGTACAACTGTCAACCACACAATTTATTGTATTCTGATATAAAAAGCATTAATTAATTGAAATATATAAAAGTATATGGGAAAAAACTCTGCCAACATTTACAGCAATAACAGCTTATAAACTGGCACAGTAAATGCAAATGATATAAGTAAAAAATTAGAAAGGTGGTGCTCAAAGAATCAAGTCATGCAATCCGTAACTATGCTGCAGACACACCATTTAGTTACCTGTGAAGTGTGTACAGATTGCGGACACTCCTATCAGCATCGGGTGATAGATACTTTCCATTCTCACGATCAAGATCAAGTTGTGAGGGAAACTCATAACGGTCATTAATCTACATAGCAAGGGCATAAAGAGAATATTATTATCTCACGAAAGATTTAAAAAGAGTGCCATCTCTCCATCAAAATTGAAAGAAAATCAACAGAAACATTCGAACTTGTGATGACAACAGTGAATCCCTGAGCTCACCCTTGTAAAAATCTTCCTTTTGTCTAATGGTTTCAAATAATGGAAGTATATGCATAAATACAACTATCACCCCCCCCCCCCAAAAAAAAAAAAAAAACCTTTCGGACAGGGTAATGTGCAAAAGAAAAGTATATATTAACAGACAAAGCCGCTCAATAACAAGCTATCCTTAAAGTTCCACTTGTATTTTGATTCCATAATGTGCTATCCTTGAAGTTCCAACAAAGCCGCTCGATCAAAAGTCTTGTTTCCCAAAGACCATATACATGCCAAATCTTCATAGGCATTTTACAGTAGAGCTGGTGCGCACTAGATGTATCTTACTCCCTCCGAAATGAGTAATAAGCAAAAATGATCAAATTATGCATATTAAGAAAGGTAGTTAATCAATTAATCTATGCAATCCCAATAAGAAAAACAAGTCTATTGTCTAAATTACCCTCCATGACTAATAAGTTGGGTCATTGGAAATATAAAACGTTATATTAAATGAGGGGTGATTTAGACATACTATCATTAAATATGAGAGAATTTGTTAACTTTTGCTTATAAATTATTCCAAAATATATGAGCTATTTTTGCTGATACTTCTTTTCGGATTGAATACTCTTTAATGGGTATGCCAATTGAACCTCAATTTCAGTGTTTTTGTGGTAGTGAAATTTCAAAATACCAAGACACTGCTAACTTCCTTGCATACTGACGAACAAATATCAAGAGAGTATAAAGATATGTATTCATTGGACTACCAACCTTAACCATAGTATCCCGCATAAAGTCATATTCAAATCTTTTCAGCTGAAGCTGAAGGACAGGGGGGAAATCAATAAATAGGACACCCTTCTTAGCATCCTGAAATGATGGTACCAATAAAATGTTCATTAGTTTGTGAACCAAACTCAATAAAAATTAAAACACTTAGATGTTGGCATTCTGATAAATACAAGAGATTTAGAGAAATATCATTATATTGTTCAAAGGAAATAAACAAAATGTTTGAAATAGACAAATAAATTCCTGCCAAAAAATATAACATTTCTATGGAAGGCTTAAAAACAGCCAGTCACGGCATTGACAGCTATCCAATGGCAGTTTCCAGAACACGAATACCATCAAAGTTTTAACCCTACTAGAAGCAACACAATTTCTTTTTTTACTTTTGAAATGGCGAAAATCATTGTTCTTAAAAGACATTAGAATAAAAATATTAAACACACACACACAAGAAAACAGAAATCTTCTTTCCAATACAAGGAAATTAACTTCTCAAAATGACACTGGAAATTTATTAAAAGCCACTTGAGCTTTTACCAATTACCACTAACCTGCAAACCATATTGTTCCGCATGATATTTGTTATCCCCTTCAAGACGTTCAACTTCAACATACTTATCAAAGGAAGCATAAACATCGCGACAACCTTTGACATCAAGTTGAAGATCTAACATGCGTATATATAAAATTAAATTAGTGCCTGTGACAAGGCACAAACAAATGTATGAATTTACAACACATAAGAAAGTACCATAAAATGACTCCTTTCTAGTTGATTTGTAGTCCACATTGATGCACTCTATGTAGTTCATATGGTGTCCTTCGAATAACTTTTGTATAGTTCCCTCAACAACAGTTCCCTAACAATGAATAAAATAAACCATAAACATTTGATACCGTCATTCATCAGAGTCTGTGAGCAGAAAATACCAAAGGTCTTTCTCATACCTTCATTTTGTCTTCAAGTTTTTCACAAAGGACCCGATTTAGTTCTTGAACATCATGCTGCATGAAAGAATCATATGTATCCCATCCAAAAGATTTTGTCAACTCCTTTGTTGCGACACTGGTGTCACTGTATTGGAGCTTGTAGAATAAACTTTGAAGAGCCAAAGGGATGCTTCCAGAGGGCATATCATTTTCAGTTGTTGGCATATGGTACACAGCCTGGAATGTGATATCCGGGAATCAACCTCCACACTTTACGATCAGACAAGTGAACTTCAGGCAAAACAAAATAAGACTAACAATTCTAACCTTTCTAAAATAAGGAATATGGTACAAGGTTTGAAGTAGAGAATTCATATAACAGGTAGCTCCTTGGTTCTTAAGCCCAACATAGCCAGTCTCCTTCTTTGAATCATAATTCCAGTAGTCCACAATCTTACGAACAAGAACCTCAGCTTCTACTATAAGAGTATCATTCACAAGATACCCTCTACTAGGATCATACAATTCACCAAGAGGCATGAAAGATGTGAAACCCCAATCACTTTCCCGTGCGTTGAATTGATGCTGTGTATCTGCATAACATAAGTAAAATGAAGTAACAAGATTATTGGCTTAATAAAAAAATTGACATTTCCAGTTTCCACTTCCTTTTTCTTGCTTAAAATTTGATACAAATAACACTAACAAGTTCGATTGGCATAAATAGATTATAAAACCCGTTATCTCATCTTCCACCTAATTTGCAAACACGGTGCAAGCGGTTGGAACCAAAGGTTAACAAAAATGCTGAGAACCTATAGTGAATGTGAATTCCGAACAAAAGGGCCAAAGGCAGAATAATTAGTGCATAAAGGTGTCAAGTAATTTATTATAATAGATTATAGATTATTGAGGTATCAAACGATCTTGCATCCATCAATTGCAACATACAATATGAAACACCAACACGTGTCGGACACTGAACACACCTTCAAATATGAAGTACTGATGCTGCATAGAACATACATCTTGCAAAATTTGTCACTTTTAATTCCAGCAATGTTTTATCCTACTTATACAGTTATGACTAGTCAGTGCCATTTTGTAACAAGTGTAAAGATCAAATCAAAAGGGTTACCTTTTCTCACGGAAAACTTATTATGGATTTGATTAACAATTGCCAAGCTAAACTGTGCATATCTACTCCAACCATAGGGCAAACTAGCGGCATCTGCGACATCCAAATACATGGACAAATAGTCCACATTGTTTCCTTTTGGAAAAATAAGCACACGCCTGTCAAGTATACAACAAAGTTAGAGAGAGGAAATCAATGAAATTGAGTAAACCTAACAGAGCGTATTGAAAAAAAAAATAACCAATTAACTAAATCTCTAAAAAAAATACCATTTATAAGCACCAACAACAAATACTTCTGAATAGAGCTTTTTTGTATTCAGTCTAGTAAAATTGTCAATTCTCCATGTGAATCTGGTTTGCGGAGGATCGGTGACAGGCTGGCTCTCCACAGCATTGGCAGTTTCAGGTTGAGCAGCAACAACTAATGTCATCACAAGAAACAAAAAACACAATTACCCATCCTCTTCGCAATTATCATAAAACTTTAAACTATAAAGAGGGGAGTATGGCATTACTTAACTACACCCCCCAAAAGCTTATCATGTAATATAACTAAAAAGACAAGATAATTAATTGCACGGTCAACAAAGATATGCATAGCAATCAACAACTGTACATTAATTTGGACTTGACATGATTCTGTATAACTTTTAGCCAACAAGCTGATTTTGTATTAAAATTGATCCAAACAGCACATTTACTGAACAATTTTTCTTCATTCAAAATGTGATAGCATGAAACTCACAAGTTACAACTAAGCCAAATTTTCACCCACCACTCATTACCCTCCCCTCTGTATTGTTTTTTAAAATCAAGCAATAACGAACAAACCACTTTCCCCAAATTCTTGAAGCAATTCAATTACATGAAACAAAAGCTAAGAAAACAGTAAAACAAAGTTCCTTCAAAAATAACAAATTTTCCACACAGATCAAAAGAAGCAGAAAACAATAACTACCTTCCATCGGCTGATGATTGTTTTCAGGCAAATCGGCATGTGGCACAAGCATCTCTTCATCCTCTTGCTGCTGCACAAAAAAAAAAAAAAAAAAAAATACATCACATCACAACCTAGTTCGGATCCACCATAATACCAAATTACCAAACCCCTCAAAACAAAGCCCTAAAAATTGAAACCCGAAGTGCACCGAAATTGTAAAATTGCAACGAAATTTTCAGTCTCTCAGATCAAAATCATAACAAACAAACGAAAACCCTGCAAGTTAAGTAGAAATAAAATTGACCTAATAAAGAAAACAATCGTGAGTAATCAATAAGTAGAAGCACATAAAGTGAGTGTGTGTGCGCGCGCGAGAAAGAGAGAAGAAGGAGGTTAGGGATAGACGTACGTCAATGGGAGCGGACATCATGACGGTCATGGTGAATTTGGAACCTGCGCGGGTAATTGTTAGAGAGAGAGAGAGAGAGAGAGAGAGTGGTGTGTGTTGTTGTTGAAGAATGAGATCAGCAGAAGAAGAAGAAGAAGAAGAAGCTGGTTGGAGAGAAGAGAGAAGAAGCGAAGAGGTCTTTGGTCTTTATTTGGGGGTTTGGGTAATTGGGAGATTTCATTTCGTCGAGTTCATCTCTGTGGGCCTTACTTTCTTACAAACGGCGTAATCACACCATTCATTAGGGTCTGCTCATTTTATTTATTTACTATTTTCATTTTCATTGCTAGGACTCTCTCCGGTCTTAATTACAAGATAACTTTTACTTTTTAGGTTTATTAAAAAAATAATTTATTTGGACTATATATTATTATAGTTTATATATATATATATTAGCATTTCAATCAACCTAAAAAGTAAAAATTCTCTTATAATTAGGACTAGAGGGAGTATATGATATGATTTTATCAATAATATTCATTTTTCTTGTTTATTATCTTGGATAAGATATATGTGATTTGAGCACTCATATTTATTTTTCTGGTTTATTGGATAATATAGGATACGATGTGTTTTGAGTATTAATATTCGTTTTTTTCTTGTTTATTATCTTATGTACTCCCTCTATCCTTAATTATAAGTAAAACTCAACTATTCAGATTCATTGAATAACTTATGTATCTGGACTATATGATACGATGTGATTTGAACACTAATATTCGTTTTTTAAGTTCATTATTCAATGATAACGGTTAGACCACCATCATAATAGTGAGGACGGGTAATGTCATAAGTTTCTATTTAATATTTATCGAGTGTGGCATAATTGTTGTTAAATTTTGAACAATTTTTATATGTTGTTTTACTCAAAGGTCGTGAGATGGAGTGCAATTTATTATCTATAGTATAATGTGATATCTAGTTACATGTGCACGTGTGTGTGTGTGTTCGCGCCAAAGTGTATGTGTGCACGCGCAAAGGTTATAGTAAATTTACATTTTATTGTTTGTTTTTGACGCATCACTTGTAATTATTGTTGGATCGAATTTTCAATCTCATTTTGTCCATATTTTTGGCACAAACCCTAGCTAATGTGGTGCTAATTTATTATCAAGCATGATGAGTTATGTTTAATTATATGATATGATGATGATGTTGCATAAAAAAAATATGATGATGATGATGTGTTTGATAAATGTTTTCAATTTATGTTTTAGCAAATTTTGATCCCTAAATTATTTTCTATTGCGACCTTTGATCTCTACTTTTAAGTCAAAACAATATGATTTCACATGAAAATTAGGAGTTAACCAAAAAAATTTATTTTCACCTAAGAACTAGAGATTAATACACACGCAAAAAAAAAAATGTCAGCACATAAAAGGATGCAAATTTGAAGCAACTTACTCAGATAAAAGATGTCATGTTTTCTCCATATCACGGTCGTGTTAGCTATATCTTTTGTTGAATATACATATACCTTGGGTGTACTCTAGTTCAGGTTGTGGGTCCTGGTACTCGGTATTCCAAGAATATGTTATTCAACAACACCTATAAAGGTGAAATACTTAAGTAATAATTATGTTAATCTACAAATAATTATCTTAAGTTAAAGGAAAATTGATTAATAGGAGTCAAATAACATGTTATTAGGAAAAAATTATTAATAATAGGTGAAAAAATTATTAAAGAAAAAAATTGATTACTTGATTAATAAATTAAAATGAATCAATTAATTAGATGTGAGTAGCTAATTAAATGTAGTTTCTAATAATAACAAGGATAGTTGTTAATTTTACAATTAATAGACTAAGTTGATCAATGTTTTTTATGGTGGTTGTGTTGATGATGAGTTAATTTGCGATGATATACTCAAGTCGCAAATGAGTTCAGATCCACTCCATTGCCTTATCCTCCATTCCCCTCCAGTTTTTCTCCTGATGAATGACATGTGGCAATCAAACATTTCAATGGATGTGATTAACAACTAGTAAAAGTTACAGAGAAATAATAGCGTAGAAAAAAACTACTAATAACAACAACAACGTGAACACTAACAACAACCACCCTCATTTCTGTTGCCGCCGCCGATCTCTGACTTCTTGCCACCGCCGTAGCGCCACCGTCCATCTCTATCACACCGTCACGAATCACCCCAATTGCACCGCTATTGTTCTTTGTCATATTATTGATTTTCAAAACTGCAATTCTTGTTGTGTTTGAAAAAAAAAATCCACTTTGATTAAATCTGATTTTGCCTATGGAGAAGAAAAGGAAGGGGAAAGAACTGAATCGATTTTTATAATTTTATTAAACAACTCTCTTTGAATGTCATCATCATCTCTCGTTGTTACCGTCTCTTTGACTGTCGTCACCATCGCCGTCACCGTCGCCGTTGAGTTTGAATCGCCGTCGTCGTTTGAACGCAGTTATTACTAGAAAAAGAGTTGGGTCCAGATCCAAATTAGTGAATTTAAGAAAGAAGAAGACCAAGAGTACACAGGTGGTGGTGGCGGCGGAGCTTTGACATGGTGGTGGTGGCCCGACGATACTGAGAGAGTGAGAAGAGGAGAGTAATCTCATTCAATGGGTTGTTGTTGGTACGTAGTTCACATATGTTTCTCTGTAACTTTTAGTTTTTAATCACACCCATTGAAATGTTTGATTGCCACATGTCATTCATCAATGGGTGTGATTAAAAACTAAAAGTGTTTAAGTAAAAGATGAAGTGTCCCAAATGGAGTGGATCTGAACTCGTCGCAAATATGTGTTGAGTAACAACTAATGGTAATTGTTGATGTTAGTGTCCCATCTATGTCACATTCATATAGTATGGCATATTATATTATGGGCTCGATTCGTGATAAAATCATAGTTCTACGGTTTATGAGACTTTAGGGTGAAATGGTAGGAAAGTCGTTGGAAATGAGTGTTGTTGGGACGTTTTTTAGTAGACACTCTTGTTTGTGGGGTAATATGCGGCTTCTCATCTCTACCAACCTAAAATCAGAAGCATCTGCTTGTTAGACTAATTATTGATTATTATGCATATTTTTTGTCATGCATGATGAGTTATGTTTAATTATAGGCAAAATTAAACCGCGGATCCTTTATCTTATTTATTTGTAACACTTAGATTCTTTATATTTTATTTGTAACATATAAGTCATTTATCTTGTATATTTGTAACACTTCAGTCTTTTTTTCCGTTTTATTAAAAAAATACTGACATGGCTTGCCACATCAGATAATTTTATTTTTTAAAATATATTTTAATTAAAAAATAATTAAAAAAAATCAGAAAAAGATGAAGATCTTCATCATCTCTATCATGTTCATCATTCCTTCAAAACCTTTACCTAATTTTTCAAATACCAAAACCCCTAAATCACCAAAATCTGAATTGACTTTTATGACATATACATCGATCTTCAATCATGACAAAATCATATAAAAATCAAATCTTTGTGTTGATTCGATTTTGGGAACAAAAATTTCAGATCTATGTAGATTCTATTTTGAGAAAAAAAATTGAAAGTGAAATTGAATAGTTGGAGAGAGATTTGTTCGTGGAATCTCCAACATGACAAAATCATATAAAAATCAAATCTTTCATTTAAACAACATGACAAAATTTGATTTAACGGATCCAATAAACAATGTTTAAGTAATTAATGAGTGAAAGGATCAAGAAAATGAAAAGGGGTGATTAGTAGTAGTACATACTACCATAGATTGGTTTAGGAGAAGGGACATGGAGCTTCCTGTTAATGGATGCCATTAGAGAGAAGAGATCTGAGATCTAAGGAAGGACGGAGGAAACAAAGTGTTGTGAAAATGAAATGAAACAAAATCAGTCGATAAAAACATTGAGGAATGTTTAAGTACTTTGGTGCTTAAATCTGCAATTTATTTTTTATTTTTTGGAAAATGTGTAAAGAACTTGATGAAGATGATGAAGATGCTTAAATCTGCAAATTTTAAAGTATTTTTTTTTCGGATTTTTTTAATAAAAATATATTTAAAAAATAAAATTATCTGATGTGGCAAGCCATGTCAGTATTTTTTTAATAAAAAAATGGAAAAAAAAGGACTGAAGTGTTACAAATAAATAAGATAAAGGACCTCCGTGTAATTTTGCCTTAATTATATGATGATATGTTTGACAAATGCTTACACATGTTCATCATTCTATTCCATATTATTATATCTTTGGAAATGATCACTCACTTTCTATTTCTTCCGTCCAAAATTATAAGCAAATTTTTTCAACACTTATTAAGAAAAACAAAACATAATAATCAAAGTATGACTTTTAATTAAGCCTTGTAAATAAAAAACGAGTTGAAGAAAAAATAGGATTACCTAGAAAACTTTCAAAAAGGTGAAAATAAGGGTTTAAAGGAAGAGATCCCACAGAGTAGGATTCCACCGCCGAATTTCAAAGTTTTTTTATGCGATTTTGAGGTAAGGGAGTGAGCTTGTTCATCATAAGGGTGTTAAGCATGAGGGATAGTGAGGGTTCCTTGTTCTCTTTCCCTTCCCCTTTTTATTTTTATTTTTATTTTTTTGTTTGAAAGTTTTGAGGGTTTGTCTATAACCCCTCTTTATTCCCGTGAATTAATTATATAATTCTCCTCTGTTTTAATGTTAATAATTCACTATTTTCGATTTTGTGTTTGATGTGAACGTTGTTGTTTGAAGTTGTTGAATATAGTGATGCATTCATGACAAGTATGTAAGAGATGTGTATTTGGTGTATATGTTTTTTGTAATTTCAGGATGATATAGGGTTGAAATCATAGTGTTTAGGACACTTCAATGACAAAATCGCATTTTGCATTTTCTGTTTTTGGGCACTATGTAACGCCTCATTTTCCTTAACCTTGAAAAATAGTGTTACATCATAAAATGAAAATGCTAATATCAATTAAGTCTATTATTTATTTTACTCGCAATGGATTAATAAAAATAATTTATTTTTTTCTCTTTAGTCTAAACAAAAAACTATAAACATTGCTAATATTTTAAATATATTCAAACTATCCAATGGCAGGTATAGTTTTATGGGCTATATAAAAAATAAATTTTTATGGGCTATTTTAAATATAGTTTTATGGGCTATATTTTATGAATTTTTATTGTAGTTAGCTTTTTTTCCTTACATATTCAAGCTTTGGCAGATATAGTTAAAATATTTCACAAATCCTGTAAATTAGAAGTTTTTAATTAGATCAAACTAGTCATAGCTAATTAAAAGTCATACACCCTACCACATGAGAGTCACTGCCACTTAAGAGAGAGTCATGGAAGCATAGACTTAATTATATAGTCTATTACGTACTCAAAAAGGCTTATAGACTGCCCTACCGTAAATATATATTTACATACGACCAAGCTATTATTAATAACGTCCATTGGGGAGATCCCCATTAGCATCCCTATTGCAAGAGTCTTCAGATGGGTCTTCCTCGGACACAACTTATTCATTCGGATTATCATTCATTCCTAGTCCATTGACATTCATTCCTACATCTTCTTGATCATTCACAAAATTATATAAAATTGGACTTTGACAACGCACTCTTATACGAGCAGTGCGACGAACACGAAGCCTTGGTCCCCTAGACCTAGCAGAGTGAGAACCCTCCCCAACTCCATCAAAGTTGAGAGTCATTAACATCCTCTCTAATGGCAACACAATCTCCAGTGTGATGTGGTGTATGATAGACGAAACAAGTAACCCTCATATTCCTTTAGTAGTCCTCATGAATCCAGTAAAAGTCAGAGTTTGTGATGCTTTATCTAGCTCCCATACAGCGTTACCCAATTCCTCGAGGCATTCAATCCTCCGGGTCCCCGTGTGGTTCAGCGGCTCCCACATCATTATCTGTAATGTAAGGGTGAAATACTGGTACGCAAACTTACCACACGATGAGATCACAAGGTTACACATATTATTATACAAGTACACATGAATTATATAAACATAAATTAAATTATGTTAAATCAAGTAATCACATATCATCAATTAATCACAAAAACATGTATTAATTACACAAAATAATATATCAGTACCATCACTTAAAAATCATTCAGGAACAAAAATATTATAATACTGTCAAATAAATCAAATCACCAAAATTAGTTAGTAATCAGGAATATAATATCTTATATAACTCATCATCCAAAGTTAGTCTTCTAACTTATTGGTATTATATTTGAGAAACCTACTCCATGGAGACTCCTATCATGAACATACGGTCGTTTCAACTGCCATTGAACATACGGTCGCTTTAACTGTCATATCATGGTTGTTTGCAATGAGCATATATCCAATAACCCCAACCATTCTGGTCCGAGCATCGCACCTTATTATAGATAGTCCTGCACAGTTAGGTTTCACCACGTCGGGTTTTATGATTTCCTCTAGTCAAAGGGGTTGCCGCTGACTATTGGTCGATGAACCCCAATAGGTTTGTAGGCGACCTAGTTGAACCTATCATCAGTCTTACATACTTTATAGTATGATAAGAAACAACTTATTCTACTCTTCCCCTACCCAAGGTGATTGATTATGTAATGTTGTAAAAATTGGACTTAATCACAATATTCAAACATATATTAATTTAAGTAATTCAACAAATATTATAGAGAATAAATTAAAATAAAGTTCATAAGAACTTATCTCTTGTATGTGTAGTAGTTTGATGTCAACCGCATAGTAAACAACCACAAAATCATAAACCTGCAAAATAGTGAACCATGATACAATACCTGAGGCGTGCTGATCGCACTGTCCTTAAGGATTCATCCGCCTCATAAGCGCAAATCCTCCAGGATTCAACAGATCCTTCCCGAATATGAATCATATCCGAGATGACAGAACTAACAAGAAGTTAATAATACCGGTGATGTAATCCAGGAAGATAATACCTCAATTTTCTCATAAGGAAAATAATTTCACCTCTATTTTAGGTCACATATGAAAGCAAAGAAAAGAAGTAGCCATAAGTAGAAAACGTGAGTATGGGTATCTTCATACTCTCACCGTTCACTCCCTTTATCTATATACTATATATACTCATGTTATGATTAAAATAAATTATGCAAGCATAACCATAATTCCTAGCAATAATTAGTATTGAAACCAAATAATAGGAATTAAGATAAACGTTTCTTTTGACCAAGTAAAAAACACATTTTAACAAATCATTAATAATTAATAATAATACTAATAATAATAACTATATTAAAATAATATATAAAATTATTTTAAATAACTTTAAAATAAATTATAAGATCAAAATATCCAACATGTAATTCTTCCACTTTAATTTTCTTGGTTAATAATCAATATGAAACAGTTAATATCCGAAACTCATGATTACCTCAACTTTTTACCATAAGCATTCTAGCACATAAATGTCAAAATATATAAATCAAAGGTATAGAGAATTTATCATAAAATATTATTCTAATTATCTAACTCATTAAACATGTTTTATAGTAAGATCGAGTTGTAACTTGAAAATGAGTTAATAACACTTATATTAATTTTATTCATATACCACATACTGTAAAACATAGAGTTTCAACTCCTAGGTCTTATAAATGGTATTATTTTTTTTAAAGCAATGAATGGTATTATCTATATGTATACATATAAAGAGATACAAATGTTTTGGTGTCGACTTTTCATAATACCAATAATATCCTTGATTTTTTTAGTAGCAACAAAAATCTTTTATTAACTATTCCAAAAAAAATCTTTTATTAACTATTTAAAAAAAATCTTTTATTAACAAATTCACTATAACATAAGGCACATTTTGTTTTTGTAGAAACAAAAATATTTTATTAACAAATTCAGCATAACATAAAATATATATATATTTTTTTTGGACAAAAGTTAGACATAGGCGTCTGACCCGCTAGTTATAATAATAAGTGTTAATATAATCTCGTGAATTGTAACAAAAAAAATCCTATGAATCAAGACAAAAAAGTGTTATAAGTGGAACTCATACAATCTTATAAGTGTTATAAGTGAACCAAGCCACATTCTCTTTAATTCCTTTTCTCCTCTTTCTTCATCTTGCTTTTCACCTATTTTACTTGACTATTTCACTCTTACCATGACTCTCTAACCTTCAACTCCCTCACTATATAAGTCACTTAACAACTCTACTATTATCATTTAGTGTCTACCATTGGCTAAGCTCGTCGTCTCAACATGGCTAGCATCAACTAAGAACAACTGAAGAATGAGAATGTCAATTTAGTACAAATACTCTATCTTTTTATATGATCACCATTTTTTCCTGATATTTTTTTTTTAATTTTTCTATATCGACTTGTTCATGTTGATTGATATTTGTTTTTTTTGTGATACTACGTTCATGTTGATGGCTACAAAAAACTTTGTTGATGAAAATTTCATGCATTAACTGTTTGATGATTAATTTATAGATTATTAATTGTGTATTTCATAGCCATGCATGTTTTATTGTTTATTTGGTCATCAATTTGCTTTGGTGAGCATTGATATTTGATCAGTAATTAACCTTTAATTAGTGTTTGTGTTTTTTGTTATTCTCAATTTAATATTTTAATTTTAATCAATCATTACTTCTATCACTCACTTCTTGTACTTTTTAAAGTTTATATGAAGTTCCTCCACAATTTTATAGTTTTTCCTTTTCCAGTTTTTTATTTGTGTTGATAATAATAATAATAATAATAATAATAATAATATTTATGAGAATTAACCCTAACAAAATACTGCACATATATCAAAATCTCACGATGATTATCGTTATAAATTATACGTACATCTCAAAATTATACAAATAATAATAATTACTTTTGTTTGAGTGACATGTTCTGGCTAATAATATTTCTTAGGGTTAGGGTTAGAGTTTTGTTTGTTGGATTGATAATTTGAATAACTGTTAGTATTATCTAAATATTAATGTTCTAAATATTGTTTAATAATTGATGTTTCGTTCTATGAAAATATTTTATATCATTAGATTTGGTGCGGTGGTGCACAATATGTGTGATCATGGTGGTATAAGAGGTCGTTTGTTATAGTTTATTTTAGATAAAAATCATTTTTTTTATAAAAAAGATCACTTTTAAATGTTTTGCATATGTTTGTTACATATTTTTTAAATAATCAAAAGCTAAAAATAATCGGAAAAAAGCTAAAAATGAGAAGTTGCTTAGCTTCTAAAATAATATATTTTTTTAGGAGAGAGAAAATAAATGTTAAAAGAAGAAAGTTATTTTGTAATTAAAAAAATCACTTTTACATATTATATCTAAACAAACTAAAGGTTGTTTTATTTTAAAAAAGTGATTTTTATTACAATAAACAAACACAAAGTAAATTCAACTTTTCTATAAAATCTCTAACAACTAATCTCTAAATTATTTTACATCAAAATCACTATTTTTTTAACCTGTAACAAAAGGACCATAAATCTCACTCTTAACAATTTTATCACCTAGTTAATGATAATTTTAATCTTCATTGGAGTTTGTATTTTAAAAACTTTTTTATAGAAAATAATGTTTTTAGTCTTTAAAATAGGCTCTTTATTTATTTTTGTATGAGATTTCCATACTAATGACAAATTAGTTCCTCTATTATTATCAATCAGAGACTAATTTGTTTATAATATAAAAATGTTGAGAACTAATTTGATTTTTATTTTTATAGGAGCCTAAATTAGTTAGTCAAAAAATTGCGAGAAAATAAAATGGATGTTAGTCTTTTTTAAAAAGCATTAATATTTTTTATTTTTAATATTTTATTTTTTCAATATGATAGTTTATAATAAAGTCAAAGTTTTATAAAAATATTTTAACAAACAACTTTTAACATAAAAATAGTTTAAAATAAAAATTGTCAAACAACTTTAACTTTATTTATAAAGTTCTTATTTTTAAGTTTTAACTTTATTCTAAAAGTTACTTTTAGACCATAAAAAAGTCGGGTCAAACGATACCTAAATACTTGAGAAATTGTTTTCCAACGATGCAACATTTAAGGTAAATAAATTTCTATAGTCCATGTTACCATATTTTTTACTTGTGGACAATTTATACTAGGACATCCACGCCACACCTGTTTTTAACATCGTCATTACTCCACCAAAATAAAATCGTCATCGTCGTCAAGAGAGGAAGAAATGAGAAAAATGTTCATAAAGTAAATGGAAATTGAATGTAACACTTATTTTATCATAACCTTCGTACATGCTTTAGACATATATGATTGACTGTAAACTGAATTATTTCGAACATAATTTGAAATTCGACTTGATAGTAAATTTGCTAAACTTGAACTAAAAATTAGGTACGTTAACTAAATAAACTGAACTATATATATAATTTTACATGTCTGATTCATTGACTCAATTAAATACATATGACTTAAAAATATACAGATTAACCTTTAATTCATTAATGCACCGTTGGATTTTTATAATATATATAATTCTTTAATGCATTTTTTATCCCTCTATTTTCAAAAACCTGAACTTTTGATCCCCTATTTTAAAAGCCAACTTTTTGATCCCCTATTTTGAAAAATCTGAACTTTTGATCCCCCTATTTTAAAAGTCAACTTTTTGGTCCCCCCATTTTGAAAAATATGAAGTTTTGATCCCCCTATTTTAGATTTTTCTGAATTGTAGTCACCGAACTCAATTTGGTCAATTTTTTGCTGATGTGTCAAATTCATTAATGACGTAACAGTTTCCATGTTGACAAAACATTACCATGTCATTAATTTTTTTTAAAATCAATAGTACCCATCCCCATACCCGTGGATTGAAAAAATACCCGTACTCATCCCAATACTCGCGTGGGTAACAATTTTTGCGCCCGTTCCCATACTCTATGGGTACCTAGGTACTCATACCCGTACTTGTTACCCGCATTTTTACTAAAACTAAATTGATCAATTATAAAATATCATATAATTTTAATAGAATTAAAAAAATTTCAAAGATTTTAATATTGACTAATGAAAATTATAAACAAAATTATTACTAACCTTATGCTAAACTTCATATTTATGTTAAATATTCACATTATTTTTATATTATGTTATAAATAAACATTTTTATTAAAAATATATAATAGTTTAGTAGAGTTGTATTGTTTTAAATTGATTTACATATATTATAATATAATAATATAAATAAAATAAATAAATATATATTATGCGGGTATGGGGTGGGGTGGGTACTAAGGTGCCCGTACCCGCACTCATACCCGTTCATTTTTGCGGGTAATTACCCATACCCGTACGCAAATGCGGATTTTACCCTACCCGTTGTGGGCAATTTTTGCAGGTACCCTCTGGGTATGAGTCAAATTGCCATCCCTAGAAAAATCTAAAATAGGGGGATCAAAACTTCAGGTTTTTCAAAATAGGTGATCAAAAAGTTGGCTTTTAAAATAAGGGGATCAAAAGTTCAAATTTTTCAAAATAGGGGGATCAAAAAGTTGACTTTTAAAATAGGGGATCAAAAGTTCAGGTTTTTCAAAATAGGGAGATCAAAAGTGCATTAAAGCATTCTTAAATTAATATTTAAAATGTATCTTTTAAATTAATCTATGTGTGTCTTCAAACAAACAACCTAAATATTAAAAAAACCTTTTGATTTTTAAATTATATGATTTTTTTAATAATGAAATTATATAATTCGAGCAAATAAGTTAAACTGAGTTTTCATTTTCAGTCTTATGAAAGTCGCTAAAGATTGAAAATCTTTTTCTTTTTAAAATAAGAAAAAGAAAGTAAAATGTGGCACTTCAACAAAAAATGGGTTCATGGAGCATTTTTAAAGTAAAATGAAAATTCAATGACAAAATATATTTTTAAAATGCTTGACCAAAATTCAAATGATTACAGGCTATTTAAACCTTATGATTTTTTATTTCTATTTTAACTAAATTAATAAAGAGAAAAAAAAATATGTATAGACAATATAATTACAACATGTTTTCCGCGACGTTAGTCCACTTAACCTCACTTTGGCTCTGTTTGGTAACACAAATAAGCTAGCTTATAGCTTATTATATGAGCTTATAAGCTTGTTTCAAAAAATTAGAGGTGTTTGATAACAAGCTTTTTGTACTAACTTATAGCTTTTTTCAGATGCTATTTCAAGTAGCATTTGAGCTTATAGCTTATAGCTTTTTACACTTTATTCCACATTTACCCTTTAATTTAATAACTACTCACTCTAAAAAATAAACTACCCACTATCAATTATGTAATTTTATATTTAATAACCACTTTAAAAGCTAATTTTACCAAACACTTTAATTTCAATAAGCTAGCTTTTCAGCTATCAGCTATAAGCTAACTTTTCAGCTATCAGCTATCAGCTAGCTTATAGCTTATTTTTACCCAACAGACCCTTTGTTGATATAATAATACGGAAGTTTGAAGCATTCTGAATATCTATAGTTTTTTTTTTAGTCGGTCCGCATTAAACTCATTAATAAAACACTTTCATTGCACCAACAAAAAATAAAACAGTTTGATTAAAAAAAACTGAAGATCTGAAGCTGCGTGTGATTAGGGTTTGCAATTTGAAACTCTGAAATCTCAGCGGCATGGGAAGGGAGGAGAAGTCCAAAGCCAAGGCAAGAGACCACGAACAACAACTCGATGAAATTAGCGACAATCTCGACGGCGCGTCCACTCCATCGCTTGTGTTCAGCGGCGACGAAGACGATGACGACGAAGAAGCCAATCAAGATCTGAGCCTAAAAATCGTGGAAAAGGCACTACGAACGCGAGAGGCAAAGCTCGCTCCAAACGACGCCGTTTTGAATGACATCGGTTCACAGCAGTCTGAATTTACGGTGACGCAAAACGACGACGTTTTGGGTGGGCTGAACGGGGTAGCTGATATGGAAGTAATGGAGGAGAAGAAAATGGAGAATTTGACGGTGGAATCCGGGAATCAAAGTGTATGTCTTCGAATTTGATTTTATGTAGAATTGAACTTCCTTAGTGTCTAACTCAATTTTGATAGATTGAAATACATGCTTAAATTACCCTTTGTAAATCAACCAGATTATGATTAGATTGAAAATTGAAACAGTTTTTTAGAGGGGCAAGATTGGAACTGCAACATTGAAATATTTGTTCAAAAAATTGCAATGTAACATGTATTTGATAAGCTTATGATTAAAATTTCTAGGAGTTTTTTGCTTAGAATCTATGATGAATGTAATGAATAAAAATGAATCAAATATTACAATCACATTTTGGGAAGGATATCTTGGATTTTTTTTAATGGTTTTCCTTTTTCTGTAGGTTATTATAGCTGCAGAACAAGAGGTGGAGGAAGAGATGATGAAAACCACAGAGAACCTTGAGTCTGTGGAAGCAAGTGCTGATCAGATAGGTGACAACATGGTTCTGCGAAAGCTGCTTGTGAGTTGATATATTTGATCTGAAATGTGATTGATTTTCAAAATACTCTACCCTGAGGAATGCTTAGTTGGGTATATCACCAGATGTTTCTTTTCTATCAGCGGGGTCCAAGATATTTTGACCCTCCAGATAGTAGTTGGGGAGCATGCTATAATTGTGGCGAGGAAGGTCACGCTGCTGTAAACTGTACAGCAGCGAAGCGGAAGAAACCGTGCTATGTATGTGGTGGTTTGGGACATGCTGCAAAACAATGTACTAAGGTATGTCTTTCCTATTGGCTTTTGAAGGTTTAAAAGTGCGTATAATGAGATCTACTTGATGCTCCTGTAGGCCCAGAGTTGCTACATCTGCAAAAAAGGTGACCACCGAGCCAAAGACTGTCCAGAGAAGCACACGACTCCACGTGCTTCTAAAAGCCTGACAGTATGCTTGAAGTGTGGAAATTCTGGGCATGATATGTTTTCATGCAGGAATGATTATTCACCAGATGATCTGAAGGTTGTTCTGTTCTTTTTTCTTGTTTATTACTAATTTTCTAAAGGTTCTTGATTGAGTTTGCACTAGAATAGGATATGAATTGCTCAGTTAGTGACACTTTATTTCTTCTGTCTTATTAGGAAATTCAATGTTATGTCTGTAAGACATTTGGCCACTTATGTTGTGTCAATACCGCTGATGTAATACTGGGAGAAATTTCTTGTTACAAATGTGGTCAGATGGGTCATACTGGTTTGGTAAGTTTTATTTAATAAATTATATTTAGTAATTTTTGTACCTTTCCCGAGATATGCATCTCTCTCTTTTGTATAACGTAGTCTTCTGTTCCTGTATCTCTTTACAAGGGAACAATTATTTGCTTACAAGTTCAACATTTCATTTAAAGTGTAAATATAATATAGTAATAAAGTGCTGAAAACACTAAAACATCTCTCTGTTGTCAATTGTGGATTGCAAAATATAGCAGGTTGTTCAGATTCTGCTTTACTACAACACTAAAACACCTCTATAACCGCTATTTGACAACACTGACATGTTTTGTAATGAGTTTGGTAATGAGTAACACAAAAAAGGGACTTTGTGAAGGATACCTATTATTCCAATCATTACCTTTTGAACTTATTTGATTCCCTCTGAAATTTATACTCACATTGCTTTAATTGTAATATTATTTCCTGTATTGGTAACCAAAGAGGACCGAAGCTAAAGCTTGTTGTAATGATGTAGGTAATACATTTACATAGATGTTACAATATCTATGGTATAAAAATATGGTAGCGCCTTCTCTTTGCTAGTTCAGGTATATGCGGAGAAGTCTTGTAGAAGCATTAGTAAGAAGGGCAGGCTAGATGGAGGGTAGTCCAATAGTTAAATGTCGAGGTAGAACATTTGAAAACTATAGGCCAAACCATTGAGAACTTGGAGTTAAATGGGTCATCTCATCTTTAGGCATGATTCATGATAGGATATTAATAATTCACAATTAGATTGAAGAGAAGAAAATATGTCAAGTAATAGTAAGTAAGCACCCCTCCTCCTTTTACTTTTCCAATCCAATGACCATCATCGGGTATTCATCAACCATCCTCTTGTGAGGTTTTAACTTGCCATATTTTTGTATTTTAAAATATAATGCTGTATTAAAATATCTGGAGATATTACATTAGCATTTTTCTTATTAAAATAGTGAATTCAATGGGGCTTAAACATTGAGGGGTTGAACTTGAATGTCATTTTCTCAACTATATGTTTATGAATAATTTTTTAAAGCTTTAACCCAACATATGAAATGCTTCCTTTTAAATAAATCTATTGGCAAATATAAAACTGAGAATCAATTGGTGCAGGCATGTTCAAGGTTGCAAGGTGAGACTACTGGTGCTGCCACACCCACTTTGTGCTACAGGTGTGGTGAAGGGGGACATTTTGCCCGAGAATGCACAAGTTCTATCAAGGTACAATTGATGCAGGCATGTTCAAGGTTTCAAGGTGAGACTACTGGTGCTGCCACACCTACTTTGTGCTATAGGTGTGGTGAAGGTGGACATTTTGCAAGAGAGTGCACAAATTCTGTCAAGGTACATTTCAAAAATATATGGCTAGGTTACTAAAATTAATACAGCTGTTGGCGTTTTCTTTTTGTTGTTTAAATTTCATGTTCACATGTGTCGTAGAGTAAGTAGTTTCTTGACTGCTGCGTTTTCCTCCACAGGCTGGGAAGAAGGTTAGTGAATTCTCGAGCACAAAAAATAGGAGATCCTATAAAGAAAATGATTACACAGGACACTGGTCAGCACCTCATGACATGGGTAAGATGAACAAAAAGAAACGGCCTCTTACAGATGAAAGAGGTTTTACCACACCTAAGAAATCAAAGAGAAGAGGTGGCTGGATGACGGAGTTTCCTACAGAAGAAAGAAGCTTTACAACACCTAAGAAATCAAAGAGTAGAGGTGGCCGGACAAGGGAGCTTCCTACAGAAGAAAGAGCCTTTAAATCACCCAAGAAATCAAAGAGTAGAGCTGGCTGGATGGCGGACCATTCTACAGTAGAAAGAGGCTTTACAACCCCCAAGAAATCAAAGAATAGAGGTGGCTGGACAACAGAGCATCCCACAGAAGAAAGAGGCTTTACAACCCCCAAGAAATCAAAGAGTAGAGGTGGCTGGACAATGGAGCATCCTGCAGAAGAAAGAGATTTTCAAACTTCCATGAAATTCAATAGCAGAGGCGGTTGGACGACTGAGCACCCTGGAGAATTCTCTTATTCCAAGTCCAATGGGAGCAGTTGGAGGTCTGCGGGGACAACATATGCTAGAAGTACTAATATGCATGCGAGTGGTAGTGGAAGTCGAATTCCAGGTTGGAATGGTCAACAACCTGAAGCCTCATATTTCCATCATAGATATTCGGCATCACGGTTTGGCAACTCCAATGATGATGGATATAGGAGAAGTAATTCGGCATCAAGGTTTGGCAACTCTAGCGCTGATGAATATAGGAGAAATAATTGGCGGTAGCCTTCACCTTCATGTTCTTTATAATTCCATCCGTGAACTTGTTAAATGATACCTACTTGCAAGTTTTTTAAATTAATATTCAATTTTTGCCTTCATGTTTTAAATTAATAATTGGAAAATTATTTGGTACCCTGGCAAAATTACTTCAAACTTTAAATTTACTTTAAAATAATTATTAAATATAAAAAAAATGACATGACATTAAATAATTGGATGATGGGTTCGTACCCAACAAAATTTCAGAGTACCGTTGTGTTCAATACAATTGTCATAATACTTGCAATTCTGTCTATCATTTATGTTGAGGGCATCAAGTCTTCACCTTTGGTACTTATGTTTGTAACTTTAGCAGGGTTATGGTTTGAACATTAACTTTTTACTGCACCTGTACTATATTTATTTTCTTCCCTTTATCCTCTTGTTAGTTGGTTTGGCATCTTGGAGGTTGTTAGTTATCTGTCAAGTTTGGAAGGAATAATTTATCTGTCTATCTGTTTTACATTCAATCAATCTGTTTTCTATCGTTTTAGGGTGTCAAAAACTCTTTCAACTTCCTTGGTTTCGAGGGCTCTGCATAACTAATCACCTTTTGCTCTTCGGGACTGAAGAAACTTTCTCAAGAAATTACTTCTACCGGAATTACTCAAAATCCACAACCACAAAACACTCCCGATTTTGTTGATCCCTCCCAGATTCCTTCATAGCTGATGTCAAAAACCATCTAACCCGTTCGTTCCTTTGACGATCCAATTCTCGATGCTTGATAAAGATGCAATGTTCACCCGGCCAACATAGGCCAAGAGCAATGATTGATAATCACAAAGTCAAAAGTGGTTACCTTTCGTAAACCTATTTTGCAGATCAATCCAAAGATCTACATGATGCTCAAATACATGGCACTTTGAGCTATTTCTGCAGAGTACAGTTGATCTTACAACAGTACCCGGTACGAGGTACATCATTTTTATAAAAACTAAGGTACGGGTACATCCATATAATTTTCTTTTAATATATATATATATATGGGGGCTGCTAATTTAGACCCAGTTGGGTCTAAATTAGCAAGGTGCACCTTTTGAGTTGGACAAAAATACCCTTTCTTTTTTTTTTTTTTAAAAAAAAAACATATTGGCGCTGATCCAGTGTCGCGCGCCTACCGCAGGACCACCGTTACAGACCGTTGATTTCCATCAGACGGCCAAGAGATGATCTCATCATGGCTGTCGGATCAATCAGACAGTCCAGATCATCCATCTCCATGATAAGCCAGCGCGTGCACCACACTAGATCTTCGCCTGGAGAGAGAAAATTTCATTTTAAAAAAGCAGGACACGTGTCAACTGCTGGGTGGTTGGCGTGTTTTTTTTTCCATTTAATACTTTAAACTCAATTATTTCGTTGTAAATTAATTTTTTATTTTTTTATTTTTATACCAAAATTCATAATTTTTTTTGTCTACAAATAGAGACTTGGTTCGTTTGATTTGGACAAAAAAAAAAAAACTCAATTTTTCACTACCTTTAATTATCTTTATATAATACTGTGAAACCATTTAGCTGGTAGAATGGTTTCACAGTATAACTCTCTGAAACCATCTTACTGGTAGAATGGTTTCAGTGAGTAATTTCTTAATTGTTTGCTTCTGAAACCATTCTGAAACCATTTAGCTGGTACAATGGTTTCAGAGCGTTGTACTTTGAAACCATTTCACTGATAGAATGGTTTCAGGGGAGTTGATTTTTAATTGTTTGCTTCTGAAACCATTTTACTGCTAGAATGGTTTCACAGTATAACTCTCTGAAACCATTCTTCCAGCTAAATGGTTTCAGAAGCAAACAATAGTTTTTAATTACCGTTTTATCTCATTTAATTAACGAAAAATAGTTTCAGGTCTCAAAAAATTTCATAAAATATACCAAAAGTTCCAGAATATTATCTAATATTTTATTAGAAACAAATAAAAAAACAATTGGTTTCAGAGTACAAATCTATGAAATTATTATTATTATTTGTTAAATGGTTTTAAATAATCAGCGGAATTTGTGAAAATAATTTCATGACTTGAACTAGGGAGAGTGAGGTACACAAGAGGGTTCTAAATAATTCATAGTACTTTACATAAAATTTTGGAAATTTTTTATGGAATTATAATATTTTTAATTACCTTTTTACTCATTTAATTAACTAAAAATAGTTTCGGGTCTCCAAAAATTTCATACAATCTACCAAAATTTCCAGAATATTATCTACTATTTTATTATGAAAAAAAAAAAAATAGAGCCTCCCTGAGGCCGCACGCGCCGCCGGTGAGAGTGGGCGTGGGCGACGCGCACTGTTCATCGTCCCTCCCACCCGTTTTATGCAGAAACGGGTCGTGCGACCCGGTATTTTGACCCGGTTCGATCTCCCTCAATACTCAACGAAACTCGACGTTCCTTATATGGATTTTGATCGTTTTTCAATTTTACAAAGGTTTCCGGTATTAGTTTTTGAAATCGGCGTTCGATTCGCACGTAAAATGAGGTCGAAATTTGGAAGAAATTTAAAAAATGTTATGGTTGTTGTTGTTGCATGGGAGGCGCGAGAAGTCATGGGGGCGCGCGTTCTGATGATGCAAATTACATATATGCCCCAGTTGCTCTATTGTTTCAAAAAAAAAAAATGGGTATTTTTGTCCAACTCAAAAGGTGCACCTTGCTAACTTAGACCTAACTAGGGTCTAAGTTAGAAAACCCCTATATATATATATCAAATAATATAGTTATATTGTTAAAACAAATAATTAAACATAAAAAAGATCACACGACACTTTAAATGTAATTTAAATTGTTCGAAACATCAAAATATGAAATTAAAAACCAATTAGCTCAAAAAGAGTCAATTATTTTCCTCTTCATCATCACTAAAAAGAGTGACCTCTAGTTAGATTCACCGCGAGAAAGACTAACAATTTCAAGAATATCAACTATATATTAAATAAATCTCATTCATCTCTACGAATATCCAATATTTTTGTTGCACTTTCATTATAAGTATTAATATTTCTCTTTCTTGAGAGAAGACGAAAATTGGTATGAATAAAAACTAGATCTTCATCTCTCTTTGAATTTAGTCTATTCCTTTTCAATGAATGAGTGAATAATTCCGGCGGCTACTTTGTTATTGTTTTTTAGCAATAGTTGCTACTTTATATTATAAACAAATAAAAAATTGTAAATCTTTCTATAAAAAAAACTTATAATAAAAGAAAAAAAAGAAAAAAAAACCGTGTTTTTTTGGATTGGTGTACCACGCGCGTACCACAGGTGTACCACACGTGTACCCATTGCAAAAAAAAAAAAAGGTATGGCGTCAGTGCGTACCGGGGGAGTACCATACGCGTACCGGTACCCGATACGTATTCAGTACCGGTACTCGGTCTAAAATGGAGTAGCCATGCAACATAGCTATTGGCTCATTTACTTGCGGCACATTTTCGTTTGAAAATGGTAATCAATTTGATGCCATCTTTTAGAGCTTTAATAGGTGTGAAATTGCATGCATACATAAAAAGATAGAAGGGTGCAATGGTCTCGTTATTGTAGAGGCAAACCAATTCGCTAACAATTTGCATCTATCCAGTAATGTCCATTATGTTTCAATCACTATGGCTATGTTAGCATTACTTACAATTGATTTATGTGGCAATTTTTTTACAAGTAAATAGTTAAATAATTAAACGAGATACAACTTCATCATATTAATTCTAAATGAGGATAAAAATTCAAAACTAGGCTTGTATATCAGAAACTTAACTTTACCCTCGTACACTAAAGTTGAGAGGATGATGTAACGGAATTTTCACGTTTCTAATGAGTTAATCAGTCAACAGCCTGGTTTTGATTCACAAGGAGAGCTAACAAAACATGCTGGTATACCAAAATGCAAGGTAAGTAAGTTTATAGAAAGTTAATTAAACAACTTTCACCCGTAAGTAAATAAGTGGAGTGTCCGAAGTTCGAACGCGACTCCTCGACATATAAAATACGATGTTCCTACCAACTGAGTAAGCTCAACTGAGTAAGCTCACGAGGAATCATTATATTCATTTCTATCAATCCAAATATAGTACAGATTTTTTTATTTAATAATATGACTTTTACATTGTATAATTAAAAAAAATTTAGTGGTTTTTTTTTTGTAAAAAAAAAAGTTAATTTTTTTTTTCTGAGTATAAAGCAGAAAACTTAATATGTGTTTATTTTTTATTTTGGTTTACAATGGAACTGAAAATCGAACTCAAGACCTCTAACATATTATCTAAATCCCTCGCACTAGACAAAACCTAGTGACTTTAATATGTGTTTATTTAAAACAATTATTTATAAGATACGATGCATAGGAGGTGTTTCAATCTGTCCTGTTTTCTTATTGGCCACTAAACCAATAAAAAGTAACATTATCCAAACACATTTTATCTTCTATAATATCTAGGAAAATTCTATGGTACATTCCTTAGTTGGAATGTTTTGGTACATTCCAAAACTGGTCAATGAGGATGCAGTGTTGACCAACTTTGAATGATATGATACAACCTTTATGTATGGTACTTACCATGGAACTTACCATCTTTTAATATTTCAATTAAGTCCCTTACATATTAAAACTTACACAATTACCCCAATATTTATATTTTGTTAATTTTAATTATGAATGTAAAATCAATTAAAACTAAAATTAAATAATAAAACAAAAACATGACAAATTAACTTTTGAATTTTTTTTCAATCAAACATCGTTTTCCTTCTTCTGAGGTTGTGTTCATTACCAGCAAATACACAACATCATCATCTTCTGAGTTTGAGTTTGTGTTCATCACCAACAAAGTGTAAACAACAACATTAACCTCCAATACGCTCGCCATTGTTGGACGAACTTGCTAGCTCATCGTTTTCCTCTTCTGAGTTTGAAAGAAACTCCATTCGACGGCGAGTTTGTGGAAGAAGTTTGCGTGTGCGTTTGCATAAGGTAAATACGAAACAGAAATAGTTTGCGTGTGCATAAGAATTAATTTGATTTCAATTTGGGAATTAGGGTTTATGCAGAAAATCAGTTTGATTTCGTTTGGGAGTTAGGGTTCATGCTGAAATTGAATTGCAGTTTTATTTGTAATTAGTTATTAAGAATTAGTTTGATTTTCAATTTGGGAATTAGATTTAATTTGTTTTCTGTATAAAATTAGTCGTGTGTATAAATTTGATTTTCAGTTGTGTTAGTTACCTTTCATTTTGTTTATCAATTTTGGAGGTATTGTTTTTGATGGTGACAATTGGTGTGTTTCAGGTTCACAACAATGGTAAAAATTGATGAATCTCTAGATGTTGATTCGAATGAAGTTAGTTCAACCGATAGTCATACATCTGATGATGAGGATTCCAGCTATTCGGTGTCCGGTGGGCATGATAGGTCAGATGATGGCGATGATACTGGTGACCACCATGATGATGATGATGATGATGGTGATGATGATGATGATGATGATGATGATGATGATGATGATGATGATGACCATGATTTTGGTGATGAAGCATCTATAGGTGAAAGAGCGGTACGTATTAATTCTATGACTGCTGATGAAATTCGTGGTATGGAATTTGGTAGTGTTGACGAAGCTTATGAATTTTATTATCAATACGGTAAATGTAAAGGTTTTTCCGTTAGGAAAAGTGATGATAAGAAAAAAATAGGGCCTGATGGTAGTAAAATAATAACAAACAAGCTTTTTGTATGCAGTAGACAAGGTTTACGAGATAAGAGACACATATCTAGGTTAGATAGGAAAAGAGAGCATAGACGTTTGACACGTACGAAATGCACGGCTAGGTTTCGTGTGACATACAAAGCCGATAAAGGTAGATTTGTAGTGTCTGTGTTTGAAGAGACTCATAACCATGAATTAACATCAGCTAGGTTTGTGCACTTACACCCGGTTTATCGTAAAATTAGCGAAGCAGATAGAGCTCAGGTTGATGGTATGCAGTCACGTGGAATTAGAACTTGTCATATTATGGGGTACATGGTTGCTCAGAAGGGTGGATATGGTGGTGTTGGGTTTACGAAGAAAGATCTTTATAATTATTTTGATAAAAAAATGCGTGATATTGTTAAAGATGGTGATGTTGCCGCATCGCTACATTATCTTAATGCAAAGTCAGCTACTGATCCCATGCTCTATGCTGAATATGCTGCTGACACTAGCAATGGACGGATGAAGTCTCTTTTTTGGGCTGATGGGACCAGTAGATCTGACTACTTCTGTTTTGGAGATGTGGTTGCATTTGACACAACATACAAGAGGAACAAATACAACCTCCCGCTGGTTATATTTTCAGGTTGTAATCACCATTCCCAAACAATAATTTTTGGCGCTGCGTTGGTATCAGATGAAACCACGGAGACGTATAAGTGGGTGTTGAATTGTTTTTTGGAGTGTATGGAAAATAAACGCCCAAAAGCTGTGGTGACAGATGGAGATGGGGCTATGAGGGAGGCTATAAAAGAGGTTTTCCCCGATGCGACCCATCAGTTATGTGCCTGGCATTTGAATAAGAATGCAGGTGAGAATGTGAAGAATTCAGGTTTTTTGAAGGGATTTAAAAAAGCCATGTTCTCAAATTTTTCAAAGGATGATTTTGAAGAGTATTGGTCAGAGATGATTAAAGAAAATGGAGTTGAAGGACATCCTTGGGTTATCAAAACCTACGAGAACAAGTTACTATGGGCAACTGCATACCTGCGGGATAAGTTTTTTGGACGTATAAGAACTACGTCTCAATGTGAAGCAATCAATGCAATAATAAAGAGTTATGTCAGAAAGAAAGGATGCATCTTTGAATTTATGCAAAATTTTGAGCAGGCTCTAAGAGGCTACAGAAACAATGAACTTGTTGAAGATTTTAAGTCAAAGTTTTCAGAACCTGTGTTGACAACTCAACTACGTTTGATTGAGAGCAATGCCGCTAAAATCTATACAGCGGAGATTTTCAAAGAAGTGAAAGAAGAAATTATGAAGGCCGGTGAATTGATTGTTAAGCATAAAAAGGAAATTGGAGATACTAAGTTTTATACTTTGACTAAATATTGTCGGGATGTGTATCAAAGAACAGTTGTTTACGATGGTGATACATTCCAATGTTCGTGCCGGTTGTTTGATTCTCGTGGACTTCCTTGTTCTCATATTTTTCACGTGATGAAGGAAGAACATGTTGATCACATTCCTGGCACTTTGGTATTGTCGCGATGGACCAAGGATGCTAAAATTGATTATTTGAACATGGTGGATGTTAATGATCCAGTTGATTCCGATGTGATTGAGCTTGCCCGTTTTGGTGCATATTGTTCTGTTCTGACATCATTTTGCAAAGAAGCTTCTAAAAAGAGTGGTGTGTATGGTGACATTATGGATGACCTCATGAATTTAAAAAAAAAATATTGCAGTGTTGAGGATCCTATTGGAACACAAAAGTCAGTTGTTGGTGATCCTATCCCGGTTCAGAGTAAAGGTGCTCCAAAGAAAAAAAAGAATGACGCAAAAGCTCTCAGGCATTGTACTCATTGCAAGAGTACAACTCATAATGCGAGGACTTGTTCGGTAATTTTAATAATTCTTGATTGTTTATCTTTCGACTCATATAATATGTTTTATTAATTATATTGTTTTATATTTGTAGTAAAATTTCTTTTTTATTGTTATAAACAGGACAAAAAGAGAAAAAAAAGTTGCAACGCTGAAAGTAGTGTGCAAGACATAAATTCAGAGCTACCGGTTGACGTTGGTGAAAGTAGTGTGCGACAGAAAAAGAAGAAATGTGCAGAGCAACCGAAAGACCTTTGCGAAAGTAGAGTGGCACCAAAAAAGAAGAAATGTTCAGAGCTACCGAAAGATCGTTGTGAAAGTATTGTGCAAAAGAAAAATAAATGTTCGGTGCAACTGAAAGAGCGTGGCGCTAATGTGTCAACACCAACACATATTGATGTTACTAGTGCGACCGGGCAATTCACTCCGATGTATGGATTTCAACATATGATTCCTATGTTACATCCGGTTATGCAACAGATGCACGTACCATCTGGACAACATGTTCCACCTGCACAACATGTAACTTCTGTACCACATGTACCACCTATATACCAAATGTATGGAATGAATGTTGGTGCAAATTCAACTTCGTGTTATGGTCTGTTACAACAGGTGATGAAATCTGCTGATGGACAACAATGAGTTTTTCTTTATTTGGGCTGTAATGTTTATGATATTTTGAAACTAAGTTTATTTTTTAAATGTACATTTACATTGAGATTTGGAATGAATTGAACCATAAATTATTGTTTTTAAGGTACTGTTAAATTATGATTGATTTTTGGTACTTAATGTTTGTTAACACTATTACTGAAAACATATGCTAAAGGAGAAAAAAAAGAAAAAAAAAAAGGAGCAAGGCATATGTTTAAGCAGGCCATGTAAGTATTTGTGTTATTTATATTTTGATGCGCGAAAGAATAACGAATTAATTGATTTGGTGCAGTGGTTAGGGCGTTTATCTTGGAAAGACTTGGTAGGAGTTCGAATCCTGTTGGGGTCTTTTTTTACATTATTATTTCCAATTTTATGTTTTAATTATTTCATTTTGTATGATTTGTAAAGTTGTAGTTAATTTGATATTTAAAATTAATTTATTTTAATAGACATATTTTGGGGGGTAATTATTATTTAAATGAGTAATTAATTATTATTCAAAATTTAACTCGTACTAAACTTCGGTTTAAAGTAGGAACCGACATCGTAAACTTCATTTTGAATTATTTCCAACATATATCGGTGACTTTTAAATTTGAAACGAGTAATGGCCTTATCTATTGATCCAACATATATCGGTGACTTTTAAATTTCAAACGAGTAATTACTTTAAATTTAAAAAAAAATTGTTCGTAGTAAGTTTAAATTTCAATTAAGAACCGATAACCCTAATAGTGGACTTAGATGTATGATCTCGGTTTCGATTAAGGACTAATGGCCTTATCTATTGATCCAACATATATCGGTGACTTTTAAATTTCAAACGAGTAATTACTTTAAATTTTAAAAAAATTTGTTCGTAGTAAGTTTAAATGTTCAACATAAGAACCGATAACCCTAATAGTGGACTTAGATGTATGATCTCGGTTTCGATTAAGGACTAATGGCCTTATCTATTGATTCAACATATATCGGTGACTTTTAAATTTCAAACGAGTAATTACTTTAAATTTTAAAAAAATTTGTTCGTAGTAAGTTTAAATTTCAATTAAGAACCGATAACCCTAATAGTGGACTTAGATGTATGATCTCGGTTTCGATTAAGGACTAATGGCCTTATCTATTGATCCAACATATATCGGTGACTTTTAAATTTCAAACGAGTAATTACTTTAAATTTAAAAATTTGTTCGTATTATATTTCAATTAAGAACCGATAACCCTAATAGTAGACTTAGATGTATGATCCCGGTTCCGATTAACGAATAATGGCCTTATCTATTGATCCAACATATATCGGTGACTTTTAAATTTCAAACGAGTAATTACTTTAAATTTAAAAATTTGTTCGTATTATATTTCAATTAAGAACCGATAACCCTAATAGTAGACTTAGATGTATGATCCCGGTTCCGATTAACGAATAATGGCCTTATCTATTGATCCAACATATATCGGTGACTTTTAAATTTCAAACGAGTAATTACTTTAAATTTAAAAATTTGTTCGTAGTAAACTCCGGTTGAAATGTAGAACCGATAACCCTAATTGGGCCATGTTTCTATTTGTACCCCCTGTAATAGGCCCAGTTTAGAAGCACATCAAATATTTGTATTTCCCACAAATACACACGCACGTGGCGACGAAAGGTCACACCTTTCGCCACTTTACTTTTTCACTCTTCCCCTTCCACACAACGTTTCACTCCATTAACTTGCACTCTCACTCTGCTTCAAAATTCCTTCCCTATCGTCCAAAGCGTACCGCTGATTTCAAAGCTTGGTTTTTGAAAACCACCAATGGCGTCCTCGTCGCAAAACAGGTAACCCCTTTTCAACTTACATTGACGTTGTCGTTGCGTGTTTTTTTTCTTTCGTTTCGTTAAACTTCGCGGGTAATAGTTTTTAATCAAACTTCAGAGAGATCGAAGTGTCCTGTGATGCATGCACTTGTTGTTGTTAAACATGTTCTAGGGTTTCAAGTAGTGTTTTTTGTTTTACGGAAGAATGAAAATTAATTTTTACCCAAAATTTGTTTTTTTTTTGTTGTTTAATGGATGAATAAGTTATTGATGTGCTATCTGTTGATGGCGATTTGATTTGATTTTTTTTATTAGGCTTTTTTTCTTTTTTTTTTTTTACAACGATGAATGAAAAAAGTTATTCTTTATATTATTAATTTTGAAAAAAAAAAATTGTTGTTTGATGTATGAACAAGTTAATGACATCTCTGTTAATGGTGTTTTGATATAATTTTTTCCTTTATTAGGTTGATGTTGTTTTCGTAACCTCGCATCTGGAAAAAACAATGCTTAGATTCAAAAGAAATTTATGTTTATTGTGTTCTATGTACATGTGTTATGACAAAAGTTTCTATTTTTGGTTAAAACATGATGTTTAACATGTTTTTTTTATGCTGAAATTAGGATGAACAAAGTCAAAATTGAACCAGAGAATCTTATTTACTTAAGTTCTGACGATGAGGGTCCAATAGTTAAGGGAAGGAGGAATGGAAGGATGCAGAGCAAGGGTGAGGCATCACAGGGCATGAATGGAAGGATGCAGGGCAGTAGTCCTCCAGTACAGGGCATGAATGGAAGGATGCAGGGCAGTAGTCCTCTAGTACAGGGGAGGAATGGAAGGATGCAGAGCAATCGTACTCCAGTACAGGGCAGGAATGATTCGGTGCGGGGCAAGAGTGCTGCAGCAGAGGCCAATGCTCATAATTGCGAATGGGTAACTCCGGTTTCCCGAGCAATTCAGAACTTGAAGAAAAAACAAACATTGGTGAGTGTTGGTGATTTCATTAGTTTTAATTCTATTTCACTTAAGTTTATTAATTCATTGCTGACTTACTTTTGTTTTTCAAATATTTGTCCAGCATCTTCCAGCTTGGGTTGTGCAGGATCGTCTACAAGGATTGTCTGGGATTAGGCTGCGATCTCATACCAACCGCCGTATCTATAACTGCACTATTTTGAATCCGGGACGAGGCTCGTTTCAAAGATACATTGGTAGTGGCTGGTATGATTATCTGGACGATCACAAGCCTAAAGTTGGTGACCTGCTGCATTTTTCTGTTAAATCCCCTCCTGAGTTCATGGCTGTTGAATTATTCCGCAAAGATCCCACCAGTTAAACTGATTGTTAAGCTTTATGGATGTATCATGTGTAGTATTTAGTGACTGTTTAAGTTCTATTAGTTTAATGAATTAACAAATTCCTGAATGGTTGTATTATTTTATGTTTTCGTATTTTATGTTTAAGTGTATCAATCTCTACTCTTAGTAGTAGCCGGACAACATTTTGGATCATTGCAATGAAATGTTTGTGTTTAATTTAGTATATTTTGGATCATTGCTTACAAAAATATAAGGTTTAGGAATAGTAGGTTTTTGATTGTTGCTTAAATAGCATTTTGTATCAAAATGTGTTAATGTTTTGCCAAAATGTTGCAGTTTTTAGATCATGAGTGACTCTGTAGGAAGCACCGACACCTCTTTGTTTAGACGTGTCGCGGTGTTCGGCACGTGTCTGTGTCCGACACTTCTATTTTCGCTTGTCCCACAATTGTCAGATAGCTCATATCGACGTCGGAAAAAATTCAATTTTTCCTTTAGTTTGACATTCATGTAAGACTCTCATACTTGCTCAAATTAAATTTACATTAATATATTTTGATTCTCAATTATATGGTTTCATAACTACAAAAAAAAACTATGTAGCGATGTTGGTTAAAAAAAAAAAAAAACTACGTAGCGGTGTCGGTGTCTTATATTTTTTACGTTATCAGTGTCTGTGTCGTATCGCAGTGCCCGTGTTGGAGTCCATGCTTCATATGTTGTTAATTATGTTACTGTACTCATTAAACTCAATAAATAGGTATCCTTTTTCAAATTGAGTCAGTTTTGGAAGTTGGAACAGCCTATAACCATGCTAAACCCATTTGTCACGCTAAACCTATGTCTTATGCCTATATTTACTCCCCTATGTGATGGAAATGTTTTCCATACGTTCACTCCATAACCCCACATGTTTTAAAAGGAAAATCGTTGATTTAACAAAACAATTATATTGAGCAAAATTTAAAAATTATTCTTCATACCTTAAAAGTTTAAACATTACAACGAAATATAAATTAGATTAATTAGGCAAACATGTTAAAGTATACATAGATCAAAATCCAGGAAAAGATCAACAAGTTCTTAAACATTTTGGATGTCTTCCTTTCATTCTGTAGTTTCATCTTCATCTTCTCTCCCTTTTGGTATTGAATTTCTTTTACAATGGTAACCACGTCTCTGAACAACTCTGAGCATCTGCAACCACAAATTTTTGTTCCACAATTTGTATCTGAATCGTTATAACCCAGAACATTTCTGAGTTCAGGCTCGCTTGGTCGAACAGTTGGACGAACATAGGGAGGGTGTCCTTCAATTAGGTCATCCCAATCGAAAAGGTTACAACTCCCAGCTTTCTATGAACAACACCAACAGACAACATTGAACGAATTTTCAATTGTCAGGAAACAGAGCAACTATAAATCAATCGAAACAGAATGACAAGCAATTAATTAAAAAATTAAAAAAGTAAGTTCTACAAAATCGTATGGAACGAAACCTACCCCATGAGTTGCACACTTCCAAAACCTCCTTTTAGGATTTTCGGTTGTATTGGATATGTACATCCTCATTGGTTTTTTGCAACCACATTCTGGGATTTGGACTGCCATGGAGTTTGCAACAGAAGAGGAAGACATTGTTGAATTAGTAACACAAACGATTTATTTGTTGAAGGTGATTCTGTAAACTAGGTGAGAAAATTTGGGAATTTAGGGTTTTGGGAAGAGAAGAAATGGGTCTTTCGAATTACATTAGTAGATTATATATTTTTGGTTTAGATGGGGGAGCATAATTAAAGGATGCAGAGCAAGTCTAAATAGAGAAAACGTATCGACAGTACGATCAACATCAATGGTTCAGATTTATTAGGCTAAGCTATATCACGTCCGTCCAATATGGACCAAGAGCTGTGATTAAAATTCTTTCCCCAAATATGACTAACATCAGTGCAGCATATCTTGCTGGTTTATTATAACCTTTTTTTTTTTTTACAAAAATTATAATTATTTTAAAATAAAAAATTTGTTCGTAGTATAAAATTTGTTCGTAGGACTAATGGCCTTATCTATTGATCCAACATATATCGGTGACTTTTAAATTTCAAACGAGTAATTACTTTAAATTTTAAAAAAATTTGTTCGTAGTAAGTTTAAATTTCAATTAAGAACCGATAACCCTAATAGTGGACTTAGATGTATGATCTCGGTTTCGATTAAGGACTAATGGCCTTATCTATTGATCCAACATATATCGGTGACTTTTAAATTTCAAACGAGTAATTACTTTAAATTTTAAAAAAATTTGTTCGTAGTAAGTTTAAATTTCAATTAAGAACCGATAACCCTAATAGTGGACTTAGATGTATGATCTCGGTTTCGATTAAGGACTAATGGCCTTATCTATTGATCCAACATATATCGGTGACTTTTAAATTTCAAACGAGTAATTACTTTAAATTTTAAAAAAATTTGTTCGTAGTAAGTTTAAATTTCAATTAAGAACCGATAACCCTAATAGTGGACTTAGATGTATGATCTCGGTTTCGATTAAGGACTAATGGCCTTATCTATTGATCCAACATATATCGGTGACTTTTAAATTTCAAACGAGTAATTACTTTAAATTTTAAAAAAATTTGTTCGTAGTAAGTTTAAATTTCAATTAAGAACCGATAACCCTAATAGTGGACTTAGATGTATGATCTCGGTTTCGATTAAGGACTAATGGCCTTATCTATTGATCCAACATATATCGGTGACTTTTAAATTTCAAACGAGTAATTACTTTAAATTTTAAAAAAATTTGTTCGTAGTAAGTTTAAATTTCAATTAAGAACCGATAACCCTAATAGTGGACTTAGATGTATGATCTCGGTTTTGATTAAGGACTAATGGCCTTATCTATTGATTCAACATATATCGGTGACTTTTAAATTTCAAACGAGTAATTACTTTAAATTTTAAAAAAATTTGTTTGTAGTAAGTTTAAATTTCAATTAAGAACCGATAACCCTAATAGTGGACTTAGATGTATGATCTCGGTTTCGATTAAGGACTAATGGCCTTATCTATTGATCCAACATATATCGGTGACTTTTAAATTTCAAACGAGTAATTACTTTAAATTTTAAAAAAATTTGTTCGTAGTAAGTTTAAATTTCAATTAAGAACCGATAACCGTAATAGTAGACTTAGATGTATGATCCCGGTTATTAAGGATTAATGGTTTTAAAAAATAAAACATCAACAAATATTAATTTTAAGATTAATAGCTAAAAAACGAGTGATGTATCCAATGCAACAACTGCTAACGTGTTTACATCATCCAATGTTCCATGTCGATTCGTTTTAATCGGACGGTGATTATTTTAGGAAGTCAGAAAGTAAACTTGTTAATGTCAACCATTAGATGACAAACGATGTTGATCCTACGATCCAAAACATGTGTTGCATGACACTGTAAATGTTTGTAGTCTCAAACCAATTAAACGATTCAAATTACAACTTGATACAGTGTTATTTCCCACTTTCCAGTACCAATTGTTTCGTCGCGCCTTACCAATAACACAACAATTAATTTTGCTAACCAACAATCATCATTACAAACCATTACATTTCTTCTCCCAAGAAAGATCATTAACCAAAAATCTTTTCTTCCTCTCACCAAGACTGAACCAGTCCCTTCATATATCCACTCTCTCACACGCCATTTTTCTTCTTTTTCCCTTCCTTCACCTTCAACTTTCGGCCGTCTTTCAAACTTCCTGCGACGATAATCAATCAAAAAAAATGGTGGAAACTCTTGCCGATGTTCTTCGAAAGCCAGCAAGGGATTATTTTTTGACTGTTCATGTTGCAGGAGAGGTAAGTTTGATACTTTGATAGTATGTTTTGTTGATTTCGTTGTTGATTTTTTTGACTGTTCATGTCGCCAAATATGATTTTTAAAAAATCGCATGATGTTCAAACCATAGATTAGAAAACAGAGCATGTTATATGTTGTTCGTATTTATTTATTTTTATTTCGTTTTGAAACTGGATCTAGATCTTACACTGATTTAGACAAGTTAGAGTAAAAAAATTTTAAAAAACAGAGCATATCTTTGTCCAAAAAACAGAGCATGTCACAAATCTTTGTCCAAAAAACAGAGCATGTTATGTGTGATGTTAATTTTATTTGTTTCCGTTTGTAAATAAGTATGAATGTTTCACTGATTTAGAGTTGGGTTATTGTTACTCGCCAAATTGAGTCCTGTGTCTGTTTTCGTCAATTATGCTTAGTTTCGGTTTGTTTATTTTTTAGGTCCAGGGCGAGGTTGAACGAAGTTTTTACGAAAACTGCAAGGCTGAGTTGGGTCAATTTTGGTACCTGTTTGATTCCAAAGGTCTTCAACTCTGCGTAGAGTTCAACAATGATGATGATGTCCTTAGAATTACGGACGGTTGGATGACTATACGAGAACATTACCAATTTCAAGGTCATCATCCAATTCTCTTCAAATATTTGGGGAACGATCAGTTCCAGATCATTCCCAAAGAGGACCCAATTACTCCTGATAAATTCCCTACTTGGCATACCCGATCACGAGCCCTCCGGAAAGCTGTTACCTTCGAAATTACTATGAAGGATGATCCAGAAATTGTTCCATATTTGGTTGGTATCTCAATCCAATTGTTTTTGTTAATGTTTAAATTGATTATCCGAATTTAAGACAAATTGATGCTTATCAAATTTTCTTTGATCTGTTGCAGATATTGCCAAACGATATGGGGGAGTATTTGTGTGACACGATGTTGGATGAGATCTACATTATTGGAACAATCAGAGAAAAGCATAAGTGTGAGCTAGAGTATCAAATGGATCCGTTCGTGGTATCGATCTTTAGGGGATGGAGGGAAGTTGTTGCCATTAACGGATTTAAAGTTGGAGACCGCCTACTGTTCAACACATCTAGCATATATGATGACCATACCTTTTATGTGAGGAGCTTAAGTTGATTTCAAAGTTTGTAACCATTAGTATTTTGATTATATTTTGGAAAACTTGATGCTTGCCGCCGATGTTGTATGTATTTTGGCTCCCATGTATTTTAGTAGTTTGTTCGTAGTTTGTCATTATAATGACAATTAAAAACTTGTAAAAACAAGTTTTCTAATTTAATGATTACTATTTATAATTATTAATTTTTTTTTATGATATTTGAGTTATGAATTACGAAGCACCGACAGTCCTCAAATTAGGCGTGTCCGTGTTAGACACGTGTCGGTGTCCTCGTCCGAAACCGACACCGACACTTATATAACTCAGTGTATAATCACATACGACCAATAGCCCAACATAAGGCCATAGGTTAGTATCTTATTTAAAAATAAAAATAAAAATTTAATATTCTTTTTATTTGAAAAAAATTAATTACGAAAAAAAAATGATTACTATTTATTATTAATTTAAAAAAAAACAAAGTAATACAGATATTTTAAAACTAAATTAAATAACGAATTCAAAATTTAATAATTTTTTTATAATTATTAATTTTTTTTTATGATATTTGAGTTATGAATTACGAAGCACCGACACTCCTCAAATTAGGCGTGTCCGTGTTAGACACGTGTCGGTGTCCTCGTCCGAAACCGACACCGACACTTATGAACTCATACAAATATAACTCAGTGTATAATCACATACGACCAATAGCCCAACATAAGGCCATAGGTTAGTATCTTATTTAAAAATAAAAATAAAAATTTAATATTCTTTTTATTTGAAAAAAATTAATTACGAAAAAAAAAATGATTACTATTTATTATTAATTTAAAAAAAAACAAAGTAATACAGATATTTTAAAACTAAATTAAATAACGAATTCAAAATTTAATAATTTTTTTATAATTATTAATTTTTTTTTATGATATTTGAGTTATGAATTACGAAGCACCGACACTCCTCAAATTAGGCGTGTCCGTGTTAGACACGTGTCGGTGTCCTCGTCCGAAACCGACACCGACACTTATGAACTCATACAAATATAACTCAGTGTATAATCACATACGACCAATAGCCCAACATAAGGCCATAGGTTAGTATCTTATTTAAAAATAAAAATAAAAATTTAATATTCTTTTTATTTGAAAAAAATTAATTACGAAAAAAAAATGATTACTATTTATTATTAATTTAAAAAAAAACAAAGTAATACAGATATTTTAAAACTAAATTAAATAACGAATTCAAAATTTAATAATTTTTTTATAATTATTAATTTTTTTTATGATATTTGAGTTATGAATTACGAAGCACCGACACTCCTCAAATTAGGCGTGTCCGTGTTAGACACGTGTCGGTGTCCTCGTCCGAAACCGACACCGACACTTATGAACTCATACAAATATAACTCAGTGTATAATCACATACGACCAATAGCCCAACATAAGGCCATAGGTTAGTAACTTATTTAAAAATAAAAATAAAAATTTAATATTCTTTTTATTTGAAAAAAATTAATTACGAAAAAAAAAATGATTACTATTTATTATTAATTTAAAAAAAACAAGGATTCATGTCGATATTTTAAAACTAAATTAAATAACGAATTCAAAATTTAATAATTTTTTTATAATTTTTTTTTTATGATATTTGAGTTATGAATTAGGAAGCACCGACACTCCTCAAATTAGGCGTGTCCGTGTTAGACACGTGTCGGTGTCCTCGTCCGAAACCGACACCGACACTTATGAACTCATACAAATATAAGGCCATAGGTTAGTATTCTTTTTATTTGAAAAAAATCAATTACGAAATAAATCATGCTTACAATTTATTATTATGGACAACACATTAATTCATGTTGGTTAGCTTACATTGAGCACACAAAAACGTGATGCTTGGCCTTCTACTTACACACATTGCACTTGCTAATTATTACAACTAAAAAAGCCTATTGAAAAATAAAACCTAGGTAGCTACAACTTCCAATACGTATCAACCTCCCAAATTGTCCAACTCTTAACTTTACTCATGCATAATACTCTTTTGCTTTTCTGAACACAAAAACCGTCCAACTCTAAGCAAACTTCATCATCCAGCAAACAAAACACAATGATAAACACTGATCCACCAAGTCCAAGCACAAAACGCGCCATGCCTGAAAGAAAATCAAAAACCAGTAAGAGAGGAAAAGAAGCTACAAACACTACTTCAAACACTACCACAAACACTACAACTCTAAAGACAAAAACTCAGAACACTAAGACTGAGAAGACTGAAACTCAGCAGCATTCTGAGACTACAAAAAAGAAATTCAAAGCTGAGATTGTTTACATATCATCCAGGTATTGACTCATTTCTTATTGTAAACACGCATGAAATATATATGATGTGTGTTTGTGTCTGAATCTAATATTTATATGATGTGTGTTTGTGACTGAAACTTATATGAGGTGTGTTTGTGTGTCTGAATCTAATATTTGATTCATAACCAATCAGATTTGTAGTACCTTATATGTTGTGTGTTTGTGTCTGAATCTAATTTTTTAATCTAATAATTGATTCATAAGCAGTCTGTGTGTGTGTGTGTCTGAATCTATGATGATTCTAAACAAATTTATACGAAAAGTACCATCAACATTCATAAAGAAACAGTCTTTGGATTTGTATGTGTATGTGTGTGTTTGAATCTATCATGATTTTCAACAAAAATATAATAAAGTTTACTGTTTTATTTAATAATTTATATTTCAGCTACTACATATGACTTAATGGTTGTATATACCAGTAGGTAATTTTAATTTATTTTGTTAAATGGTTTGAACAGTCACCACACTACCACCCAAGGGTGGAATGACCAGGAAGATTCAAAAGATTGTGACTCAACAGCATCAACCCCTGTAAAACCAAAAGCAAAGGAGAAAAAAAAACAATACCCTGCCACAGAAACAAAAGCAGCCAACAAAAAAATCTGTCACAATTTGGGATCAACATCGGCACCTTCGAGATTGAAGGATATCAAGGAGTGGACTGCATTGCTTGAAGCTAGGCAATATAAGAAGATTAACAAAATTCTGTTCTGTCAGCCAGAAGAGGAGGATGACAATGATTTCCACATTAACTACCATCCATCGACACCGATGGGATATGAATTTTTCGACACCGGAGTCCCTATTCCTGAGGTAAGTTATTTAATCGTCTTATATTTAAACCTAATACAACACTTTCATTTAGTACTAATAAAAATATTTATTCCACGTTTGTTTTATTACAGTGGATGCCTGTCACATTTAGGCCATCCCCAAAAATGAATCTGAATGATATTTGCGCTTACACTATTGCATACGCCTTTATGGGCGATGATGAGCAGAAACATGGGTATGTGTTTTTAATATATCTTGCTAAACCTAACTGTAAATTTATTTAGCCCATTTAATTTGAATACATCTAACAATTCATACATCTACCTGTTGCAGTGGCGAGGTTCTGATTAAATCTACATCAGGTGTTCATGGGGACAGGAAAGCAATTAAGTCGTTGATGCCTAGGTGTAATGTGGACCAAGAGGTTATATTTTGACCTAACATTGTAATTATTTGGCTATGACAGATGAAAGTGAACTAAAATTTGACATAACGTTGTTTTCATTTGGCTATATAGGTTATCAACTTGGTTGTTGCACGAAACAATTGGCTGGTTGAATCGTTAGGGAAAATGAAATCTGTTTGGTATTTGCCTACATATTTTGCGGTAATTACCTAACTAACATTGATTTATTTTACATTTACATTTACATTAGTTGAGTAATAACCACTGACTTAAACTACATTACTTTTTAAGCAATATGCTCTGGATGACAAATACACAGCTGACTATATCCGGAAAATATATCAGGATAAGTTCATGCCAACAAACTCTGTGGTTTCAAAGGTGAGTTTTCTATAAATTCTGCTTAGTGTGTGATTTAAACCTGAAAATCAGTTCATGCCACTAAAAATGATTTCTATAACTACAGATTTTTATTCCTATGAATGATGGGGGTGCACATTGGTTTTTGGTGGTTGTTGAGTTTACTGAAAGAAAAGTTTATTGGTTGGACTCTTTACCTTCAGATGAAAGATATCATCCTAGGAGTCATTCAATTATTAGATTGGTATGCATGTGATCTATAGTTTGTTTTACATTCAAATTTATTGTTCGATTTTTTAATTCAAATTTTATATTTACTTTATATTTACTATTGTGGCAGATTGTCAAGCTTGAGGAAATCCTGCTTCTTCCTTGTTTTGTTGATGTTGCTAATCTAATTGGTCATGATAACCTAATCACAAACTTCACTAGGATTGAACCTACGTGTCTCCCGCATCAGCGACCTGGATCGTAAGTATTGTTAACCCCTATCTCTATTAATGATTTTACTTAAACTACATATTAGTGTCGTACTAATGCAATTTTATGAATAATCATAGGAATGATTGTGGAGTGTGGGTTGCTAAATGGATGATTGAATGTCCATACAATAGTAACTATGGAGGCATAACTGTAAGTTGAATTAATGTCATGGTTTTTTGTAAAACATTTTTCAATCTAAGCAAATTTCTAATTCATCCACTGTTTTTTCATGATATGTAGGTTAACACTGCCACAAGGATGAAGCTTGCTTTATATCTCTGTCATTCATCTAATAATATGTTGTTACAATCACTATTGGCAAATGCTGCAAAGTATTGGGATGATATGCACAAGAAAAGGAAGGCTTTGGTTGATATCTGAAGTTTCAAGTTTGGTTCTTAGACTATGGGATGGGTGCTTGAAGATTGAATTTTTATTTTGGATATTTTGGTTTATTTTCTCTGTTTTGATTTTTGGTACTGTTGATTGTTAACCAGTGGGTTGTATTTTGCACAATATGGTCTTATATTTTGGATATGCTGTTTTATTCGGTTTGAAGTTTTATTTTGGATATTCTGTTGAATTTAGTTGACAATGTTCTATTCTGGTGGATATTTTGGAGATTGTGGTTTATTCGGTTTTAAGATTTATTATATGTTTGTCTTAAGCTGTAGGTATCTCATGCTATTATCCAATTTCATGCTATGTTTTTGACTTAAATACATGAGATAACTATTTGATTTATTTGTTTGTTTCATACAATTTTCAAAACATTATATATATATATGTTGGGAACATACCTCTTAGTTCTATGTCTTTGTAAAATTGATATGAATCACCTTTCCGTCTTAACATTTTTGACTTCAAGTCTAATCACCATGTTGCATGCATATTCATGTAACCTGTTTCAAATTGCAATAAAACATAAGTTGCTGTAATTATCACCTAATAAACATACATTTGGCATTGTAACAAAAGTTGGTATTGGAAATAGACATTTTTCATGTATTTAATCAAAACTATTTAAAAATTGGATAATCAATATCAAAAATGTTATTGTCCAAAATTACACAACATTGTTCTGTAAAAGTTGGATCATCTTCGTTAAAGTTACCAAAACTTATTAAAGTTACACCTTTCTCATGATAACTTACAAAACTTATACATCTTTCACATCAGGTACATTCAACAACCTTTAATGGGACTTGTGTGATCAGTTAATGTACATTGAACAGATTAAAAAAGTTGCATGTTTCTCATTACATGACATAAATAATAGCTTATGAATAGTTAGGTAACTTAAGCTTGGAGCAACCTTTAAAAGTTAATTGGAATTGTTTAAAAAGTTTCATCTTTCTCATTACATTGCATAAATCATAGCTTATCAAAAATTAAGTAACATTGAATAGCCTCCAAAAGATAATGTACCATGTTTTACTCAAGTAAAAAAGATTACAATATTCAATTTGAAAATTGTTACTGTACTACAGCTTAATTTGGTATATATTATTCAACTACAACACTGAGCATTAGCTAAAATATAGCAATGACTTCATATCATTAACTAGTGCTTATTCAACTCAAATACATATCACTAACTATAAACTTAACATTACAAAACTTGATTTGTTTACCCTTCAAGCCCTTCTACATTGTCTGTTTTCCAGTTCAAACCTCGTAAACACAGGATTCCTTAATTGGGATCAGAGTGGAATATTGCCATCCATTATTTATCTGCATGATATGTGAACAATAACTGATCAAATAATTCAGAATAGCACACTAATATCACATTCAAATTAACATAAGCACACTAATTAAGTGTGAATAATATCACAGTCCAATTTCAACCCTAATCGCCAGCTCAAATGACATCAAATTCAGAATTTTAAGATTTTGATAACACAGTATTCCTCAATTGGGATCAGAGTGAATAGATTGTCATCCATTACTTAACTGCAGTATATATGAACAATAATTGATGCAATAAGTCAGGAAATACCACACTAATATCACAGTCAAATTCACAATACCATACTTATTTTTCCTATGAATAATATCATAGTCTAATTTCACAATTAAAATGGCTTACAAATCGTAATCCCCAATTCAAATGAAACCATAATTCCCAACCCATAAATAACAGTATCAGCATATATACATTCAAAAATCAAATGAATTCAAATAAAATTGACAAACAGAATTTAACAATTTGATAAATACAAAACCAAATCCCCAATTCCAAACTTTATGGTTGAGAATTGAAATCAACTACAATATATATAACGACCCTAATCCCCAAATGGATGGTTTATGCAGTAAGAATTCAAAGCAACTTCAATTAAAAATGCAACCCTAATCCCCAATTCGATCGATACAGGGTAACAATTTGAATCAACTTCAATTAACGATGTAAACCCTAAATTGATAATTTCAGAGGCTAAAATATACGAACAATTACCTGTGAAGTACACTACGATGCTTGGAACCATAGAACAATCTTGCACTGAAAATAGTTGTTGGGTGAAGACAGATACGAATTACGCTTTAGTTTTTGGCGAATTACAAACGACCAGGAACCCAGATACGACATTGGGTGAGAAGTCGATAATGCTTTAGTTGGATATCAATGAAATAAAACGAATAAGACAAAGTCTGAGAGAGGCCAGAATAAAACGATGGATGACGAAGAAAAAGAAAGGAATGAACAATCGAAGAAGGAGAAGGACGAAGAAGGATGAACAATCGAAGAAGGAGAAGGACGAAGAAGGATGAACAATCGAAGAAGGAGAAGGACGAAGAAGGATGAACAAAATGGAGAACAGGTGGGAATTTTGGATTTAGGGTTTTCACTTTCAATTTTAATTTGTTCAAATAATAATGTTAAAAATCATAAATAAAAAAGTGTAAATGATTTATGATTTTAAATTGAAATTAAAAATGTTTTTGATTTGTATTTTTCATTTGATGGAGGACTCATATGCAATAAACAAAAGTTTATTAAGGAAATAGAGACTCACCATGGACCTTAGTTGATGTGGCAATTAAATTGAATTCTATTGGTTAAAAGTTTGGAATGCACCCATACATTCCAAAGCTGGAATGCACCATAGAAAAAAAAAAATAGAGCCTCCCTGAGGCCGCACGCGCCCCCACGCGCCGCCGGTGAGAGTGGGCGTGGGCGACGCGCACTGTTCATCGTCCCTCCCACCCGTTTTATGCAGAAACGGGTCGTGCGACCCGGTATTTTGACCCGGTTCGATCTCCCTCAATACTCAACGAAACTCGACGTTCCTTATATGGATTTTGATCGTTTTTCAATTTTACAAAGGTTTCCGGTATTAGTTTTTGAAATCGGCGTTCGATTCGCACGTAAAATGAGGTCGAAATTTGGAAGAAATTTAAAAAATGTTATGGTTGTTGTTGTTGCATGGGAGGCGCGAGAAGTCATGGGGGCGCGCGTTCTGATGATGCAAATTACATATATGCCCCAGTTGCTCTATTGTTTCAAAAAAAAAAATGGGTATTTTTGTCCAACTCAAAAGGTGCACCTTGCTAACTTAGACCTAACTAGGGTCTAAGTTAGAAAACCCCTATATATATATATCAAATAATATAGTTATATTGTTAAAACAAATAATTAAACATAAAAAAGATCACACGACACTTTAAATGTAATTTAAATTGTTCGAAACATCAAAATATGAAATTAAAAACCAATTAGCTCAAAAAGAGTCAATTATTTTCCTCTTCATCATCACTAAAAAGAGTGACCTCTAGTTAGATTCACCGCGAGAAAGACTAACAATTTCAAGAATATCAACTATATATTAAATAAATCTCATTCATCTCTACGAATATCCAATATTTTTGTTGCACTTTCATTATAAGTATTAATATTTCTCTTTCTTGAGAGAAGACGAAAATTGGTATGAATAAAAACTAGATCTTCATCTCTCTTTGAATTTAGTCTATTCCTTTTCAATGAATGAGTGAATAATTCCGGCGGCTACTTTGTTATTGTTTTTTAGCAATAGTTGCTACTTTATATTATAAACAAATAAAAAATTGTAAATCTTTCTATAAAAAAAACTTATAATAAAAGAAAAAAAAGAAAAAAAAACCGTGTTTTTTTGGATTGGTGTACCACGCGCGTACCACAGGTGTACCACACGTGTACCCATTGCAAAAAAAAAAAAGGTACGGCGTCAGTGCGTACCGGGGGAGTACCATACGCGTACCGGTACCCGATACGTATTCAGTACCGGTACTCGGTCTAAAATGGAGTAGCCATGCAACATAGCTATTGGCTCATTTACTTGCGGCACATTTTCGTTTGAAAATGGTAATCAATTTGATGCCATCTTTTAGAGCTTTAATAGGTGTGAAATTGCATGCATACATAAAAAGATAGAAGGGTGCAATGGTCTCGTTATTGTAGAGGCAAACCAATTCGCTAACAATTTGCATCTATCCAGTAATGTCCATTATGTTTCAATCACTATGGCTATGTTAGCATTACTTACAATTGATTTATGTGGCAATTTTTTTACAAGTAAATAGTTAAATAATTAAACGAGATACAACTTCATCATATTAATTCTAAATGAGGATAAAAATTCAAAACTAGGCTTGTATATCAGAAACTTAACTTTACCCTCGTACACTAAAGTTGAGAGGATGATGTAACGGAATTTTCACGTTTCTAATGAGTTAATCAGTCAACAGCCTGGTTTTGATTCACAAGGAGAGCTAACAAAACATGCTGGTATACCAAAATGCAAGGTAAGTAAGTTTATAGAAAGTTAATTAAACAACTTTCACCCGTAAGTAAATAAGTGGAGTGTCCGAAGTTCGAACGCGACTCCTCGACATATAAAATACGATGTTCCTACCAACTGAGTAAGCTCAACTGAGTAAGCTCACGAGGAATCATTATATTCATTTCTATCAATCCAAATATAGTACAGATTTTTTTATTTAATAATATGACTTTTACATTGTATAATTAAAAAAAATTTAGTGGTTTTTTTTTTGTAAAAAAAAAAGTTAATTTTTTTTTCTGAGTATAAAGCAGAAAACTTAATATGTGTTTATTTTTTATTTTGGTTTACAATGGAACTGAAAATCGAACTCAAGACCTCTAACATATTATCTAAATCACTCGCACTAGACAAAACCTAGTGGCTTTAATATTAATATGTGTTTATTTAAAACAATTATTTATAAGATACAATGCATAGGAGGTGTTTCAATCTGTCCTGTTTTCTTATTGGCCACTAAACCAATAAAAAGTAACATTATCCAAACACATTTTATCTTCTATAATATCTATCTATCCTAATTTTCCTTCCTCACATACACTGCAAATGGTTAGAGCTTTGACAAACACTTTGACCCATACCAAATTTCCAAAACATTGAAGGTACAAATCAAGCATGTCTTTGTACCTTTCTTGTGCTATCACAACAAAGCCATTTTTGAAGTTCAACAGCACCTTGAAATATCAACAACAGAAACCAAATATTTCATTAGCGTTAGTGAGGTGTGAATCAATTTCAAAAGACTCATCAGAGGAGAATGAGTTGTCAGAAAAACGTTCAAAGTTGGATAAAGGGTCTCCCATTATTATCATTGAAGCTCCAAAGATGATCAAAACTGCAGCTTCTGTCCCTTGCCTCAGAGTTAATTCTGGCTTAGTCAAACCTGGTGATGTTGGAAGGTATTTTCATTATTATTATTATTATTATTATTATTATTATTATTATTATTATTATTATTATTATTATTATTATTATTATTGTTTAATTTCGTTCTTCAAATTTGACACACAGCACTAATTGATTTGGTAAAGTATAAAAGTATATCCAATTAAATAATTTTTAGAAAATTAAATTTATGTGTTGACCCTGATAGTATAATTTTGTGAGCATAAAATGTGAATTGTATAAATTGGCAATTGTGTAATTAATTATAATATATGACTACACTTGGTGCAGAATTGTTTCAAGAAAGCCAAAAGATGTGTGGGCAGTGCGGCTCAGCATTGGAACTTATCTTATTGATGGCAAATATTTCAAGCCTTTAGATATTGCTGAATAATAATCACACACACACACACACAAATTGCTCTTAGTCTCTGTGTGTAAATTAGTTAAGCAAAATATTATAATTTACGGGATACTTATAACGTTTTTGGATAAAAATATAATTTTTAAAAGTTAAATTTTAGCATCGTGTGATCATAGTTCAATTGGTAGATATATTGCAATGCATTTTATATGTAGGGCCGAAGGTCGATTCTGAGATCTTGTACGAATCAAACCACAAAATCACCCTTGCTATTTCAAATTTTAATGCCATTTTTACCTGCTATAACATGCCACTTAATATTGTAAAGGGAAATATATCACTTCCCGCTTATGAAAACATTTCTGTTTTCATTTTTAAAAATATGTTTTTATTTTAACTTGTTAATAAAGAAGATACGAGACTACCATCGAAATGGAGGAAAGGTAAAATACTGACTGCACTAGAGAAATTCTGCAGAACGTTTAGGCTGTAAAATAATATTGGCTTTTTGTCTACTGCACTAGAATAAAGTTTCCTTGTACACTAGAGAAAAAGAAAGATATAATTATGGCAGAATTTTGACTATAGAATTATCATTTTCGTGTTCAATTTCTATACATGTAATTTGATGAAGAAAAAAAACTCTTGAGAACAGTTAAATATGATTAACTGTGTGTGGAAGAAACATATTACTAAAGAAGATGCCAATAGGTAAAGGACAAATATAAAACGCGTTGCTGCTGAGAGGAGGCCTATAATAAATTAATCTAAACATAAGAGAATACTATAATTTGTCAATCATGCTGACCAACGAAACCTCGTGGAACTTATAACCTCGAAGTACCACTTGCTATTTCATATTTTGATAAATAGGCCAAGTAATTTTCTTGTAATGGCTATGCAAAAAACCATATTAGGCCAACAATTTTCTTGTAATCACTATGCAAAAAACCATAGGCGCTTCCTCTTCGAAAACATTTGATGTTTTTATTAGCTTTCGCGGTGAGGATACTCGTAGAAAATTCACAAGCCATCTTTATGATGCTCTGAGCATGAAAGTTCGAACATTTATTGACGAAAATGAGCTTGAAAAAGGAGATGAGATATCTTCAGCACTTATCAAAGCCATTAAGGAGGCATATGCATCTTTAGTAATCTTCTCAAAAAACTATGCTTCCTCAAAATGGTGCTTGAATGAACTGGTCAAAATTCTTGAATGCAAGAAAGAACAAGGACAAATTGTGATACCTGTTTTCTATGAAGTAAATCCATCACATGTGAGGAATCAGAGAGGGAGTTATGGACAAGCTTTTGAAAACCATGAGCAAGATTTGAGGCAGAGCAAAGACAAGTTGCAGAAATGGAGAAATGCTCTCACTGAAGCAGCCAATTTATCTGGGTGGCACTCTCAAAATTACAGGTAAATAACATGACTTGTTTGTTTTCAAATTTCTAATATAAATTATAAATTACTTCATATCATGGGCATATTTTGTTTTCTATTTTTTGTATGAGTTAGATAATTTATTAGATAAGTTTGTTCAACTCAAAACATAACAAACATAATAATCACAGCTATGCATAAGTATTATTATTATTATTATTATTTGAACAACAAGAATGTTGACCTTCTTTCCCTTTCCATTATTCATATGGTAGGATTGAATCACATTTCATCAAGGACATTGTCGGAGATATTTTAAAAAAATTGAATCGTAAACACCCATTTGAAGTTAATAATGATGTTAGAACCCTTGGATGGTGGGGCATGGGCGGCATAAGAAAGACCATTCTAGCTAAGGATTTATTTATTTATTTGAAGCAAGCTAAAGATTTATTTATTAAACCGTTTTCTCACCTTCAATTTAATAAGCCGAAGAACAATTTGGTTTTCTTTGAAGGAAGTTCTTATAATTTTGATCTTGAAGACTTACTTAGAGCTTCAGGAGAAGTTCTTGAAAAAGTTAGCTATGGCAGCTCATATAAGGCTACATTATTATTGGAGGAGGAGGAGGCAATGATAGTTGTGGTGATAAGGTTGAAAGAAATTGTGGTAGGAAAAAAGGATTTTGAACAACATATGGAGATTTTGGAAAGGGTCGGACAACACACAAACGTTGTGCCGCTATGTGCTTACTATTTTTCGAAAGATGAAAAACTTATGGTTTATGACTATGTCCCAATTGGCAACTTATCCACACTGTTGCATGGAAGTCGATCAGGTGGAAGAACAACTCCATTTGATTGGGACTCAAGAGTAAAAGTTTCTCTTGGAACTGCAAGAGGAATTGCGCACATCCATTCTGTCGGAGGTACCAAATTCACACATGGAAATATCATGTCCTCAAATGTCCTCCTCAACCAAGATAACGACGGCTGTATTTTTGATTTTGGCCTGACCTCACTTGTCAATGTTCCTGCAAAACCTTCTGGACCTGCAGGTTATCGCGCTCCTGAGGTGATTGAAACCGGTAATCACTCTCATAAATCAGATGTTTACAGCTTTGGTATCCTCCTTCTCGAATTGCTTACAGGTAAAGCGCCTCTTGGACACGATGATATGATTGATCTCCCTAGTTGGGTTCGGACGGTCATGCAGGATGAATGGACAATCGAGGTTTTCGATGATGAGCTAATGTATGAAAACAAGGAGGAAGAAATGGTGCAAATGTTGAAAATTGCTATGGCATGTGTAGCAAACATGTCTGATATGAGACCTAACATGGTAGAAGTGGTAAGAATGATCGAAGATATCCAGTAATCTGACTTAGAGAGCCGACCATCTTCCGAAGAAAATAAATCTAAGGACTCAAATGTTCAGACTCCATAGATTGATTAACCATTCATTCAAAAAAAGATTGATTAACTACGGCTTTTTTGTTAACAAGGAAGTGATACTTAATGGTATACAAGATTGAGTGCATGCTTAGTTAAGGTTTCTCAAACTTCATTATTCCAAACCTTTTCTGTCTAATTGTTCAGTATATCTCATAGATGGAGTTTCTTTAATTATTTATTTTCCTTCTAATAGTTAGGTTGCTTTCCTTGAATGAATTCTTATGTATATTTGTTAGTTGTATTTCAATTGTTTTTGTGCTGTTAAAAAAAAAACATTTGAGAGCATCATTGCTTCATTGAAAATGTAAGGGAAGAATCAATTAGGTGTGGACTCGATGTTGTACGTAACAAACTTTTTCTACATTGTTGGAGCTTAGTCTCCCAATCGGTTAACAGCCGACCATCCTACCACTGAGCTACTGATGCACCTTACGTTGAAACCCCAATTTTATTTATAGATGAGTGGTAGAATCACTATATAGTGCTCTAGTAGTAGAGTTGAATTTGTGGAATTACAAGTGTTTGATGAGTTACAACACCGATCAATTTGTGGAATTACAAGTCTTTGACAATTACTCATGATATATTCTAGAATTTTTTTTTTTGGAAACATGGTCCGAGGGGACCAATCCCACCGTCCACTTACGGGGGGCCCCATTTAAAGCCTTTTTTTTTTGGTATGGATTAGTCCAGATATATTCTAGAAAGTTATACCAGATAAATTGTAATGACACTTAAATAATTCATTAGACAGTTTTCTTATTGTTGAAACACCTAGAAGAGTCTAAACGTTATTTTCTCTTAATTCTCAAGCAAAACGATAAGACAAAATCGTAACCTTCATTTAGCAGCATGCCTTAAAGCAGTGGATTAGTAACATAGAGGTGTACGCTTGTAATAATCCATCCTTTCAATGTGAAACTACATCAATAAGCAATACTGTTAATAGGCTTTGCCATTGTACAGAAACCAATAATTCATCCTAATTTTATTAATTTCTTTTGTGTCTTACTTTTGTTGGTATTTATCATTAATGATTGTGTTTTATTCTTAGTACTCTTATATATTATGGTGTTGTAAGTTGTGACAATTAGTCTGAGACATTACAAGTATAAAGGATATCATATTATAAGCCAGGCTCTTAAGCTCACAACAAAAGAAGTTCTGCAAAAAACCACATCATCCTTTCAAAATGAAGTTATTTTCTGTTCAAATAAAATGACATGTTTATACTACTAAAATTGTCAAGACACCATAAAACACATTTCTATTCTAGTGTTGAATCTCATAATTGCATTAGGATGGTAAACATGAACTAATAAATCCGTATTTAACAGTTTCAATGCTCATAGAGAAGAAGTGTTGAATTCTTGAACCATGTCCTTGCCAGCTTGATCGTGAATCCATAGTCACCGTAGAGAACGTCGGCAACACCTTGGCCTTCAGTGCCAGGAAGCCATGCAGCTACAAGTGCATCAATTTTTGACAGATATGGCTGAATCACAATCGGTCGCCCAATAACGAGAACAACTACACATTGAATTGAGTCACATATATGATGGTGCTTGAGCATGGTTCAGCTATTGTTATTTTCAATCTGTCACCAATTAATGTCTCTGCATAATGGGGTTCTCCCACAATGACTACTGCATAGGAAAATTTGCTTGACTTGATAAAATTAGCATCAAGATTTTCACTATAGACAACTTCGGTTGCAGGAATAACGTACTGTATGCTTTAGATAGTAGGGTATTTTCACTATAGGGTATTTTCTTGAACTTTGCTGCATAGAATCTAGGTAGATACTTGTTAGATGGTTCTACTATTATTGATAATGCATCGGTTACTAGTGGTGATACTCATGGTGTTGTTAAGTTGTGGAACTTCGGTTGGTAGTTGTTAGTGACATTGGTTTAGTTGGACTAGTGAAACAAAGTTTACTAGGCGGTGGAACTAACCGGGACGTGTTGTAGACTAACAATGACTTGAAGTGTGTTTCGGAGTAGTTGAAATTTTTTGCTAAGGTGGAAGTAGGGATGTCAACGGGGCAGGGAATGTGCGGGGGAAGCTTCCCCGTTCCCCGCCCCAAAGTGCATGCGGGGGAGATTTTGCCTCCATCCCCGTCCCCACGGGGGAATATTTTTCCCCATCCCCATCCCAACAGATTCTCACGGTTCCCGCGTAGATCCACATATATCAAATATTAACAAAATTTCTATATATTTCGGTCAAATTATGATGGTAGTATGACATTATTTTTTCTGTCTTATTTATTTTAAAAAATAAATATTTTACATCTTTCTTTTTTAAATAATAAAAAAACACATAATGCATTCATAACAAAAAAACATTGCAAAAATATTTGGCCACTAATAATCATACAAAACCTAACAGCCAAAATATTCCATAGCAAAGTACGACATTTCCGGGAATGAACTAATAATCATACTAAAAACATTGGAAAAACATTTGGCTACTAATAATAATAATATATAGTGTATATATGGACGGATTCGGGGAATCAGCGGGGACGGATGCTTCGTCCTCGATCCCCGGCCCAAAGTTCCTGCGGGGGGGGGGGGGGGGGGGGGGGGGGATTTTTGCATCCATCCCCATAGGGATAAAATCTTTGTTTTCAGAGCTTCGAACAGGCGGATTCAGGGAATCAGCGAGGACGGATGCTTCGTCCTCGATCCCCGCCCCAAAGTTCCTGCGGGGGGGGGATTTTTGCATCCATCCCCACAGGGATAAAATCTTTGTTTTCAGAGCTTCGAACGGGGCAATCCCCGCGGGGATCCGCTCCACCGGATGCAAATTGACAACCCTAGGTGGAAGATACAGTGGATATACTGATTTTGAGGCTTTGGTGGAGGAAACTTGGTTTGAGGTGGAGGTACACCAAAGTGGTATGGCTATGGAGATCTTGTGAGTTATGTTTCGATTATGTTTGAAGAAGTGAAAAACTTGGAAGATCTTCAAGGAGGCAATTGAAAGCAAAGGTGATCAAACTTGGTTACAACTTGTAGGACTGTTGGAGGTAGTTGGATACGAGGAGAGTTTGAGGTTACAACTTGTGGAACCACCTAAAATTCTAAGGTCGGTTGGAGGCAAGAAATTCTTCGAGAGTACGAAATCATTTAGGGGTTCGAAGAGGGTGTGGTGTAATCATGGTGGTTGGTGGGAAGTTGGCATCACCATCAATTTAAAGGTAAGTTGGAGATTGTTGGATATTGCCTTTGAAAATTGAAGAAAAGCAGAAAAATGGTTTTGCTGCTGCCTATGGCACCATGAGGCGCCAATTTTTTGGGCATGAGGCGCAGAAGCAGCCTCAGCTGCTGCCATTTTTCCATGAGGCGCAGTCTGCAGTATATATACTGCTGCTTCATTTTCTGCAGCCGCCAGGAAGAGAGAGAAAGGTTTATCAAGGGTTTTTGGTACCAACATCAAGCTAGGATCAAGAGGGTTTCTCTTGGGTATAATCTAGAGTTGGGAAAGTGATTCTAACACCTTCTAAACACTTATTGATTGAATCTCTTGGTTACGGGGAGAGATTCGAGAAAATGGTAGAATTTAGGAAAACTCTAAATTCTTAGGACTCTTTGTATTGAATCTTTGTAATCAAGTGTTTCTATTGATAGTGGAACGGAGAATTCTCTCCCCCAGAGTAGGTTGGTTTTAACCGAACTGGGTAAACATTTATCTATGTTCTTTATCGCGTTTACTTGTTTTTAGCTTTTGTGTGATTATTGTTCATTCATTTTGTTTGGTTGCTTCAATTCATTTGTCCCACACACTAAAAGTTATTGGTGTGGTTTTCTTCGGATTCACAACACAACCGTTAATTATGATTAACTATGGTGGAAGAAACATTAATATAAAAACACGTTACTGCTGAGATGAGGACACTAAATAATCTAATAAACTAAAGAGAAGATTATAATAATCATGAAGACCAACGAAATAACCTCGGAATATCAGTTGCTATTAATATATTAATTAAAGTGAGTTTATTTGATAATTAGGCCAAAAGAAAAATCTTGTAATTAATGGCTATGCAACAAACCATAAGCGCTTCTTGTTTGAAAAAATTTGATGTTTTTATTAGCTTTCATGGTAAGGATACTCGTAGAAAATTCACAAGCCATCTTTATGATGCTCTGAGCATGAAAGTTCGAACCTTTATTGACGAAAATGAGCTTGAAAAAGGAGATGAGATATCTTCAGCACTTATCAAAGCCATTGAAGAGGCATATGCATCTTTAGTCATCTTCTCAAAAAACTATGCTTCCTCAAAATGGTGCTTGAATGAACTTGTCAAAATTCTTGAATGCAAGAAAAATCATGGACAAATTGTTATACCTGTTTTTTACGAAATAGATCCATCACATGTGAGGAATCAAGTTGGGAGTTATGGACAAGCTTTTGAAAAGCATGAACAAGATTTGAGACGCAACAAAGATGAAATTAAGTTGCAAAAATGGAGAAATGCTCTCACTGAAGCAGCTAATTTATCAGGGTGGCACTCTCAAAATTACAGGATTGAATCAAATTTCATCAAGGACATTGTCGAAGATATTCTGAAAAAATTGAATCGTAAACACCCATCTGAAGTTGATAAGAAAATTGTTGGAATTGAGAAAAATAATGAAGAGACTGACTTGGCGAAAACTGAATCAAATGATGTTAGAACCCTTGGATTATGTGGCATAAAAAAGACCACTCTAGCTAAAGATTTATATGTTAAACTGTGGTCTAAATTTAATAAGCCGAAAGAAGAGTTTGCGAGTGAAGTGCAAGAAGAGTTTGTGAGTGAAGTGCAAGAACCTGAGAAGAACAAGTTGGTTTTCTTGGAAGGATGTTCATATAATTTTGATCTTGAAGACTTACTTAGAGCTCCAGCAGAAGTTCTTGGAAAAGATAGCTATGGCAGCTCATATAAGGCTACATTATTATTGGAGGAAGAGGAGGCAATGATAGTTGTGGTGATAAGGCTGAAAGTCAACGTTGTGGTAGGCAAAAAGGAGTTTGAACAACATATGGAGATTTTGGAAAGGGTCGGACAACACAGAAACGTTGTGCCGCTTCGCGCTTATTATTTTTGGAAAGATGAGAGATATATGGTGTATGACTATGTCCCAGCTGGCAACTTATCCACACTCTTGCATGGAAGTCGATCAGGTGGAAGAACAACTCCATTAAATTGGGACTCGAGAGTAAAAATTTCTCTTGGAACTGCTAGAGGAATTGTGCACATCCATTCTGTCGGAGGTACCAAATTCACACATGGAAATATCATGTCCTCAAATGTCCTCCTCAACCAAGATAAAGAGGGCTGTTTTTTTGATTTTGGCCTGACCTCACTTGTCAATGTTCCTGCAAAACGTTCTAGAGTTGCAGGTTATCGCGCTCCTGAGGTGATTAAAACCGGTAATCACTCTCATAAATCAGATGTTTACAGCTTTGGTGTCCTCCTTCTCGAATTGCTTACAGGTATAGCGCCTCAGTCGCCTCTACAATCTCGTGGACGCTATGATATAATTGATCTCTCTAGGTGGGTTCGGTCGGTCATCCAGGAGCAATTGACAATCGAGCTTTTCGATGATGAGCTAAAGTATGAAAACATGGAAAAAGAAATGGTGCAAATGTTGGACATTGCTATGGCATGTGTCGCAAAAATGCCTGATATGAGACCTAACATGGTAGAAGTGGTAAAATGATTGAAGAGATCCAGTAATCTGACTTAGAGTGCCGACCATCTTAGTAAAGGTTTCTCAAACTTCATTCATTTCAAACCTTTTCTGTAATTGTTCAGTATATCTCATAGATGGAGTTTCTACGATTTATTTTCTTCTAATAATAATTAGGTTGCTTTATGATAGGTGCATGTCAATTGAATCATGATGTTCAATCGGTACCATAGTCACACGGTTCGTAATTCACTGTACGCGGTTCGTAACTCTCAAAGAATTAGGTACGCAGGGATATACAGAGTCGGTACGCCGTTTGGGTTCATAGTACGTTTATATATAATACTCGGTATGTTACAAATAAAAAAATATTAGGGTTAATAGGTCTTTACCCCCCTGCAATATGACCGATTTTTGCTTTACCCCCTGCAAAATAATTTTTTTTGATTACCCCCCTCGCAATATCAAGATTCCATTGATTACCCCCCTGGATTGACAACTGGGATGCTGACTGTTCATTTAAGATGACATGGCAAGTATATGTGCCTTTCTTTAATTTTTTTTATTTAGTGACATGTTGCCTCATCATATTTTAAAATTAAAAAAAAAAATCAGAAAATGGTGTTTCTTCATGTGCATTCATCGTTCTCTTCCTCCAAATTCCAATAACCCATTTGTTTTTGCTTAAAAAAAAAAATACCAATTGTTTCTTCATAAAATCAAAATCAACCTTCATCCTCAAATTCCAACAACCCATTTTCTTCTCACAATATCTCATTCCAATAACCCACTATGATTTTTTTTTTAGTTGTTACAGAAGAAAAGTCACTCTCACTAATTTATCATTACTTGCATCTGGTTAATGTTCTCTCTCTCTCTCTCTCTCTCTCTCTCTCTCTCTAATTTAGGAGTTATTGATGGTTAATCTATTTGTGTCTGCTTCAAAGGAGCTTCTTTTGGGTTTGTTCATTTTTGGGTTGCTATCTGCTCGCCTTCGTGTGGTCGTGGTGGTGGTGAGTTCATGGCGGTGGTGATTTTTGTGATTCTGGGTTTTTTTCTTTCTCATGGGTTCGTGGTGTGTGTCTTTGAGTTTGTGGTGGTGGAGATCTCTCTTGAATTTAATCCTCCTAAATGATTGATTTTGGATTTGTTGATTTTATTGATGAATTTGTTGGTGGTATAGTGATGAAATTGGGATTTGGATGACGAATAGTTGTTAGATTTTTATTTTTTATTTTTTTAAATTAGTTTATTATGTGGCAACATTTCACTAAATAAATAAATTAAAAATAAAAGAAAAGTCACATATACTTGCCATGTCATCTTAAATGAATAGTCAGCATCCCCGTTGTCAACTCAGGGGGGTAATTGATAGAATCTTGATATTGCGAGGGGTAATCAAAAAAATATATTTTGCTGGGGGTAAAGCAAAAATCGGCCATATTGCAGGGGATAAAGACATATTAACCCAAAATATTAATTAAAAAAATAATAGATGATAAAAAATATTACTAATACATCAATAACTAAAACCATCCAACAACTTACTCCCTAGTGGTGAAAGCCAAAAAAAAAAAATTATGATTTTTGTGTTCAATTTCTGTTCATGTTATTTGATGAAGAAAAAAGAACTGTTAAAATTTTCTACATTTATATTTGGAACCGTTAATTATGATTAACTATGGTGGAAGAAAGTCAAGAAACATTAATATAATAATGAAAATATCAATAGGTGAAGGACAAATATAAAAACGCGTTGCTGCTGAGATGAGGACACTAAATTAATCTAAACTAAAGAGAAGATTATAGTAATAATTTGTCAATCATGATGACCAACGAAATAACCTCGAAATGAAATACCACTTGCTATTTCATATTTTAATATACAATTAAAATGAGTTTATTTGATAATTAGGCCAAATATTTTCCTTGTAATTAATGGCTATGCAAACGAGCTTCTTGTTCGAAAAAATTTGATGTTTTTATTAGCTTTCATGGTGAGGATACTCGTAGAAAATTCACAAGCCATCTTTATGATGCTCTGAGCAACAAAATTCGAACCTATATTGACGAAAATGAGCTTGAAAAAGGAGATGAGATCTCTTCAACACTTATCAAAGCCATTGAAGAGGCATATGCATCTTTAGTCATCTTCTCAAAAAACTATGCTTCTTCAATATGGTGTTTGAATGAACTCGTCAAAATTCTTGAATGCAAGAAAGATCAAGGACAAATCGTTATACCCAATGTTTTAAAACCCGGACAGGTGATCGACCCGGTCAAGGCACTGAGTCACTGTTTACACTGATTTTTGGTAAACAACCGCTAGTTTAAATTAATTACTTGAGAGATCAACTAGTAAATCTCGGGACAATTATTCATGCATGGAAAAAGAAGTTCGAATGTTCATCGTTAAAGATATCCTTATTTTGCAAAAGAACAATGTGTTTGGTTTATGAAACATAAATTGAATGCGAATAAAAGGGTGTTCACTCGAATGAGAGAACCGATTAAATGCAGAGTTTGTAAATGCTTAGAAAATAAAGACTTATGAAAAGTAAATTTGCATTTGGAATGTAAAAGTTACAAAGAAAATAGAATGGTTCACTGATTCATACATCTTTCTCGAGTAACTCGTTTCTCGCTTTAACATGGGTACTTTGAGTGTTTGAGAATTTGTGTAAATGAATTGTGACCCCTACTTCGACTATACAAACTCCTATTTATAGAGAAACTAAATAACGACTACTTTAACGTTAAACTACTAAACTTTGGCCACGCGTCCCTTTGCATTTGAAATAAACCAAGGCTTTGAACCGTTGTAACTGTCGAAGTCGAATCACATTTGAAGGATGGAAAATACTCTAAGTCCACAATCTTGAGTGTTTCGATTTATTAATTTCAATCGAATTAACCTTCTATTTAAAAAGCAGCATCTTTTCATAATTTGCAGACTCATATGAAGCTATCTGAAGAATACTTTCCATCAGAACTCTCTTATTCTTAAAGACATTACCTTCACCTTCATTAAATGATAAGAGAGTTAAACTCTCTTGTTTTTGAAGACATTTAAAACCTGACACTATTTAAAGCCATTTAACAAACTTCTTAGTAATGAATGTCTTTGGAATTAGAGATGAAAACATGTTTTAGCTCAAGCTAAAATATGGGATAACAAATTGCCCCCAAAAATGCCTGTTTCGATTTGAATGATTCGAATGAAATAAGAAAATGGCATTTTTAAAGTACTTTGTCATATACACCATTTTCACTCTCCTTGTTTCGAACAGATGGTATCATAGCATTAAAGGGTAACCGCTTCGTTTCTAGCAAACTGTCAATTAATTTGAATTATCATGATTCAAATTTTTAGCAAAAACGGTTGAGGCAGGAGTTGAACAGGGATCAGTTTGTTAAAGGTTACACACACATGCCAATAGACTAGACCAACAGTTACTGATATATTTTGAATTGTAACCGCTAATAACGGTTATTTGGGAGAAGTTATTCTCTTAATCAAATCATGGTTATCTCTTTATAAATAGAGAAAGTTGGAAACAGTAAACATAAGAAAACTGACATAATCAAACCAAATTCTCTCCCACTTACATTTTCTTCTAAATCATCCTTCACTTCATTAATGCATGAGTGAATTGTTGGAATCATATTTTTGTAAAATGTTATCAAAGATATGCTTGTTGTGTTAGTGCAAACCACTACAAGGTGATCAAAGTATCCTGCAGGGTATTCGCCGTACATCCCAATTGCATCTAATACACATTATTGGTGGGGGCGAATAGAACCTAAAGGTTAGTGTGAAAACACGCTTTGAATCTTTATGTGCATCCATCGGCGACATCTTCTTTGTTCAAGTGTTGCAGCATCTTCCCCAACAAAAATCTCCAACAATCTTTAGGTTCTATTTTTCTTAATCAATGGCTGCATCACTCAAAGAAATGACTTCTGATTTTGTGAAATAAGAGAGGTTTGATGGAGGCCATTTTAACCGATGGCAGAAAAAGATGAAATTCCTTCTCACAACCTTGAAAGTGGTGTATGTTCTTAATACCGCAAGACCAACAGAGAGGGAAAATGAAAGAATTGCTGAAACAAGAGACAAACAGAAGTGGGAAAATGATGATTACATCTGCATGGGCCACATTCTCAATGGATTATCAGACTCACTTTTTGACATCTACCAAAGTAGCGGTTCTGCAAAGGAACTATGGGAGAAACTGGAAACAAGATATATGTTGGAAGACGCTACCAGTAAGAAATTTCTTGTCTCTCAATTTAATAATTATAACATGGTAGACTCTAGACCAGTGATGGAACAATTATATGAACTTGAACGAATTCTTAACAACTTTAAGCAACATAAAATGCATATGGATGAAACAATCATTGTTTCTTCCATAATAGATAAACTTCCTCCATCATGGAAAGATTTTAAAAAGTCCCTGAAACATAAGAAAGAAGATATTTCTCTTGAGCAGTTAGGAAATCACCTTCGTGTTGAAGAAGAGTATCGTAAACAGGATGATACTAAGAATCAAAATGCTCATGAGAAGGTATATGTTTTGGTGGATGGAAAGTCTAGTAAATCCAAGGATAATATGGATATAGATGGAGAAAATGTTCATGACAACAACAATGGACATGGACAAAAGAAAAGAAAGAGAGGAAGTTGCTTCCATTGTGGCAAACCGGGACATTTCAAGAGTGAATGTAAGTTCTTGAAAAAGTTGAACAAAGAGAAGAACTCTAGTGCACAAGAGGATCATCTTGTTGCATAGAAGTCACTTCTAGAAATTTCTCACCCTTAAGAATATATAATATGTACCCGATGATGGGAATGTTGTAATTTAAGTGTGTTTGCTTGTAACTAGTTATGAATTTGTAATTTGGTTTGTATAACTTATTGTGTGTAATGCTTTATAACATGATGCTGTGATTTATATTTATATTATTGTTCTTGTATGATTATTATAGAGATTGATATCTAATTTTCATGAATTCTTATAAGCATAAATTGTTGTTTTTGCTTTTAATAAGATTGTTTGATTAATCTGTAAAAAGTTTTAAACTAACTTGAATCAATGTTTTCCAAATTTCTTTTTCAATTGCAGTCACGAGTTTTTAACTAATTACCTTGGTGTAAAATGTCATGATAGTTATATTGGTATATACTGGTATATGTATATTTAGTAGCAATGTTTATAATTTGATTATTTTGAAAAAAAATAAAATAAAATAAAATAAAATAAAATAAAATAAAATAAAAATAAAAATGATATGGTATGATATCGAAAACCACCAGAGGTTGTTTAATAAAATGCCTTTTCATGATGCCAGACATGCTTAGTGTGTGGAGACTATAAAATTTAAGTTATTATGATTGCTAATGTTAATAATTTTCATGTTTAATGCATGTGTATGATAAGCAATATGACATGTATTATTTTATAGAATTGAAATTTAATTCTTAAGTGTTTTTTAGATTTGACTATATGTATGATTAACATGTATGTGACTCATAATTTGTTATTTTAAGATTATGGTTATTGTTGATCATTGGAAATTTGATGATCATTATTATACATGTTTTATATTTTGAATAAATGATATTCGGTGAATGTTGAAACGAAAGTGAAAACTTTAAATCTAATGCTTGTTATTAAATGGTTTAGTTTAATAACAAAGGTGAAATGATTTAAAATGAGTTTGTATAAAATACAAAGTAATTGAATGACTCAAAGTCATGAATTTGTGATAGTTGGTTAAACTATCAAGAATATATAAATAGCATAGCTATGAAAGTGATTAAATATTCAAAATTATTTAAGTGGAAAAACTTGCAATTATTTGACGAAATGATTGACAAGGTTATGGTGTCTTCGGATATGATGTTAAAATCATTGAAAACATCATTAGGGATGTGATACAAACCCGAATCTAATTGATCACCAATGGTGGAAACTCAACTCACACTTGAATAATATCAAGTCTTGAGTTCAATGGTGAAAGTACACTATTAGAGTGATTGAAGTACTTGATAATAGATACATCCCAAGGGGTAAAAGTACTTGGACCATAAGATTGAAAGTGGTAGGATGAGGTTTTCCTCTTAATAGACATATAGCATATATTTGCTTGAATGCATAATTATGGGTGCATTTATGATATAGTGTACCTATATGAGAATGAAGTGAGGCCGCTTCATAGAGTTCAAGGGTTTGACTCTTAAATTTTCATGAAAAGGATACGTGACACAAGGCCCTATTAAATGTGTCAAATTTAATAATTCTTTTGATAACACCGAGATGTCATGTGTAAGTTATGCACACTTGTTCAAATGAATAGTTGGTTCAAAGCTTGTCTACCAATGTCTATTTGGGATAAGTGGAACACATTATCTTACTAAGTAATGGTTCAAATCGTGAGATACCATTATCTGAAACCATGATATTTCCAGAAATATGGATTTAGTTATATTTTGTAAATGGTGGGGGATTGTTAGAGATATTTCCAAAATATATAAACTTGGAAATAAAACATTGTATTACTGGATATAATGATTAAGGTTGAGAAATACATCAGAACTATTAAATATGGCTTAGTGGCTGCGTGTGTAATCCAATGACCTATAGGTACAGGGTTCGGTTCCTGGGTCTTGCTGTTTTGCGTTTTTATTGTCAATTAATTTGAATTATCATGATTCAAATTTTTAGCAAAAACGGTTGAGGCAGGAGTTGAACAGGGATCAGTTTGTTAAAGGTTACACACACATGCCAATAGACTAGACCAACAGTTACTGATATATTTTGAATTGTAACCGCTAATAACGGTTATTTGGGAGAAGTTATTCTCTTAATCAAATCATGGTTATCTCTTTATAAATAGAGAAAGTTGGAAACAGTAAACATAAGAAAACTGACATAATCAAACCAAATTCTCTCCCACTTACATTTTCTTCTAAATCATCATTCACTTCATTAATGCATGAGTGAATTGTTGGAATCATATTTTTGTAAAATGTTATCAAAGATATGCTTGTTGTGTTAGTGCAAACCACTACAAGGTGATCAAAGTATCCTGCAGGGTATTCGCCGTACATCCCAATTGCATCCAATACACATTATTGGTGGGGGCGAATAGAACCTAAAGGTTAGTGTGAAAACACGCTTTGAATCTTTATGTGCATCCATCGGCGACATCTTCTTTGTTCAAGTGTTGCAGCATCTTCCCCAACAAAAATCTCCAACAGGTTCAACAACCAGGCCTTGGAATTCAAGAGTGTGACAATAACATTGCTGCATGGGAAGCAGAGATACAATCTTTTGAGCTGAGATTGCTGATCGAGAGAAGAAGATTCTCGAAGAAAAGAACAAGCGCTCAAAGATTGAAGAAGCTGTTGCCGCTACCACTCAAGAATCTATTCGGGAAGCTGCAAAAGAAGGAATAGCTCACTTCAGTGCTGCTGCTGTGATCAAAGAAGAGATCAAGTCTCTCGAAGATGCTATCAAGATCCAAACCGTCGAAGTTGGCCTTATCAAGGATCATTATGCAGATTTCAAGTCCAAGTGTTTACCTTAGACTTTCTTTTATGTTTTTTAAGTTTTAACTATTCGAACAATTATCTGGTTTTATTTTATTTGGTTTGTAACCTTGACAATTGCCTTTTATGGAATTTTTACTTTGCTTATGCCATTTCAATTTTATTTCGAATCTTTACTCTGTGCTAATCTTAACTTCTAAAAGCGTTGGTTTATATTTTTTCAAATACTTACCATTTATATTCAATGTTCGCTTTTCTGAAGTTAATTCTTCTATCTCATATGCACCGTTCGAAAATACTTGTATTATTTTAAAAGGTCCTTCCCAATTCGGGGACCATTTGCCTAAAACTCTATCTTTTTTGTCCATAGGCAAAATAACTTTCCAAACTAAATTCCCCACATCAAAGGCTTTCGACTTAACCTTTTTATTATAAGCTTTTGCCACTCTTTCCTTTTGTCTACTTAAAGTATCAAGCGCTCTTAGCCTTTCTTCGTCTAAATCAACCAATTCATCATACATCATACTCCAATAATGGTCGATTGGTATTTCCATTTGCCTTTGAATTCTGATGGATTGCAAATAAATTTCTACTGGTAACACAACATCATGACCATATGTTAATCGAAATGGAGTAGAGTTTGTTGACTCTTTAGGAGAATTTCTACATGCCCATAAGACTTGATTTAAAGTCTTATTCCAATTTCTTGGCTTTTGAGCAATATGTTTTCTGATTAATCCAATGATAATCTTATTGGCAGCTTCTACTTGACCATTTGCTTGCGCATAATAAGGTGTCGAAGTCAAAAGTTTAAACCCTGTTTGCCTAGCAAATTCTTGCATCTTTCGACCAGTAAACACTGAACCTTGATCAGTTGTGATGGTTTCAGGAATTCCAAACCTATAAATGATGTGGTTTTGGATAAAACTTATCACTTCTTCCTGATCAACATTGGGCAAGGGTATGGCTTCGATCCATTTAGTAAAATAGTCAATACCAACTATTATGTATTTTTGATTTTTTGATGATGCTGGTTTTATTTCACCAATTAAATCTAATGCCCAACCTCTAAATGGCCAAGGTTTTATTATCGAATGTAGTTCACTTGCAGGTACATGTTGAATTCCTGCATGTTTTTGACATTCTTGGCATCCTTTAGCAAAATCTATACAATCTTTTAACATGGATGGCCAATACATGCCTTGTCGAAATAAAAGCCACTTCATCTTATGGCCTGATTGGTGAGAACCACAAGCTCCACTATGAACGTCAGAGATGGCTATATATGCTTCAGTTTCACTAAGGCACTTTAATAAAATTCCTTCAAGGGTCTTTTTGAATAATTCATTACCAATGATTACGTAATTTGATGCCCTATATTTGATCTTTCGAGGAGCATTTCCAATTGGATTTTCCAGATATTCCACAATTGGTTTCCTCCAATCACCATTCACTAAATTGTCAATGACAAAAACTTGGAATTCATCATAAATATTACAATCTATTTTTTGATCAGAATTATTTATTTCATTCTGGGACCTATATGCCCCCCCAAGTTTTGGCGTTGACAATTCCGAAAGCATTGGCTCATGAGAAATCAGTTTATCTTTAATCTCCACTAATTGTTCTAATTTCTCTTTGGACACCTTGTATCCAGAAGCAATCTGTGCTAAGTCATTTGCTTCCTGATTCTCTATTCGAGGAACATGTTCTATGTCAATCGAATCGAAACGTTTTAGTAACGCATTCACTATGACAAAATAACGAATCAAATGTTCTTTAATACATTTGTACTCTTTTGTCAATTGCTTCAAAACTAATTCTGAATCACCTCTTATTTTAATGTCTTTTTCCCCCAGGCTCAACAGTATTTCCAATCCTGCTTTTAAAGCCTCATATTCAGCCTCATTATTTGAACAAATACCATTGATTTTATATTTAAACTTGGTAGGAATTTTTTGTGGGGAAATTATTAAGACACCAATTCCTGTTCCATGTTGATGCTTAGATCCGTCGAAGTACAAAATCCATGGCTCTAAAGCAACATAGTTCTGGGGTGATTCAATTGCTGAATGATCAACAATAAAGTCAGCCACTATTTGGCCTTTAATTGCTTTCAAAGGTTTGTATGAAAGTGAATACTCAGAAAGAGCTAAAGTCCATCTTCCAATTCGACTATGCAGAATTGGTTTTAACAGCATATGCTTAATAACATCATAATGAGAATAAACATAAACATCAATAGGCTTTATATAATGCTTCAATTTCATACAAGAAAAATACAAACAAAGACAAAGCTTTTCAATACTACTATATCGAGTTTCAACATCATTAAGGACTCTACTTAGATAATATATGGCTTTTTCTTCACCATTTTCATCCTCTTGGGCTAACATACTACCTAATGTTGTATTGGATGCTGAAATATACAACTTCATAAACTTATTTCTAATTGGAGGCATCAGAGTTGGAGGATTAGACAAGTATTTCTTGATTTCATCGAATGCTTCTTGCTGATCCTGCCCCCAAGTGAAAACGTCTTCTTTCTTGAGTCGAAGCAATGGTGAAAAAGCTTGAGCTTTACCACTTAGATTCGAAATGAATCTCCTCAAAAAGTTGATTTTTCCCAACAAGGATTGAAGTTGCTTTTTGTTTGTTGGAGGCTTAGTCTCCAAAATAGCCTTTGTCTTATTTTGGTTTATCTCAATGCCTTTTTTATGCACCACAAATCCAAGGAAATCTCCTGCATGTACACAAAAAGCACATTTTAATGGATTCATTTTTAATCCATATTTCCTCATTCTTTCGAATGACTTTCTTAGACAAACCAAATGATCATTTTGTGATGATGACTTAACAATAATATCATCAATATATACTTGCATAAAAGTATCTATAAAATCATGGAAAATTGAGTTCATTGCTCTTTGGTATGTGGCTCCAGCATTTTTCAATCCAAACGGCATCACGACCCATTCATAGGTACCTAAGGCCCCTGGGCATCGAAAAGCTGTTTTTGCCACATCTTCTTCAGCAATAAAAATTTGATTATATCCAGAATATCCATCTAGCATACTAAGATACTCAAAACCTGCTGCTGAATCTATTAGCATTTCTGCTACAGGCATGGAATATTCATCTTTGGGGGTAGCATTATTTAAATCCCTAAAATCTATACATATCCTAAGAGAACCATTTTTCTTAATGACGGGAACTATATTTGCTAACCATTCGACGTACCTGGCAGTCCTGATGAATTTGCTTCTCAGCAGCCTTTCAATCTCCTCTTTGATTTTAGACAGGATTTCTGGTGCAAACCTTCTTGGTGATTGCTTAACTGGTTTCTTGTCTGGTCGAATAGGTAATCTGTGTTCGACCAAATTTCTGTTTAAACCTGACATTTCATTGTAATCCCAAGCAAAACAATCTTTGAACTCTTTAAGGAGTTCAACCAGTTTATCACGTAAGTCCTTTGGGATATTGGCACTTATGTACGTTGGCCTTTTGATCGAGCCATCTCCAATATCTATTTCCTCCAAAGGGTCCTGGGCTTGCATCTTTTGACTAGAATTCGAAGGATCTTTTTCAAATCCCAATGGTTCTTCATCATAGATGCAGTCCAACTTTTGGATAGTTGGCAATACTATGCCATTTTCACAATTATTGGCTTCGACAGCCATATTCTCTTGCAGCATAGTGGCTTCCTGTTGTACCCTAATTTTGTCCTACCTTTTCTTAAAAAAAAAATTAATTAATTTCTATTATTATTGTTTTTATTATTATAAAAAAAAAAATCAAAAAAAAGGGACAACACAATTTGTTTTCACGTGAAACACAACAACACAACATTGCAGCACTCTCCACTCCCCTTACTTCAAGCTTACAATTTTTAACCTTTTCCCAAATAAAACCAATCATCCACCAAGAACAAAAGATGATGTTTTTCATTCCATTTTTATCTACCAAACCCTAATCCTTTCAGCATAAAGGAAGGCTCAAGTCAGAGGCAATTTTAGGAGCTGAAACAGAGAAGAAAAAACCAAAAAAACTCATCTTTTCATCACTTTTCCAAAAAATTCGAAATCCATTAAAACCACCTCCAACCTTCAGTTTTATTCACCCAAATCACTCCAAACACTTCAAGAGGGGCTTACTCAAAGTTCAAAATAGCAAAGAAAAGAGTAGGTGTTAACCCACCTAAACAAGCTTCTAAACAAGTAAGTTTCTAAACGTTTTTACTCATTAGTACCCACTGAAGCTTTTCCAACCTTTAATTTTGTCTAAATCGCACAAATGTAGATTTTCAAATTTTTGGGGGTTTTAAAGTTTCGAACTGTTTTTGAGATATAAACATCTATTGAAAAATATAAGTTTATATTCATGATCTATGCAAAATTTCAAGCAAAATCATATACTCATTTGTAATTTTTGACGAAGTTTTGATGTTGTTGTTGTTTGGCCGTGAAGCTTGATGAAGCTTCCATGGCTTCTTTGTTGTTGTTCTTCATCGTGAAGAAGGAGAAGGAGGTTGAAGACGATGACGTGGCAACACGTCATTGGCTCCCTCCGTTTTTTAAAACGCGTCCGTTCGATCAATCCAGTGACCGAGATCTGTTGAGTGATTTTTAAATCACAGCCACATGATTTATTCAAAAGGCTCAGATCCATGACGTCTACTGCGTGCCTCTGCTTTCATGCCACACTGGATTACCTCCTTCTTGACTTTACTGTTGGGCCTTGACTTGTTAAGCTCAGTCCCCAGATTTCATTTTCGCACCCCCCCCGACCTAAAAAATGTGTTTTTTTTATCCTTTTTTAGTGTTTTATCTTTCGTATTTTTATTTCTTTTAGTATAAAAAGGTGGAAATATGTTAGATTATTTTTTTTTTTAGGGTTTAGTATGCTAGGATAGTTTATCCTTTTTTGTTGAGTTATTTGTGTGAAATATATTAGAATAGTTTATCTCTTTTGTTAAGTTATTTGTGTGATAAAAAAAGAAACTTGTCTTTTTTTAATAAAAATAGAATGAAAAAGGATCGGTTTGTCATGTGGCTCTCCGGTTCTCTGGTTATTCGTATTCTTGGTGATTACCTCGAAATGCGGATAATCGGCGTTCTTTTAATTATTTCTTTTTCAAAAAAGTAATAAAAACCATAAAATGAACGCAACGCACTAAACTGAGTCTTTTTTGTGAGAAATGTTTAACTGAGTCTCATGTGTTTAAGAAATATTTTGAGTAAGTGAAAAGGAGTCTTATGTGTTTAAGAGGTTTTTTCCATGTGTTTAAAAACGAGTCCCATGTATTTAAAAAAGTATTTTGTGTAGTTAAGAGTATATTATGTGTTTAAAAAGAGAAAGTGTTTGTGTAAAAGAGTCCTTTTGTGAATTAAAATCAACCAACAAACACTTATTTTTTACCCGAGAACTGCGTGTAGCTTTGAATTTCCCATTGCAGCTGGGAATACGTAGGAGCGGGATGGTGTATCTCGTCAAGCACATTAATAAAAAACCCTTTTTGTGTCAAAAAAAATGTTAAGAGTCTTTAGTGTCTTTTAATGTCTTTTCTTTGTTTAATTAGTATAGAACAGATAATAAAGCATCATTACACAAGCGCGAGAACTAATTTTAATCCTAGATCTAAAGAGAAGGTTCCCGTTGAGTACAACGGATGCGAGGGGTGCTAATACCTTCCCTTCGCATAACCGACTCCCGAACCCGGAATTTTGGTTGCGATGACCACCCTTTCCACTTAAAGGTTTTATCGATATTTTCCTTTTCCGCGTGGCCGCGTGGAATAAATAAAGTTCGGTGGCGACTTTACTGTTTTAGCGAGCGTTTATCGCTTCGCGCAGTTTTTGTATTAGCTAGTTGAGTAGATTAGCAGTTCATCCTTAGAATTAGCCTTAATTTTTAGGGAGGACGCTACACTTCCAAAACCATGTTTATTTTGTTTTCGGCCATATAAGCCGAAATCTTGGCCCAAGCATTGGGCTTAGTCATTGTGGTATTCTTCAAAGTCCCACCCAGTTGGGCGGAATTTGCCTTCATCCACATATGGACCATCATCTATCTCCTCTCTCTCCCAAATAAACCCATGAGTTGGATCTAATTTGACAGAATGGTAGACATTATCAGCAGGGGCATATGCATATCCCTGTTCAGTACATGGCGAGATATTCGCCAATTTCTTATCAAATGAATGCTTGGTTATGTGGTGTGTCTCAGCCCTAAAATAACTTTGATCGGCTTCGATATTCTCTACCACACCATCTTCTCTCCAAATACTTACCCTCTGATGGAGAGTCGAAGGCACTGCTCCTACACCATGTATCCACTCCCTTCCTAGAAGCAGATTGTAATTGGCCTTCGATGCCACAACCAAAAACAAAGTTGGCCTGACAGTGCTGCCAACCGCTACATCGACTTGAATTGCCCCCAGTGAGAAACCAGTCTCACCTTCATAATTCGAAAGAACGATGTTGTGAGGGTGCAAGTCAGTAGAAAACTTACCAATCTTGGTAATCATGAACTCTGGCATCAGATTTACTGCTGCTCCTCCATCAATCAGCACTTTGTTGACCCCCACATTGTTTACTTTGGCCTGAATAAAGAGGGGTTTCAAATGATTCTTCATTCCCTCAGTTGGCCTCTCAAAATTGGCCATCTGTTCCTCTAAACAGCCATTATTCATAACATAATAACACATTGGCTTATGTAAAGCTAATTCACTTTCATCGAACTCATCCTCCCCTTCAGTTACTTCTGACCATACGTCATACTCAGCAGGCAGAATAGAAACTACGTTCACCAGCACATCAAATTCAGGATCTGAATCAAGAAGATCTTCATCCTCCAAGTTTTCCTCTTCGAGCTTGTCATCAACATTTCGATCAGCCAATGGTTGAGACAATCTTTCCTTCATAGGCCTTCTGGTCGCTTCGACCACCTGTTTTCCTTTGTTGTTTTCTGTCTTCTGAGCCTCCTGAAGTGAGAGTTTCTGTTGGCGTTGATGTCTGCGCCATTGTGTTCTTGTCATGGGATTCTTCCCCATGTAGTTGTTCTTGTAAGCATACTTCTTCGAATCTCCAGGCTGACTCGAATGGCTCTTACTCGAACTTCCCTTGTCAACAGAATTTCTGACAAAGTTTGATGCATGACAATGAACCCATTTGTTCATTGATGAGTTGTTGGATGGCACAAAAGTACTTGATTTGCCCAACCTTTGATGTATTGGTTTGGCATGCGCCATATTTTGTCTTTTCATTGGCCTTGACTTTAGCCAATTCTCTTTGTTTCTCCTGAACGGTATAAACTTGTTAAGGCCCTCAGTAGCCTTCTTATCGAATACAGCACTGCACCTTGGGCAAAGCATAACTTCAGACTTGTTAAGCTTACACCTTTGCAGAAAATCAATCAGTTCCTCTTCAGCCCCAGGGTATACCACTTTCATCTTCTCGTAGTATTCATCTTCTGGAATAGAAACTAACTGTGCGCCTCCTGACAGGTCCATGGCATCGATCATTAAGCATTCGACCGGTTCCACATAGGAAGCATCTGATATCTGTAATGGATCCTCATCAATTTTCATCTGTTGTTTGGACTTCTCTCCAAACTTCAGCCTTCCATCTTTCAAAGCTTTCTGAACCAGATCCCTGAAAAGAACACATTGTGAGGTTTTATGACCCAGAAAATTATGAAATTTACAAAAACCTCTTTTCTTTTGTTGCTCAAGGGGAGGTATTTTTAGTCCCTTTGGAACAACAATTTGGCCATCAGTAACCAATAAATCAAATATTTCATCACATTTAGTTATGTCGAATGAATATGTCTTAGCAACAAATTTATCATTTTTAGGTTCGACAGGATTTTTTCCATTCGAAGGTTTTAGTAATCTACAGACATAAGGAGGGCCAGGTTTTAGTTCGGCCACATTGATTTCATTATCCTCTATGTCTTCATAATTTATCACATATTCCTCATCATCATCTATTGTTTCGACATAGGCAATTTTTTCCCTCTTTTGAAACTTTGATGATCTAGCCTTTTCAGCCTTAAGGCGTTTGACATGTCTCACTCTATCTGCTAACTGTGCCATGTCTCTTAGATGTTGTGTATCTAATTTCTTTCGAATCGAATAATCTAGGCCTCCAGCAGCCATTTCGACTAACTCATGTTCAGGCACTTGGGTAAAACATCTAGCCTTGAGTAACCTGAATCTATTCAAGTAATCATCTATGGATTCTGGCGTTTTTCTCCTAACACTGGCCAATTCCTTCAAACTAATCTTAGATTGGCCCATGTAAAAATGTTCATGGAAAACCCTTTCCAATTGAGCCCAATGATGAATCGAACGAGGGGGAAGTGTTGTGAACCAAGTGAAAGCATTTTTTGTAAGGGAATTTGGGAAATATTTCAATCTTAAATTTTCATTATCTGCCAAGTTTCCTGCTTCAGCAAAAAATCTTGCCACATGCTCCACCGTTGATTCAGTTGTATCCCCAGCAAACTTTGTGAACTTGGGAATTTTCCATCCCCTTGGCAATTCAGTCTGTAGCACATACTCAGACAAAGGGGAAACGAAGTTAGGCCTGTGCAAGCCAACATTGAAACCATTTTGGGTTAATATCGTTTCGACTAGATTTGCCAAATTATCTTGTTGTGCAAAATTGTTTCTTTGCACATTTCTAACTACTTCGTCAGCATTTTGATTTCTATTAACCAAAATTACTTCAGGGTCTGGCGCATGGTTCACCACTTGGACCGGTGGTTCCTCTTGCACCACTTGTGGCGCTCGATTATTAGGAACTTCATCATTAATGGGGAAACCCTGATTTTGAACATGCGCTTGATTTCGAATGGGTTGAAGGTTTTGGTTGGGCATTGCAGGTGTGCCAAAGAAATCTGCGATTCGCCCCATCTGGTGGGCTAACAACTGATAGTTGTTATTTGTATTATTGATCAAAGGATTCAGAATAGTTCCTAATTGCGAAGTTAAGGTATTAACCATTTCATGATTGCTTTCGTCCATTTGCTGTCGAAAGGACATCATGGTTACATTTGTCAGATTTTGTAGGGCAATGTCTCTGGTCCTATTTCCCACAACAGAGGCTGCTGGGGAAGGCATGGTACTCCCCTCAGGATTAGGATTAGAATTATGTAAGCCTGCCATTAAAGATGCTGGCATGCCTAGTCCTGATTGATTCAACAGAAATGATCGAATGGGGCTCCTTAGATCTTCAGAACCAGGTTGACTGTTCCCCACATTGTGTGATACTGACGAAGTTATTGACCCAGATAAAGTCGAACTTGTCGAAGGTATCGTTACCCCTATATTCCCAAAACTGACTGAGGGAGCGCTCGAACCAGATGTTCCAGAGCCTTGAGCCATGATTGTAGCGTTACTATTCGACGCTTGCGTTGGCTGTCCCTCAGGATTTGGAACATTGTTATTATTGTTTTGATTGTTATTTGGTGGTCGAACCATTTTTGATCGAGGCTTAACACTAGTTAAATTTGGTAGGGATTTACCACTCCTCAAATGCATACAAAATCAAAACATATAACTTTGAATACCAAACTGCTTTAGTATTCGAAAAGGATTCTTAGAAAACAAACTTCTTTTAAGAATATAAAATGCACAAAACAACCCGTCCCACTGGGCGTGCCAATTTATTTACACTGATTTTTGGTAAACAACCGCTAGTTTAAATTAATTACTTGAGAGATCAACTAGTAAATCTCGGGACAATTGTTCATGCATGGAAAAAGAAGTTCGAATGTTCATCGTTAAAGATATCCTTATTCTGCAAAAGAACAATGTGTTTGGTTTATGAAACATAAATTGAATGCGAATAAAAGGGTGTTCACTCGAATGAGAGAACCGATTAAATGCAGAGTTTGTAAATGCTTAGAAAATAAAGACTTATGAAAAGTAAATTTGCATTTGGAATGTAAAAGTTACAAAGAAAATAGAATGGTTCACTGATTCATACATCTTTCTCGAGTAACTCGTTTCTCGCTTTAACATGGGTACTTTGAGTGTTTGAGAATTTGTGTAAATGAATTGTGACCCCTACTTCGACTATACAAACTCCTATTTATAGAGAAACTAAATAACGACTACTTTAACGTTAAACTACTAAACTTTGGCCACGCGTCCCTTTGCATTTGAAATGAACCAAGGCTTTGAACCGTTGTAACTGTTGAAGTCGAATCACATTTGAAGGATGGAAAATACTCTAAGTCCACAATCTTGAGTGTTTCGATTTATTAATTTCAATCGAATTAACCTTCTATTCAAAAAGCAGCATCTTTTCATAATTTGCAGACTCATATGAAGCTATCTGAAGAATACTTTCCATCAGAACTCTCTTATTCTTAAAGACATTACCCTTCACCTTCATTAAATGATAAGAGAGTTAAACTCTCTTGTTTTTGAAGACATTTAAAACCTGGCACTATTTAAAGCCATTTAACAAACTTCTTAGTAATGAATGTCTTTGGAATTAGAGATGAAAACATGTTTTAGCTCAAGCTAAAATATGGGATAACAGTCACTGGTCAGACCAGTGAGTCACTGGTCAGACCAGTGAGTCACTGGTCAGACCGCATGACTATTGACCCGGCTTATATAAAAAATTTAAATATATTAACTTGAATTTCATAACAATAAAATTTAATAAAAAAAAAATTTCTTCAAACTTTGTTCAATAAAATTTCATATATTTAAAAGAAAAAACTCAAAAGCTTTTCATTTCATCATTATTTATATTTTGATTCACATATCTAACCGTATAATATTATAATTTAGTCAATAAAAGTATTATTATATCATAATTTTTAAGGAGAACAACATAATTTATAAGTCCAAAAAAAATAATGCATAATTCAATATATTATATTAAAATAAACAGTGAATATATATTAAATTAAAAATAATAAGGAAAAAATATCAATGTATTTATCAATACATGTAATGGTGTTTTATAACTAATATACTAGTATTAAATATATTTCAGATATTTAGAATAACAGGTAAATGTGAGGGGCCTAGTGGTAGTAGTGATGTTGTTGTATCCAAGTGACTTGCGTTCAACTCCCATATGCAACATATTTAGAATTTTTTTTGAAATAATTGATTTCCTCTTCAAACCGGTTCGGTTCACGCGTGCGGGTTAACCCGGTTCCCGGTTCAACCATCAACCCGGCCGGGTCACAGCGGTTTTCGATGGTTTCAATGCAGAACCGGTTCTGCATGCTAACCGAGCCGGCCACCCCACCGGTTCCCGGTCCGACCGGCCGGTCCGATTTTTAAAACTATGGTTATACCTGTTTTTTACGAAATAGATCCGTCACATGTGAGGAATCAAGTTGGGAGTTATGGACAAGCTTTTGAAAAGCATGAACAAGACTTGAGACACAAAAAAGATAAAATTAAGTTGCGGAAATGGAGAAATGCTCTCACTGAAGCAGCCAATTTATCTGGGTGGGCAGGTGGCACTCTCAAAATTACAGGTAAATAAATTTTATATAATTGTTATTATTTGCACAACAAGAATGTTGACCTTCTTTCCCCTTCCGGTAGGATTGAATCAAATTTCATCAAGGAAATTGTCGAAGATATTTTGAAAAAATTGAATCGTAAACATCCGTCTGATAAGGAATTTGTTGGAACTGAGAAAAAGTATGAAGAGACTGAATTGTTAACGAAAATTGGATCAAATGATGTTAGAACCCTTGGATTATGTGGCATAAGTGGCATAAGAAAGACCACCCTAGCTAAAGATTTATATGTTAAACTGTTTTCTAAATTTAATAAGCCGAGTAGAGTGCAAAAACGTGAGACGAGTAAGTTTGTTTTCTTTGAAGGAAGTTCTTATAATTTTGATCTTGAAGACATACTTAGAGCTTCAGCAGAAGTTCTTGGACAATTTAGCTATGGCAGCTCATATAAGGCTACATTATTATCGGAGGAGGAGGAGGCAATGATAGTTGTGGTGATAAGGTTGGAAGAAGTTGTGGTAGGCAAAAAGGAGTTTGAACAACATATGGAGATTTTGGACAGGGTCGGACAACACACAAACGTTGTGCCGCTTCGCGCTTATTATTATTCGAAAGATGAAAAACTTATGGTTTATGACTATGTCCCAGCTGGCAACTTATCCACACACTTGCATGGAAGTCGATCAGGTGGAAGAACTCCATTAGATTGGGGCTCGAGAGTAAAAGTTTCTCTTGGAACTGCAAGAGGAATTGCGCACATCCATTCTGTTGGAGGTACGAAATTCACGCATGGAAATATCATGTCCTCAAATATCCTCCTCAACCATGATAACGACGGTTGTATTTCTTATTTTGGCCTGACCTCACTTATCAATGTTCCTGCAAACTCTTCTGGAGTTGCAGGTTATCGCGCTCCTGAGGTGATTGAAACCGGTAAGCACTCTCATAAATCAGATGTCTACAGCTATGGTGTCCTCCTTCTCGAATTGCTTACAGGTAAAGCGCCTCTACAGTCTGCTGGACACAATGGTATGGTTGTTGATCTCCCTAGGTGGATTCACTGTGTTGTTCGGGAGGAATGGACAGACGAGGTTTTCGATGTTGAGCTAATGAAGTACCAAAACATGGATGAAGAAATGGTGCAAATGTTGAAAATTGCCATGAAATGTGTTGCAGAGATGCCTGATATGAGACCTAACATGGTAGAAGTGGTAAGAATGATCGAAGAGATCCGGCCGGTAATCTGACTCATAGAACCTACCGTCTTCTGAAGAGAATAAATATAAGGACTCAAATGTTCAGACTCCATAGATTGATTAACTATGGCTTTTTTATTAACAAGGAAGTGATACTAAATGGTATATAAGATTGAATGCATGCTTAGTTAAGGTTTCTCAAACTTCAAACCTTTTCCATCTAATTGTTCAGTATATCTCATAGATGGAGTTTCTACAATTTATTTTCTTCTAATAATTAGGTTGCTTTATGATAGGTGCATGTCAATTGAATCATGATGTTCAATGGTACGAAACTTCACCCACTTTCTAATTATAAATTCCTTATTTATTTATTTTTTTAAAAAAAGAAGAATGTAATCCTTCAAATAAAGAATTGGATTTTTATTTTTTAAAAAGTACTCATGATATATTCTAGAAAGTCACACGAGATAAATTGTAATGACACTGTTGAAACAACTCATTGGACAGGTCTTTTGTTGAAACACCTTCTAGAAGAGTCTAAACGTTATTTCTCTTCATTCCCAAGCAAAGTGACAAGACAAAATTTTATTACAATAACTCAAATCATTACAAATGCTATGGATATGTTTATATACAAGTATGTTATGCTAACTAACACTACTTGACAGTTGGCTTGTTACACGAGCAACTGTCTTATTCCTTCAATTCTTCACTATCAACAAGCGGATTTTTTATTTTTTTTTTGAAAACTTGGTATCCGGTAGAGCTGTAAAAAGGGCCTTAAGGGGCCGACCCTTTAAGGAGCGGACCCACTTATTCCTGATTATTAATTTTATTTAAATTTTAAACACAGTTTTTTTAGGGTGCCGATCGTGGACAGTGCTGATTGAAGAAAAAGAGAATAAGTTTACGACACTAGAAAAATTGTTTAAAATTTAAATAAAATTAATAATCAGGAATAAGTGGGTCCGCCCCTTAAAGGGCCGACCCCTTAAGGCCCTTTTTACAGCTCTAGTATCCGGCCTTAGGACCGACTAATCCAAGGGGACCAATCCCACCGCCCACTTGCGGGGGCCCCATTTAAAGCCAGAGTTTTTTTTTGCTCTGTATGGACTTAGCCCACCGAAATTGGCACCAGTGAGAATCGAACCTGAGACCTTGAGAGGAGCATACTCCAAGGGCCCAAGCCAACACCACTCGGATTAGTAACATAAAGTTGTAATAATTCATCTTTTCAATGTGAAACTACTCAATAAGTAATACTTTTATAGGCTTTGCCATTGTAGAAACCTTCCTAATTTTATTAAATTGTCTTACTTTTGTTGGTATTTATCCATAATGATTGTGTTTTACTCTTATATATTATGTGTTGTAAGTTGTGACATTTGACCATTTATTTCTTATTAATCGACTATCAACCCAATTAGTGTGAGACATTATAAGTATATAAAGGAATATCATATTATAAGCTAGACTCTTGAGCTTACAAGTTACAACTAAAGAAGTTCTGCAAAGAACCATATCATCCTTTCAAAATGAAGTTCTTCAAAAACCAAATAAAATTACATGTTTATACTTTATACTACTAAAATTGTCAAAGTACCATACATCACGTTTTTACTCATAATTGCATTAGGAAGGTAAACATGAACTAATAAATCAGCATTTAACAATTTCAAGGCTCGTAGACAAAAAGTGTTGTATTCTTGAACATGTTATATGAGGTTTCAATATTTTGTAAGGTTTGTACTTTGTAGTGAATCCAAAGTCATCGTAGAGAACGTCAGCAACACCTTGGCCTTCAGTGCCAGGAAGCCATGCAGCTACAAGTGCATCAATTAGATATGGCTGAATCACATCCGGCCACCCAGTTACGAGAACTACACATTGAACTGAGCAAGAGCAACATACATTAATTGGTGATGGTGCTTTGACATGATTCAGCTATTGTTATTTTCAATCTGTCACCAATTAATGTCTCTAGTTCTCCCACAATGAATACTGCATAGGAAAATTTGTTTGACTTGATAAAATAAGCATCGAGATTTTCACTATAGGCAACTTCAGTAATTCAGTTGCCGGATTAACTGTATGCTTTATAGCATTGAGGAAAGTTGTACCTGTCGTCAAACATTAAATCTATTAAATGTTCTGTAATTTTTCATATGCCAGAGTTAATGATCTAACTCCTGATCAATTACTTAAGGGGTCTAAATCTCTTATCACTTAGATCAATTCATTGTTGATTAATTACTACTACAACTGATCGTGAGTATAAAATTTGGGGGTATCTTAGTAATATTCAATGTAACAATTTTTTTAATCGGTTACCATGGTATGCTTATCTTAGTAATATCTTATATAACATTGTTTTATGTCATGCTTATCTTAGTAATTTTCTATATAACATTGTTTTTAATGGTATCATTGGAAGAACCCCCCCCCCCCCTGACCTGTGTTATATAACATTGACATTAACGATCTGCTATATATACACACAATGCACCACATGAGCTAAGTGATCAAATTTGTTTATTATTTCTCTCATCTTTCTCTTATTTTTCATCCCTAGTATTTGTTTTTGAGTGTAAGATTGTGATTAGTGCAGTGCAACACTTGGAATTTTATAATGACCATCCAACAAACCATAGATGATTCTTCATCATCATCTTCTTCTACGGCGGTATCTTTGAAAAAGTATGACGTTTTTATAAACTTTCACGGTGAGGGTACTCGTAAAAACTTCACAAGCCATCTACAAGCTGCTCTGAGCAAGGAAGTTATAACCTTTATTGATGAAAATGAGCTTGAAAAAGGAGATGAGATCTCGTCAGTACTGATCAAAGCCATTGAGGGATCATATGTATCTATAGTCATCTTTTCAGAAGACTACGCTTCTTCAAAATGGTGCTTGAATGAACTTGTCAAGATTCTAGACTAGAATGTAAAAAAGATCAGGTACAAATTGTGATACCTATTTTCTACAAAGTAAATCCATCGCATGTGAGATTACAGATTGGAAGTTTTGGGTTAGGTTTCGTAAAACATGAACAATATTTGAAGTACGATAAAGTCAAGTTGCACAAATGGCAAGACGCTCTCAAAGAAGCAGCCGAGTTAGCTGGATGGCACTCCGAAAATTACCTGTAATATTGTAAAAAAAACCAAAGGCTATTGTAGAGTGGTGGAGAAGAAGGTTAGAGAAACTAGAAAACTAGAAAGACAATAAAGTTTTTGGAGGAAGATGTTATGTTACGAATTGTTGGATGATACAAGGTACATTGTGAACTCCTATTTATAGTAGAAGGAGCAACTACTTAGCTTACATGCATGAAGACAAGTGTTAAGAGAAATACATGCAACATAACAAGTGGTAAAGGAAATACATGCATCTATACAAGTGGTAAGGAAACTACATGCAATAATACAAGTGTGATACTTGCAACAAGCCAAGTGTATCACATGCAAAATGTTATGGAGGGATCCTACAATGGATGGGCTTGGATCACAATGGATATGGGCTTAAGAAGAACATCAATTTCTAACACTCCTCCTTGATGTTTTTCTTGAATACTCCAAGCATTGACCTCAACTCTTCAAACTTTCCCTTGGAAAGAGCTTTAGTCATTATATCTGCAATTTGATTTTCTGAATTGCAATGCTCCAAACTGATTTCCTTTGACTTTTCAGCTTCTCTAATAGCATGATATTTAACCTTGATGTGTTTGGTTCTTCCATGTTGGACCGGATTCTTTGCTATAGCAATAGCAGATTTGTTATCCACCCATATGACAGTAGCTTTGCTTTGAAATTGTCCCACATCTGATAAAATCTTCCTTAGCCAAATAGTTTGATTTGTTGCTGCAGCAGCAGAAATATACTCAGCTTCAGCTGATGATTGGGCGACCACTTCTTGCTTCTTTGAATTCCATGAGAACACAGCACTGCCAAATGAGAAAACATAACCAGAGGTACTTTTCGCATCATCTACACTTCCAGCCCAGTCACTATCTGTATATCCTTGGAGGTCTCCACTTTCATTTTTCAAGAAACGCAAACCATAATCAGTTGTACCCTTTATATACCTCAAAACTCTCTTAGCTGCACCAAGATGAACTTGACTTGGAGAATGCATGAACCTGGAAAGTAAGCTAGCAGCAAACATTATATCAGGTCTTGTTGCTGAAAGATACAACAAACTTCCAATTATACTTCTATAAATAGAAGCATCTGCACTATTATCACCATCATCCTTTGATAATTTTTCATTCACAACCAGAGGTGTGGAAACAGGCTTGCACTTATCCATATGAAACTTCTTTAATACCTCCAAAGCATATTTCTTTTGTGAAATGAAGATTCCAACATTTGACTGAAAAATCTCCATACCAAGAAAATATTTCATTTCACCCAAATCTGTCATCTCAAATTCATTCTCCATAGCTTGCTTGAATTGACTTAGAGAATTGGATTCATTCCCTATAACCAACAAATCATCAACATACAGGGACACTATTAGCTTCACTTCATTCTTCAACCACTTAACATACAAAGTAGCTTCATTTTCACTTCTTTTAAAACCACTTTGCAGAAGATAGCCATCAATTCTACTATACCATGCTCTTGGTGCTTGTTTTAAGCCATAGAGGGCTTTGTGAAGCTTGTAAACTTTATTTTCACTTCCTGCAACCTTAAAACCTTCAGGTTGGTCGACATAAATGTCTTCATCAAGAAGCCCATTTAAAAAAGCTGATTTAACATCAAAATGATAAATTTTCCAGCCCAATTTTGCTGCTAAGGCAACCAACAGCCTAATTGTATCATGTCTTGCAACAGGTGCAAAAGTGTCTGAAAAATCAACACCATGTTGTTGAAAATAACCTTTTACCACCAATCTGGCCTTAAGTTTATTTATAGAACCATCAGGATTGAGTTTGGTTCTATAAACCCACTTAACACCAATAATCTTTTGATTTTCTGGTTTGTCTACAAGCTGCCATGTTTGATTTTTCTCTATCATCTTCATCTCCTCCTGCATGGCAACTTTCCATCCTTCAACATTAGCAGCTTCAGCATACCGTGTAGGCTCTAATGTAGCTATATTGCACCTTGCATAAATATCATCCAAGGTTCTAGTACCTCGGATTGGAAAATCATCATCACTATCATAGTTTGAATTTTCATCTTCCAAACTATCTTCAGCAGGCAATACCTTACTTGAACCTTCTGCTTGACTTTTCTCCCAATTCCATTTAGAGTACTCATCAAACTTCACATCTCTGCTAACCAGAATTTTTTTGGTCTCCAAATTATAAATTCGATACCCTTTGGAGTTACTGCTGTACCCCAAAAAGATACCAACCACAGATTTGGTTTCCAATTTATCTCTTTTCACACTTGGAACGTGAACATAACACACGCATCCAAATATTCTTAAATGTTCAACAGATGGCTTTCTTTCATACCATGCTTCAGACGGTGTTTTTCCATTCAAGGCTTTGGTAGGCAACAAATTCAACAAGTAAACTGAGGTGTTTACAGCCTCAGCCCAAAAGGTTTTAGGAATATCTTTCTCAAAGAGCAAACACCGGGCCATCTCCATGATGGTCCTGTTCTTCCTTTCGCTCACTCCATTTTGTTGAGGAGTGTAAGGAACAGTAAATTGATGTTGAATTCCAGCTTGCTCACAAAAGGTTTTAAATTCCCCTGCTGTATACTCAGTTCCATTATCAGATCTGAGCTTTTTAATCTGACAATCAGTCTCTTTTTCAACCATAAGTTTGAAACTCTGAAATGCAGGAAACACATCTGACTTCTGCTTAAGAAAAAATACCCAGCTCATCCTTGTAAAATCATCTATAAATAGCAGAAAATACTTGCTGCCATTTAAAGATGTCGTTGGCATCGGACCACACACATCAGTGTGTATCAGCTATAACTTTTCAGAAGCTCTCCAGGTTGACGCAGCGGGAAATGGCAATCTACTTTGTTTTCCATATTGACATACATCACACATGTCAACAACATCTTCGATGATTGGTAAATTTTCAACCAAATCATGAGAACTCATTTGTTTCAAGGTTGAGTAACTAAAGTGACCCAACCTTTTATGCCACAAGGAGGAATCATTAACACTACTTGGAAAAGCATGCATGGTTGTTTGTTTCCACTCTATTGGAAAACTTTTACCCCTCATTTCAACAGTCATTAACATAGATCCAGCAGGATCTAGAATAATGCATCTCTTGTCTTTGAAATGCAATGAATAGTTCTTCTCCATCATTTGCCCAACACTTAAAAGACTTTGATTTATTTCAGGTACAAATAAAACATCTGAGATATATTTGATACCTGAGGGAGTTTCAACAGCTACAACACCTTTTCCTTTGACATCAACATGTTCTCCATTGCCAATAGTAACTTTAGAGAAGAAGGACTTATCAAGTTCCTTAAAAATGCCAACATTATGAGTCATGTGATTGGTGCAACCGCTATCTATTAGCCATGTTTCTTTGCTACTTCTGGTTGAATAGCAAGAAGCCATGAATAATTGCTCCTCGTGTTGATGGTGTTCGACAACTTGGGCTTGTTGTCTCTGCTGGTTTGCTTTGTTTTTGCAAACCTTCTCCACATGACCAAGTTGATTGCAGGCTCTGCATTTAACATCTGGTCTATACCAACAATGCTTCTCTAAATGAGTATCTTTTTTGCAATGTTGACAAGTTGGAAACTTCTTTTTCCAGCTCTCTCATTTGTTGTTGACATCCTCCTTTTTTCCTTTCCCTTTCTTCTCACCAAAAGGTTTTTTCCCAAAACTATTGTAGCTTTGGTTTTTGCCTTTTGTGTTTGCCACAAAAGCACCTTCAACACTTTCTTCCAACCTTAAAGATCTTCTCTGCTCAGTAGCTTGCAAAGCATTAACAAGCTCTGCAAGTGTGATTTGAGAAAAGTCCTTAGTTTCTTCGAGAGAGGATATTTTTGCTTCAAACCTCTCTGGAAGACACACTAAAATTTTTTCCACAACTCTTTTGTTGGATATTTGAATTGGCTTAATTTTGCTAAAACAAATATACTAACAAGATGTTGGAAAACATGTTACAACATCATATTTATTCAAGGAAATCTCGCGCATTTATGAGAGCATCTGCTATATATGGAAATCCACTTAAAGAGCACGCTCAATGGAGATTTGATCTGATCAGGTATTTTAAGGATAAGATAAGACTTAATGGTACAACGGTATGATCACAATTATCCTATAAAGTCCTTAAACACTTTTGGAAAGTTTCTATACACTCTTGATGAAGATCAAATGAGAATCAGATCACCTTTTATGAGCTACAAGGAGCGTCCTATCAGTAATGAAGAAAGTGGAGCGTGCTAGATCATTATATATACGAAGACCAAGCTCAAGACCATTATCTCATTGAAAAATATTAGTTACACATATTGAGTCTTTATTGAGTCTTTGTTGAGTGTTTTATTGTTTGATTGTAATTCTTGCTTGTGGATTCTATAACACGAGTTAAGAAGTAAGTTTGTTATTTTAAGGTTACTCCTAAGCTTTGAAGTACGGAGTTTACCATGTGTGATTCACTTGAAGCTTTTAAGCAAAAGTGAAGTGTTGTCTTGACAAGTTGTCGCCACATCATTCTTAACATTGTATAATCAACACAGGTTGTGTTGTGTGAGTGGAAGTGAGATGGGATCTCATGTCTAGGAGTTCCTAGGCAGAAGTTGCATGAGTAGTGTCGAGGTTATAAGGCGTAAACCAAGGGTTTGTTGGAGGTCTTAGTTTAAGGCGTAAATCCTAGGGTTTGCTGGAGGTCTTAGTAACTAGAGCTATTAGTGGATTTCCTTCCTGGATTGGTATCCCCCAGAGTAGGCAGTTGGCTGAACTGGGTTAACAATTACTTGTGCACTTTATTTATTTTCTGTCAGTATTTTATGTGTTATGTAAGATGTGCCAACAATAGAAACAACATTTATCATAAAGTAGTTGTTGGGACATCTTCGGTAACATCATTCTAGTGATACCAGAATTTCAATTGGCATCAGAGCAGGCACCCTGTTCTGTTATTTTGGGTGAGCTCCAGGGAGAGTAATTTCTGGTACAATGGATAAAGAAGGAGGGTCAGTGTCTAAACCCCCCTTACTGACAGGTCCTGAGAACTATGATTATTGGAAATCTAAAATGGAGGCTTTCATAAAATCAATTGACAGCAGGACATGGAAAGCTGTGTTACGTGGATGGGAACCACCAATGGTTCTTGACAAAGATGGCAATAAAACTGATGTCAAGAAGCCAAATGATGAATGGACTAAAGATGAGGATGATCTGGCACTTGGCAACTCCAAAGCCTTGTATGCTATATTTAATGGTGTGGATGCAAACATGTTCAGGCTTGTTAAGAGATGTATTACTGCTAAGCATGCCTGGGAAATTCTGAGAAAAGCTCATGAAGGAACATCAAAAGTTAAGCTATCTAAACTTCAGATGCTCAAAACCAATTTTGAGAATCTCAGAATGAAGGAGGAAGAAACCATTCATGACTTTCAGATGAATGTGCTTGATTTTGCAAATTCGTTTGATGCACTTGGTAAACCTATCTCAGATGAGGAGCTAGTTGGAAAAATACTCAGATCTTTGCCTAAAAGATTTGATATGAAGGTGACAGCTATTGAGGAGGCTCATGATCTTTCAAGTCTAAATTTAGATGAACTCATAGGATCACTTCAGACCTATGAAATTGGCCTAAACAGGAGAAATGAAAAGAAAGATAAGAATCCAGCCTTTGCTTCAAAAAATGCTGCTGATGATTTACAAATTGAATCTGAAGGTGAAGAAAGCTTAGCTGAATCTATGGCTATGCTTGGGAGACAGTTCAACAAGTTAATGAAGAAAGTGGATCAAAGGCACAAGCCAAATGGTCGACTCAACAACAACAAACAGTCCAGCTTTCAGAAAAAGACAAATGAAGATGAAAGAGGAGTGAAATGCCATGAATGTGAAGGTTTTGGACATATCAGACCTGAATGTCCAACCTTTCTAAAAAGGCAAAAGAAAAGTCTTGTGGTTTCATGGTCTGATACAGATTCAGAGGAGGAAGAATCTGCCAAATTTGTTAATGCTTTAACAGGAGTTTGTGTATCTGACTCAGAATCAGGTGATGAGGAGGTAACTTATGAGGAACTAGCTGCTACTTATAAAGATCTTCATACTAGAAGTATAGAAGTTTGCAAAGCATTAGAAAAACAAAAGAAGATCAATGGTAAACTACAAGCTGAGAAAAATGACTTACTCATAAACATTGATAATCTCAATGCTAAGGTTGAAGATCAGAGTAGTCAAATTCAACAACTGGAAATGGAGAAGTCTAACCTCCTGTGTAAAGTTGCTGAACAGAATGAAGAAGTAACCAAATTAAATGCTGATTTAGATCAAGTCACTAAAGTGGCTAAAATGATGACCAAAGGTACTGATGCCTTTGAGGAAATGTTACAGAGACAAAACTATGGGAAACCTAAGCCCATTGGTTTTGAACATGAAAGAGTAAAGCAGCAGATGAAGTTCAACAATGCTACTATACATACTCCAATCAGCAGCACGTTTGTGTCAGGAGGATTGTCGCAACATCTGATGGGACATTCTATGCCCAGGTTCTATAACTGGACATGTCATCATTGTGGCAGGAAAGGACACATTAGGCCTTTCTGCTATAGGCTGCACGGATATCCAAGGAGAGTTCATCAAGAATTCTATACTCCTGCCTTTCCTAATGTTACAACAAGACAAGAATGGAGAGAGAAGAAGAAGATCACAGGTCTAATAGCTCATACATCCTTGAGAGCTTCTTCAAGAGAAACATGGTACTTTGATAGTGGCTGTTCTAGACACATGACAGGTGTTGAACACTATCTTGAAGATTTGAGGTCATATGCTACCAGTTTTGTAACCTTTGGAGATGGAGCTAAAGGAGAGATCAAGGGAGTTGGTAAACTTGCAAACCATGGCTTACCAAAGCTTGATAATGTGCTGCTTGTAAAAGGGCTTAAAGCTAATCTAATCAGCACAAGCCAACTTTGTGATCAAGGCATGAAAGTTAACTTCACAAAAGCTGAATGCCTAGTTACAAACGAGCAAGGAGAGCTGTTGATGAAAGGAGTAAGGTCAAGAGACAACTGCTATCTCTGGATTCCTAAAGAAGAAGATGTACCAACATGTCTTATTAGTAAAGAAGATGAGGTAAAGTTGTGGCACCAAAAACTTGGCCACCTGCACCTCAAAGGAATGAAGAAGGCAATAGCTAAAGAGGCAATCAGAGGTCTTCCAAAACTCAAAATTGAGGAAGGAAGTATATGTGGAGAATGTCAAATAGGGAAGCAGACAAAGATGTCGCATCCAAAGTTGCAACATCTTACCACAACAAGGGTTCTAGAATTACTGCACATAGACTTGATGGGGCCAATGCAAGTGGAGAGCCTTGGAGGAAAAAGGTACGCGTTTGTCATGGTAGATGACTTTTCTAGGTTCACATGGATTGAATTTCTAAAAGACAAATCTGAAAGTTTTGATGCATTCAAAGAACTTTGTCTTCAACTCCAAAGAGAAAAGAACTCTGCTATTGTTAGGATACGAAGTGATCATGGTAAAGAGTTTGAGAATGCAAGCTTTCTTGAATTCTGCATCTCTGAAGGAATCAAGCATGAATTCTCAGCTCCAATCACACCTCAACAAAATGGCGTTGTTGAGAGGAAGAACAGGACAATACAAGAGTCAGCCAGAGTGATGTTGCATGCAAAACATCTTCCATATCAATTCTGGGCTGAAGCCATGCATACTGCTTGTTATATTCACAATCGTGTCACACTCAGAACTGGAACTTCTACTACACTATATGAACTGTGGAAAGGCAGAAAACCAACTGTCAAACACTTTCATGTGTTTGGAAGTAAGTGCTATATCCTATCTGATAGAGAGCACAGAAGAAAAATGGATCCTAAAAGTGAAGAAGGATTGTTTCTTGGATACTCAACAAACAGCAGGGCCTACAGAGTTTACAACCAGAGAACTAAGGTAATAGTAGAATCTATCAATGTTGTGATAGATGATTTGACATCTGCTAAAATCTCTGATACTGAAGATGATGTTGCAACAACTTTGCCAACATCTGAAGAAGCTGTAGCAGAAAAGGAATCAGATTCAGATGATGAATCAACCATTCTTACACCTCGCCCTGTGAGCAAAGTTCCTTCAATAAGAATACAAAAGAACCATCCCAAGGATCTCATCATAGGAAATCCTAACCAGGGAATTGCTACAAGAAGAACAAATGAAGTGGTTACTAATTCATGTTTTGTCTCAAAGGTTGAGCCTAAAAATGTAAAAGAGGCTCTCACTGATGAGTTCTGGATAGAAGCCATGCAAGATGAATTAACTCAGTTTAGAAGAAGTGATGTGTGGGATCTTGTTCCTAGACCCAATGGTGTTAATGTCATAGGCACAAAATGGGTGTACAAGAACAAGTCAGATGAAAATGGTGTTGTAACAAGAAACAAGGCAAGGTTAGTAGCTCAAGGGTACACTCAGGTTGAAGGACTTGATTTTGATGAAACATTTGCGCCTGTAGCAAGACTAGAATCTATTAGGCTACTCCTTGGTATAGCATGCATCTTCAAATTTAAGCTGTACCAAATGGATGTCAAGAGTGCCTTCCTAAATGGGTATCTACATGAAGAAGTTTATGTGGAGCAGCCAAAAGGTTTTGTAGATCCTGCTAATCCTGATCATGTGTACAAGCTGAAGAAGGCTCTTTATGGACTGAAACAGGCTCCAAGGGCCTGGTATGAAAGGCTGACAAATTTTCTTGTTAGTCAAGGATACAGAAAAGGAGGCCATGACAAAACCTTGTTTGTTAAAGAACAAGAAGAGAAGCTGATGATTGCCCAGATTTATGTTGATGACATAGTATTTGGTGGAATGTCTGAAAAATGGTGCAACATTTTGTACAACAAATGCAATCAGAGTTTGAAATGAGTTTGGTAGGTGAGCTGACATATTTCCTTGGTCTGCAAGTAAAACAAATGGAAGACACCATATTTGTTTCTCAAAGCAAGTATGCAAAGAACATGATCAAAAAGTTTGGAATGGACACTGCAGCACACAAGAGAACACCAGCTGCTACTCATCTAAAGCTAACCAAAGATGAAAATGGCATTGATGTTGATCAAAGCCTATACAGGAGCATGATTGGCAGTCTATTGTATCTTACAGCTAGTAGACCAGACATCACCTTTGCTGTGGGTGTTTGTGCAAGATATCAAGCAAAGCCAAAGATGAGCCATCTTGTACAAGTCAAAAGGATTCTGAAATATATAAAGGGCACCAGTGATTATGGGATTCTGTATTCCCAGACCAAGAACTCAACTTTGATAGGGTATTGTGATGCAGATTGGGCTGGAAGTGCTGATGATAGAAAGAGCACTTCAGGAGGATGCTTCTTTTTGGGTGATAATTTGATCTCATGGTTCAGCAAGAAGCAGAATTGTGTGTCTCTGTCAACTGCAGAGGCTGAATACATAGCTGCAGGAAGCAGTTGTTCCCAGCTGATGTGGATGAAACAGATGCTGAAAGAATATAATGTCGACCAAGATGTCATGACATTATATTGTGACAACTTGAGTGCGATCAATATATCCAAGAATCCAGTTCAACACTCAAGAACCAAACACATAGACATCAGACATCATTTTATCAGAGACCTTGTTGAAGAAAATTGTGTGGAACTCAAGCACATTGGTACAAGTGAACAGCTAGCTGACATTTTTACAAAGGCGCTTGATGCTAATCAGTTTGAATTTTTAAGGGGCAAATTGGGAATTTGCCTGCATGAAGAAGCATAGCAGTTACAGCAGTTGAGGCGTGCAAAAGGAAACCGTTTTCTCTCCCATCATTCAATGCACGCTAATTTAGGGAAATCATTACAAACTTCCCTTAAATATGTCTGTACACGCAATCAATGCACTTCCATTCAAATCCTAATTTTCTATCGTAAACCCTATTCTTCCACTTCCAACCTTAACCTTCATCCATTCAACTTCCTAAACCTCAAAAATCTTCATCCAAACATGTCTGAATCATCACAAACTACAATTACCGGTCGTTCTACTCGATCAAAAGCAAAAATCGAACCATCGAAGATCATCAAAGACGCCGTCCCTGTTACAATTGTTCGTGCTTCCAAATCCAAAACTCAATCAAGTGTTGCTGAGAAGAAGGTAAAGGGAAAATCAGTTGAAAAGATGAAAGCTCCAAAAGTAAGTGACAATACTTCCCCTTCTATTGATAAATCTGGTAAAGGAAGTTCTAAGAAGAAGAAAAGGGATTATAAGTCTAGAATTCCTCTTTCTATGTCTGATCTGGTTTTTGAATCTAATGTTAAAACATCCGAGCAAACAACTGAAGAAGAATCTCAGAACCCTAAATCTGTGTCTGAAGTTGTTGAAACACTCATTTCAATTGCTGGTAACCCTAATCAAGATAATTTGGGGTCTGATGCTGAGAAGAGAGATCTGAATAATATGCCTGTTGATACTGAGATGGAAGATACTCCTACAGAGGTTGAGCCTGATATTGCTGAGAAATCACCAACAATTGCTGAGATGGTGGCTGAAAGATCAACCCCTGCTGTTACTGAAGAAGTTGTTATGAAGGATGTTGACACATCCTTGAATGAGAATGAAGAAGTTGAAACTACAACTGCTGAGGAAGAACCTGTGAAGGAAACTGTTGCTGAAAAGGATGTTGAGACAACTGCCACAACATCTGAGTCTACAGATGAAGAAACTGGGACTGCTGATGAGGGTACTTCTGATAATGAAGGGGACACTCAATCTGAAGAAAGTAACCAGTCCATTCCTACAGATGAGCAAGAAGTTGAAGCTGACAAGCCTGCAGAACCTGAGAAAGAAAAAGAGAAAGATGTTGTTGATGTTGATGATTATGTCACCACCAAGACTGCTGTAAAACCAACTGGTGGTATAACAAAGAGGTTGAGAAGCTGTACAGGGAAGGCTGTGGCCACTGCAAGCAAGACTCCTGCACCAAGAGTGAAAACAAAAGGTGTTGGACCAGTCAAAGGTTGGAGCAAAGTTCTCTCCCCTCCGAGCAAGAAGAAGGAAACATTGAAGAGAAAGAAGGAGTCATCTAGTGACTCAGACTATGATGTTGCTGAAGATGTTGCTAACATCTCATCTGCCAATCCTAAGAAAGCTACTATGAAGAAGGCTCCTCAAGGTGTTGAAGAAGCCCCATGTGATAACATCTCTTTTCATCGTGCTGCCTTTGCATTGAGATGGGACTACATTTACCAAAGGAGATTGGCTGTTGAAAGGGAACTGACCAAAGATGCTCTCAAATGTCAAGACAGCTTTGACTACATCAAGGAAGCTGGTCTGATGAAGACAGTCTGTGACTTCAGTCCCTGTTATGAGCTGCTTGTGAAAGAATTTCTGGTGAACATCCCTGAAGAATGTGATAACCCACTGAGCAAGGACTACCACAAAGTTTTTGTCAGAGGTAAATGTATCAATTTTTCTCCTATTGTGATTAATAACTACTTAGGAAGACCTATAGAACCTAAGGCTGAATTAGAGGTTGCTAATGATGTTGTGAGTGCTGAGATAACTGGTGGTAAGGTTAAGGTCTGGCCCACGAAGAAGCTGATACCCACTAGTAAACTGAATGTCAAATATGCCATCCTCAATAGGATAGGGTCAACAAATTGGGTACCAACTAAGCATGCAACCAATGTTGCTACAAACCTGGGTAGATTTATATATGCTGTAGGAACCAAGTTTGACTATGACTATGGAACCTTCATTTTTGATCAAACCATTAAGCATATTAGATCAACAGCTGTGAAAATGCCAATAGCATTTCCCTCGTTGTTATGTGGAATTATCTTGGCCCAGTATCCAGACATTAAGGCTGTGACTGACACTCCCAAGAAAAGGGAATCTGGTTTTACTTTTCATCATAAGCTCTTTGGTAATCACAATGTTACTGATCATGTTGGGACATCTGCTGCTGGAGCTGGTGTTATGACCAAAAGGGAAATTATTGCTGGTTTGAAGGTTCAATGTCAGGACATTGATAAACAGCAGGCTGAGCTTGAGGAAAGGAAGAATGTGTTCTTGAAGATGATTGAAGGATTGGAAGCTGATGAGGTACCTGTGAAAGCTAGTGCAAATGTGGCTGCTACAGGTGATCAAAACAATGCAGATGAGGATGAAGGTTATGCTACTGCTACAGATGAGGATGAAGCCTCTGACAGTAGTGATGATGAATGATTTTGTAATCTGTTTTACTGTACTTTGTTATTTGGTTTGTGGGTTGTTTGTGCCCTGGATTTTAGCACCTTCTGAGTGCATGGTCTGTACTTTTAATTCTGCACTTTGGATACTTAACTTTCCTGTTTTGGCACATTTTGTGGCTAAAAAGGGGGAGTAGTACTTTGTTTTGTTTGTCTGCTACGTGTTGTTGTGTCTTTTGTTATGACATGTGTTTAAGTAGCAGTAAGCAAGTATTCAGGGGGAGTAAAATTTTTTTCCTGAGATGATGCATAAGCTGATGAAGTCAGGGGGAGTTTGCTGCTGAAATGGATGCTGCCCTGATTGGACGAACATGCGCTAGAAGATGTGCTCCCATATGTCACAACATCTTTGATGACATATGATATATATTTTGCTCTGATACCACGTTTTATTTTGCTCGAGGCTAATTGATGATAACTCCGCTGCTGCTGCCTCTGATGCATATATTTTCACCTATGTGAAATTTTGTTTAAATGATGCTCTAACATTCCTTCTTTTGTGTGATCATGTTGATTTGAAGGATTGCGCTTATTAATCTCTCAAAGGTAATGGCCTGAAATTGTTTTAGCCAAAAATTGCCAAAGGGGGAGATTGTTGGATATTTGAATTGGCTTAATTTTGCTAAAACAAATATACTAACAAGATGTTGGAAAACATGTTACAACATCATATTTATTCAAGGAAATCTCGCGCATTTATGAGAGCATCTGCTATATATGGAAATCCACTTAAAGAGCACGCTCAATGGAGATTTGATCTGATCAGGTATTTTAAGGATAAGATAAGACTTAATGGTACAACGGTATGATCACAATTATCCTATAAAGTCCTTAAACACTTTTGGAAAGTTTCTATACACTCTTGATGAAGATCAAATGAGAATCAGATCACCTTTTATGAGCTACAAGGAGCGTCCTATCAGTAATGAAGAAAGTGGAGCGTGCTAGATCATTATATATACGAAGACCAAGCTCAAGACCATTATCTCATTGAAAAATATTAGTTACACATATTGAGTCTTTATTGAGTCTTTGTTGAGTGTTTTATTGTTTGATTGTAATTCTTGCTTGTGGATTCTATAACACGAGTTAAGAAGTAAGTTTGTTATTTTAAGGTTACTCCTAAGCTTTGAAGTACGGAGTTTACCATGTGTGATTCACTTGAAGCTTTTAAGCAAAAGTGAAGTGTTGTCTTGACAAGTTGTCGCCACATCATTCTTAACATTGTATAATCAACACAGGTTGTGTTGTGTGAGTGGAAGTGAGATGGGATCTCATGTCTAGGAGTTCCTAGGCAGAAGTTGCATGAGTAGTGTCGAGGTTATAAGGCGTAAACCAAGGGTTTGTTGGAGGTCTTAGTTTAAGGCGTAAATCCTAGGGTTTGCTGGAGGTCTTAGTAACTAGAGCTATTAGTGGATTTCCTTCCTGGATTGGTATCCCCCAGAGTAGGCAGTTGGCTGAACTGGGTTAACAATTACTTGTGCACTTTATTTATTTTCTGTCAGTATTTTATGTGTTATGTAAGATGTGCCAACAATAGAAACAACATTTATCATAAAGTAGTTGTTGGGACATCTTCGGTAACATCATTCTAGTGATACCAGAATTTCATCTTTGATCACTGAGATCCTCTCCTAGCAATCTGATTTGTGAAACCACCTTCGAAATTTTGTCAGAAAATTCTCTAACAGTTTCGGTTTCTTTCATTTTTAGTGCTTCAAACTCTCTTCTCAAGTTCAACACTTGCATCTTCTTTGTTCTTTCACTCCCTTGGAACTCTTCCTTCAGCTTGTTCCAAGCTTCTTTTGCAGTCTCAAGATTCAAGATCTTGATAAATATATCATCATGTAGAGCTGCATGTATTATGGCAAGTGCTCTTCCTTCTTTTGCCACTTCATCATTGTGATTTCTTATTTGAGCTACTGTTGGGTTGTTTGGTAGAGCCGGTGGGGTGCTTCCATTTTCCACAACATCCCATAAACTTTGAGCTCTCAAATAAGTTTTCATTTTTGCAGCCCACAAATGATAGTTATCTCCTACAAACATAGGAGGTGGAGGTAAAGAACTATTGTTGGAAGCCATTTATGGTGTATAAAGGTTTTTTTGTGAATGTTTTCTTGCTGGTTTTGTTTCCTCACAGACCCGTTAAGATCAATGAAGCTCTTGATACCATGTAAAAAAAAAAAAAGACTATTGTAGAGTGGTGGAGAAGAAGGTTAGAGAAACTAGAAAACTAGAAAGACAATAAAGTTTTTGGAGGAAGATGTTATGTTACTAATTGTTGGATGATACAAGGTACATTGTGAACTCCTATTTATAGTAGAAGAAGCAACTACTTAGCTTACATGCATGAAGACAAGTGTTAAGAGAAATACATGCAACATAACAAGTGGTAAAGGAAATACATGCATCTATACAAGTGGTAAGGAAACTACATGCAATAATACAAGTGTGATACTTGCAACAAGCCAAGTGTATCACATACAAAATGTTATGGAGGGATCCTACAATGGATGGGCTTGGATCACAATGGATATGGGCTTAAGAAGAACATCAATTTCTAACAAATATAAACTACTTCATATCATGTGCATTTTTGTTTTCTATTTTTTACTTGATATCATTTTATGAAATATTTTCTTATTCTTTCTTGCTCTACTGTGTTTACAATAAATTTCGTATGATTATTATATATCTGCATAACTAAGAATGTTAACCCTTGTTTTCTCGTCTCCTTTATATCGTAGGACCAAATCTAACCTCGTTAAAGTCATCGTCAAAGATGTTTTGAAAAAAGTTAATAATTAAGTTACTTGTTGAAAAGCATATTCAAAATCATTTTGTTTTCTCTCTCAAATTACAAAGTATATATTGTATGTTTCAATAAGTGGCATCGTGAGCTCGATATTCGACCGTGACAAGAAGGTGTGCAATCATGACAATGACTTGGAATATATTTCTTCCCAAGCTTAGATGGAAAGAACTAATTAAGATAGATGGCACACAAACAAATGAAAAAGGTTCTTTTTCACTTCCAAGATACATGTGTTAGATTGTGGAGGAAATAGGGATAAAACTCAGTAGATGCACAAAAGGTGGCGTACAAGGAGGAAGAAGAGGATTACAAAACTTTGTTCTTGATTCATCGATCAATGCTTGAATTTTCCATATTTTTAGCGTCTTTTTGAGGCTGCTTCATTGACAAAACGTATGCAGGTGTTGAGAAATTGACAATAACACATTTTTAAGTAACATATTACTCACAAAACTTTTGGCCAATAATAATTTTTCACAAATTATATTCCAGAATAAATTATTACTTGATGAATTTTTGTAAAAGTAGCTTATAAAATCACAAGTTCTTAATTTGAACAAATTATTATAACCATATCAGTAGATGCACAATTATTACTCCCATTTCAATTTTTGTGGAATTTGGTGGTCAAACAAGTTCTTAATTTAACCACACATCGTACATCATAACCAATAACCAAGTCTGTGTGCATACTTCAATCCTTCAAAAACACACCTCAAAGTTCTGCAACATACGAAGTGCACTTCCCTAATGATTTAGCAAAACCACCAATCCAATGGCCTTCACTATCTCTAATAATACCGACACATCCAGTTGTGGATGGTGTGGCCTTTACATCCAATTAACCTCATAGCATGCTCCCGTTCCACAATAGCACTATTAGCCTTCTTAGCAAGATAATACTAGGATGGTGTGGCCTCTGAAACTCCTCTTCATGCATCTCTTCAGCTGAGATTATGTTTCCTTTTAAACGGATTAGCTTTAGGGTCCGTTTGGTGCACAAGATAAGAGACAGGATAGGATAACTTTATCATATCCTGTCTCAATCCAGTGTTTGGTGACACTGTAATAATTAACAATTTAGAGATCGATATATTATATGAAATTAGAATACACTTACTTGATAATCATAGTCACAAACCATCGTTACCGGAAGCCCACCAATATCGAAAACATCGATATACTAGACAAGGTCTTCCTTTGCCTATCACATGCTCCGGTCTTTGAGGTCTTTGATGGGTAAAACCACAAATGAGCTTATTGCGTTTGTCCGTGACGGCAAAGGGGACCTAGCCAATCTTATATAAGATCACAACCCTAGTACCACCCATCATGGACTCTAGAGTTGGGCCTACACTTTGTTTCTACACAAATCAGGATTAGTGTTCAAGCCCATTATTACTGATCACAATTATCGGGCTTAAGCATCATCAAATGGATCACAACAACATCAACCCGTTTTTATTAAAATCAAAAGCCACAATTGATTGCAGCCCACAAAATATCAGAAAATATTCTAACATTCTCCCACTTGGGCAAAATCAATTGTGTATATTTAGTTTAAAGAAAACACTTTGAAAATGACTCTCGGGTTGATAACATATTTTAACGTGGCCACATTGATCCCAAGATGCAACATCTAATTAAGACTCCGTCCAACAAAAGTTAAATGATATCGAATCATAGCGGTAATTATATCATTATCGATACAACACCTTCCATGGTTACAAATACCACCAAACTCCGTCGACTAGTCATTTATGTAGAGTGTAGCGAGAAAATGATATGTTTGTGATCTCAACCATACTATCATTTTCTTCGTCAGTCCTCAATTTCTCTCAAATGCCTTAAAGCCAGAGAAATTCTATGGTCCATAAGATACCACAAGTCCAAGCTCCAAAACAATGTTGACTACCGCGGTATAATGATCTAATCAACATCGAGCTCCAATATTTTAGACATAATTTCTCTCAAATGCCTCAAAGCCAGAGAAATTACATGGTTCTTAAGATACCATAATGCCTCAGCTCCAAAATAGTGTTGATCACCGGCTAAGTGATCCCGACAACACTGAGCTTATTTATTTATGTTTTCACATAATGCCTCAGCTCCAAAATAGTGTTGATCACCGGCATAGTGATCCCAACAACACTGAGCTCAAATATTTTTATATTTCAAATAATTTCAAATTTATAAAAGGAGTTAATAAAATTCAAACTCCCACTAATCAAGCATATCAAAAGAATATGAGTTATCTCCCACTAATCAAGTGGTATATTAAAACTCCCACTTATCCAAACGTTCCTTCACAATTTTTAAAGAAAACTTCAATACTTGCTTCCATTTCTTATAATTTTTAAGATGTTCAACATTTCAATGGAAACATAATTATGAGCGGAGAAATCCATTTTGTAGTATTATCATAAGAGGCCAATATAATAGTACAGTCACCTTTGGGCAGAATGTACAAACTAAGGTCAAATCCTCAGTCAAAACCTCAGATAAGTTAATCAATGAGTATACATTGAACTTTGAAATTTGTCACCTTTAGGCAGACAAATTCCTCCGATCAATACATCCTCCAATAACTTCATCTAAAATTAATTTTTAATCGTAACATATAATAATCACCTTTGGGCAGAAAATTACATGTTATAATTAAAACCATTCCTCAAACTACAAAGAAAATTTCATCAATCAATATAAGCGGTCCCACTTTGGTGGTAACGGCCTATCAATGCATAAAATCTATTGCATAGGAATCAATAATTAAAAACATATTCCTCAAACTACAAAGAAAAGTTTCATCAAATCAATAATATAAGCGGTTCCACTTTGGTGTTAACGGCCTATATTAATGCATGAAATCTCTTGCATAGGAATCATTATCTTTCGTCAGAACACGACTCAGTAAAAATATGCATTATTTAAATGCATCTAAACTGATCATTCATTATTTTAATTCGCATTCTCAACATATTTCTTTTAATGCGGAAAATTAGTATTTTAGGGGAGAGATCATTACTATTAAACAGTCAACTCATAAGAGATCATTACTGTGAAACAATCAACTCAATATAATAAATAAATAATTTACGCAGCGGAAAAATAAGAGACTTCAATTTGAAATATTATTGAGGATATAAAGCAAATAGTCCCGAACTTTTATAAATAACATTGGACTCCTCAATATAAGTCTCTATAAACATTTATAAATAGTTGACATGTAAAACTCTCCCACTTGATAGAGAATTATAGTTGAATTATAAATCCAAGATTTTTAAAAATATTTAATCAAATATTCAACTATTTTCTCTATCACACAATGAACATGTCAAACAATGTCACACTAAATTTATATTTTTCCATAATAGAACTCTAAAAATATTAAACTTGAAATACTCCCACTCAATAGAGGAAAATTTTAAAAATTGGAGTATATAACATGAAATCAATTAATCAGAGTTTCTAATTTTATAATATTCTGGAAAATAATATCACTTTTTAATATAATTGCATATTTATAATTTCAAAAGGAGTAGTAGATAATATTGAAAACAAATTTCTCCTTATATGCAATTATATAATATATCACACGGGGATAAATAGTTGCACCACTAACCTCGAATAGTGTGACATTTTCATCCTTACAAATAGAGTCAATGAACTTTTATGATTTTACGATTATCATAAAATCTCCGACGGTGTCTTCTCTATTCCAATATCAAACATTATACACAACCTGATCATGTCTACTCTTTCACCGATAAAACAGAGAACCAATTTGAAAATGCCCCATGACGGTTCTAATTCAAAGTCACTGTATGGCCGTCATAACGCTACAATTTCCTGTAATTATGCTTGAAATGCAACGAAAAAATCTCCATACCAATTTAAAGCATTGTCAACTCAGTTAAAATAAATGCCAAGTAGAAATACACAAACAGGATGTAATCAAAATATGGATACCAAATAGCACCCAAAATAAACCTTCGAGTAATGGACTGAAAAGTTGATAACAAAAAACAGCAGGTTGGCATCCTAGGCAACAATTAGCATGACTCTTGAAGAGATCAATCGTATAACTGAGTTGGTTTTGTTCTTCGATTGAAATACAAGAACTAACAATCTTTGCACAGTTTCAAATCCTTGTTCTTAAATTTAGTAGATAAAATTTTTAAGCAATCTAAACGGTGCTAGTATTTAGATGAAGTAACTTAGTAACACAATCCAAGAAACTCCAAACATCAACTTTAGCATTTTCCGTAACAGTCCAAGAAAAAAAAAAAACACTCAAGTCATGATTCAAGAATAAACATTGCAAACACTATAACAGTTTACACGAAACTTGTGCCCAAAATAATCCGTGCAAGTCTAAAATTAACATAGTTTAATGATCGATCAAACCGAAGAACGGCCATCATATTGATATAATCATACAAAAGGATGCAATATGTACATACTGAATTAAAAGTGGTTATTCTTGTTCCACATCTCAAATATAAGCAGAATTTATTAAGTCATGATTCGTAAGTTCCATGCTTATATGATGTTCCCATCACTTTGTATCTTAAAGAATATCAAGCAAAATTTTATTGGAAAATAGATTATGTAATAACACATAAAACAATTGAATCCCAATAACAAATGGTAAATAGGCAGCCGAATTGCATCAGAAAAACAATAATCAACTATTTTATTTTACAAATCAAATTGGGGTGATATATAATTTAGGGAACAAAAGTAATCACAAAAGCAACAAGGATAGGATTGTATATTTATCAAACGATAACCCCAAATTAAAGCACTTCAGATAAAATCGATTTGCCAAAGAGATTAATGATAGCCATGATATATGCACGAAGCAAATGATTTATTCCTACATAAATCTACAGTTATGGTCATGGCATATTCAATTTGTTCAAAGTTTGATTCTAATAGAATCGGTTCATTAAAAATTTCATGTGATAAAAATTAGGGTTCTAATCATATAAGCTCTGATACCACATGTAATAATTAACAATTTAGAGATCGATATATTATATGAAATTAGAACACACTTACTTGATAATCATAGTCACAAACCATCGTTACCGGAAGCCCACCAATATCGAAAACATCGATATACTAGACAAGGTCTTCCTTTGCCTATCACATGCTCCGGTCTTTGAGGTCTTTGATGGGTAAAACCACAAATGAGCTTATTGCGTTTGTCCGTGACGGCAAAGGGGACCTAGCCAATCTTATATAAGATCACAACCCTAGTACCACCCATCATGGACTCTAGAGTTGGGCCTACACTTTGTTTCTACACAAATCAGGATTAGTGTTCAAGCCCATTATTACTGATCACAATTATCGGGCTTAAGCATCATCAAATGGATCACAACAACATCAACCCGTTTTTATTAAAATCAAAAGCCACAATTGATTGCAGCCCACAAAATATCAGAAAATATTCTAACAGACACATCATGATATGATAAGTTAATCCTGAAGTTTATCATATCCTGTTTCTCTAGTTAAAATCTTTATCCTGAATTTGAGCTGGGTTACCAGCAGGATATGATAATATTTTTTTTTTATTCTATAAAATATATTTTAAAATAAAAAATTAATAAAATAATTAATTTTTAAATATATATATGTCTAGAACAGCCACTATCAAAGTACCAGGTTTCTCTTGAAGAAGCTCTCAAGCATGTATGAGCTATCAGACCTGTGATCTTCTTCTTTTCTCTCCATTCCTGTCTAGTTGTAACATTAGGAAAGGCAGGAGTATGTAGCTCTTGATAAACTCTTCTTGGATATCCGTGCAGCCTATAGCAGAAAGGCCTAATATGTCCTTTCCTTCCACAATGATGACATGTCCAATTATAGAACCTGGGCATAGGATGTTCCATGGGTTGTTGCGACAATCCTCCTGACACAAAGATTCTGTTGATTGGAGTGTGTATGGTGGCATTGTTGAACTTCATCTGCTGCTTTACCCTTTCATGTTCAAAACCAATGGACTTAGGTTTCCCATAGTTTTGTCTTTGTAACATTTCTTCAAAGGCATCAGTACCTTTGGTCATCATTTTGGCCACCTTTGTGACATGATCCAAGTCAGCATTTAACTTGGTCACTTCTTCTCTTTGTTCAGCAATCTTACTTAGGAGGTTGGATTTTTCAATCTCCAACTGATGAATTTGACTACTCTGATCTTCAACCTTAATGTTGAGATTATCAATGTTTGTGAGTAACTTATTTCTTTCAGCTTGCAGTCTGCCATTGATTTTCTTCTATTTCTCCAATGCTTTGCAAACCTCTATGCTTCTATTATGAAGATCTTTGTAAGTAGCTGCTAGTTCTTCATAAGTTACCTCATCATCACATGATTCTGAGTCAGATACACAAACTCCTGTTAATGCATTAACAAATTTAGCAGATTCTTCCTCCTCTGAATCTGTATCAGACCATGAAACCACAAGACTTTTCTTTTGTCTTTTTAGAAAGGTTGGACATTCTGTTCTGATATGGCCAAAACCTTCACATTCATGGCATCTTACTCCTCTTTCATCTTCATTTGTCTTTTTCTGAAAGCTGGACTATTTGTTGTTGTTGAATCTACCATTTGGCTTGGGCCTTTGGTCCACTTTCTTCATCAACTTGTTGAACTGTCTCCCAAGCATAGCCATAGACTCAGCTAAGCTTTCTTCACCTTCAGATTCGATTTGTAAGTCATCAGCAACATTCTTTGAAGCAAAGGCTAGATTCTTCTCTTTCTTTTCATTCCTCCTGTTCAAGCCAATTTCATAGGTCTGAAGTGATCCTATGAGTTCATCTAAATTTAGACTTGAGAGATCATGAGCCTCCTCAATGGCTGTCACCTTCATGTCAAATCTTTTAGGCAGTGATCTGAGTATTTTTCCAACTAGCTCCTCATCTGAGATAGGTTTTCCAAGTGCATCAAACGAATTTGCAAAGTCAAGCACATTCATTTGAAAGTCATGAATGGTTTCTTCCTCCTTCATTCTGAGATTCTCAAAATTTGTTTTGAGCATCTGAAGCTTAGATAGCTTAACTTTTGATGTTCCTTCATGAGCTTTTCTTAGGATTTCCCAGGCATGCTTAGCAGTAATACATCTCTTGACAAGCCTGAACATGTTAGCATCCACACCATTGAAAATTGCATACAAGGCTTTGGAGTTGCCAAGTGCAAGATCATCCTCATCTTTTGTCCATTCATCATATGGCTTTTTTACATCAGTTTTATTGCCATCCTTGTCAAGAACCATTGGTGGTTCCCATCCACGTAACACAGCCTTCCATGTCCTGCTGTCAATTGATTTTATGAAAGCCTTCATACGAGATTTCCAATAATCATAGTTCTCAGGACCTGTCAGTAAAGGGGGTTTAGACACTGACCCTCCTTCTTTATCCATTGTACCAGAAAGTACTTTCCCTGGAGCTCACCCAAAATAACAGAACAGGGTGCCTGCTCTAATGCCAATTGAAATTCTGGTATCACTAGAATTATGTTGCCTAAGATGTCCCAACAACTACTTTATGAATAATGTTGTTTCTATTGTTGGCACATCTTTTATAACATATAAAAACTGACAGAAAATAAATAAATGACACAAGTAATTGTTAACCCAGTTCAGCCAACTGCCTACTCTGGGGGATACCAATCCAGGAAGGAAATCCACTAATAGTTCTAGTTACTAAGACCTCCAGCAAACCCTAGGATTTACGCCTTAAACTAAGACCTCCAGCAAACCCCTGGTTTACGCCTTATAACCTCGACACTACTCATGCAACTTCTGCCTAGGAACTCCTAGACATGAGATCCCATCTCACTTCCACTCACACAACACAACCTGTGTTGATTATACAATGTTGGGAATGATGTGGCAACAACTTACCAAGACAATACTTCACTTTTGCTTAAAAGCTTCAAGTGAATCACACACGGTAAACTCCGTACTTCAAAGCTTAGGAGTAACCTTAAAAACAATAAACTCACTTCTTAACTCGTGTTATAGAATCCACAAGCAAGAATTACAATCAAACAATAAAAGACTCAACAAAGACTCAATATGTGTAACTAATACTTTTTCAAAATGAGATACTTAGTCTTGAGCTTGGTCTTCGTATATATAATGAATTAGCACGCTCCTCTTGCTTCATTACTGATAGGACGCTCCTTGAGAATCATAAAAGGTGATCTGATACTTTTTCAATCTTCATTAAGGATGTATCAAGACTTTCCAAAAGTGCTTAAAGGACTTTAGATGATAGGGTAAGTCATCCAGCTATTCCATTAAGTTTGTCTTATCCTTAAAGCTCCTGATCAGATCAAATCTTCATTAAGCGTGCTCTTAAGTGGATTTCCATATATAGCAGATGCTCTCATTAAATGCGCGAGATTTCCTTCAGCAAAAAGGATGTTGTAACATGTTTTCCAACATCTTGTTAGCATATTTGTTTTAGCAAAATTAAACCAATTTCAAATATCCAACACATTTAAAACACAATTGAATCAAAACCTATACAAAAACACAATCGAATCAATAAAAATCAAAATCAAGAACACATTCACTATACAAAAACCTAAAAAAAGAGAAATATAACATTGAAACCATAAGTATGGTTTTATGGTTTCAGTAAGTTATACACTGAAACCATTTACCAATATTAATGGTTTCAGTGTATATTTGTTTCTATCATATGTAGCTAGTCATGTGTATATTTATTTCAATTAGAAAGAACTACAATCTAATTGTTTACAAAAGACATTATAATCTAAAGTATGATAACATTCTTCAAGATATTTTAGCAAGTGATGCGGAAATGGGTAGTGAAACCAGTTCACATAACACCGTCTGAATTTTCCAGCTATAAAAGCGACTAATCCCAAGATTGGATAACGATAAAATAACAAGAGCAATGAATGGAACTTGAGCAAATTTGCATTCACAAACCAGCAGAACTGTCAAGGTGGCCCCGTCTGAATTCAGGTATGGCACCTGAACTATTTTCTTCTAACAAAGAAAACTGACCACAGTTTCTGCAAGGTTGTGAAAGCAATGATTCTGCTAATACTGGCCAAATGAAGATACAGAAAGGGAAACACACACACATAGATCAAATAATGTTATTCTCAAAATTAATATAATCACCCAAAATTGACATTCCCTTGGCCAGTTACAAATTGTAGTGGATTCTAATCATCATATATTCTCAGAGATACACAAGCATGCCACAAACAGTAACATAGAGCCAGTGAGCCACTTAATATATTTTTTAACCAGTTACTAAGGTGTTTTTATCCTTCTAGTGCAACCTAACGATAGACACATATGACACAAGCCATCAACATCAAGTTGCAGCAGGATTAAAACTGGAAAGCTCCAACAAAGCTATCTGTTTTTCTTAATGTAAATATCTTTCTATAATATCAACAAACAAAAAAAAGTTACATTATATCATCTTAGTTCATGCCAACGTCCAATCATGTATGTTTAACATTTTCTTACAAAAAATGAACACAGAGGTATCCATATATATTTAACTCAACTAATTATAGGCATAGTAATGAGGTATCCATTGACATAGTGGTACCAATTCTGTGTGTTTCTCCTAGTGCTACCTCATTTTTCATCAATAAATATATACCATTAGATTACAAAACTATGAGCATTGTATTCACCATTCTCCATTGTCACAACAATTACAAAATGCTACAAAGAAAACAAGAAAATCAAGAAAATATTGATTTTAGAGTACTTATCTGATATTCAAGAACAATTTCAAGTAAAGACTAAAAAAGAGTGAACCAACCTTCACTTAATCAAGAAGAGTTACCACATAAATCTTCTAAAATCCAAACATTTGACAACTTTGCAAAATAGGTAGTTGCCTTGGCCTTTGAGAACCTATAAAACCACAAACTTTGCAACCTGAAAAACAAAAACATAATCATTTTGATTAGAGTATCATCAAATATCAAATATGGTCTTAAAAGTTTAACAAAGCTACTCCAATTTTTATGAAAACAAGAATAAGAACCAAACCAGAAGTATATGCTAGAATAATGTCAATGTCAAAAGCATGCATTGAATTAGAGTATTGTCATGTGAAAGAGAATGCACTGATAAGAAAAACGCACAAAACATCATTGAGGTGCAGTCTTACTTTAGTTGCTAATCAGAATACCAAAATTTTCAATGTGGAACTCAATTTGGGAACTCGCATAAGATTTTGAAAAGTTTTGCATCATCAAATTACAGTATAATACACAAAATCAATGTTAATTATTTCAACAAACAGCAGATTGAATTAGGTTAGTTATGAATCGTGATAATTGATTAATCTATATAAATTGAATTTGCAAGTAAGAAAACCGAAGAAACGAAGAATTGCGGTTTAGAAAAAGGAGGAATCTAGTACCATTTGATTACGGCGAATGACGGCGAGATTACGGCGAGATTACGAACGGAGAAGACGACGGCGAGATTCAGAGAGAATCGCGATGTTGAGACCTTGAGAGAGCTTGAGACTGTGATCCTGTGTGACTCAGGGTCAGATGTGAGACATTCAGATCAATACACGTGTATAATCATGATCGGATGGCTGTCACCACCTTATGCACTGTGCATAAAAATACCCTTATGGATATTAACTTTTACCCTCGTCCACTTATTCACATTTAAGGTGTATTTTCTAGCCACTAGACTACTTACAAAAAAAAAAAAAAACGCGTTGGTGTTCAGAGGAAAGGAGACTCTAAACTAAAGAGAAGACTATTACAGTGTTACAGCAGGGAGACTCTAAACTAAAGAGAAGACTATTACAGTGTTACAGCAGGGAAACTAGCATGAAATTTCCTGGAAACTACCACGCAATAAATACCAGCGTGATGTGAGGAGTACTTACTTATATAGTAATATAGTATAGTGTTCCACCAAATACACACACATCCATAATTTGAACAAAATAATTAACTACTAGCTAATTCATCAAATCATAACCTTGTGATTAGTGCAGTGTAGCACTTTGAATTTCATAATGGCTATGCAACCTTACACAGGTGCTTCTTCTTCTTCTTCTTCTTCTTCTTCTTCTTCCTCGGTGGTATCTTCGAAAAAATTTGATGTTTTTATTAGCTTTCATGGTAAGGATACTCGTATAAAATTCACAAGCCATCTTTATGTTGCTCTGAGCAAGTACTTTCGAACCTTTATTGACGAAAAAGAGCTTGAAAAAGGAGATGAGATCTCTTCAGCACTTGTCAAAGCCATTGAGGAGGCATATGTATCTGTAGTCGTTTTCTCAAAAAACTATGCTTCCTCAAAATGGTGCTTGAATGAACTTGTCAAAATTCTTGAATGCAAGAAAGATCAAGGCCAAATTGTGATACCTGTTTTCTATGAAGTAGATCCATCAGATGTGGGGAATCAGAGAGGGAGTTATGGACAAGCTTTTGAAAAACATGAGCAAGATTTGAGGCAGAGCAAAGACAAGTTGCAGAAATGGAGAAATGCTCTCACTGAAGCAGCCAAATTATCTGGATGGCACTTTCAAAATGACAGGTAAAATGCATGCAAATACTTGATTATTTCTATAGATTAACTTTGTTCATTACAAATTTATGTTTGTGCATTTTTTAAAACATTCTCATGGGTAGTACAGTATAAAACATTCTTCCTAAACATAAATTTAATAGTATGAACATTGCCAGAGAAATAAAAATTAGAGCATCAATTATGTTATGTTGGGTCTTGACATCGGGCCTTGAACAACTTCACAAGTGAGTTGTACATCACACTATAACCAAAAACCTTAAGACGTTAGGTTTATGGGTCATCTCACTTATAAACCATTCAGCATTCAATGTTTCATCCGATGTGAGACTCAACTCACACTTGAAATACCAACATGCTCTTCCTAAACTATCGCATTATCTCCAAATAACTTCTCAAATAAAATTTATAATTTTAGTCCCTAACATCTTAATAGTAGAGACTAAATTGACAAATTTTATTACTTTAAAGACTACTCGTTATATTTACACAATTTAAGACTATGTTTGGATATCAGTGGTATGCGATGGAATGGAATCAAAGAGTAACTAAATAGAGTCCCATGTTTGGATTTGTAAAAAGTGAATGGAATGGAACATAAAGGAATCCATTCTATCATATACCATTCCATAATTGTTATTTTTTGACAAGTAAGGTAATACATTTTAAATTTTAATTATGTCATTTGAGTTTTAGTCCTTGTATTTTAAAAATCTTTCATTTTACCACTACACTTTCATTTCATTTTATAAAATCCTTTTTGAGTCAGGATCCGTCGACACCAATTAGTTTAAAACCAAATGTTACACCTCTCAATAACGTTTTAACCGATATAAATTTTATAAAATCCAAAATCAGTTGATATGCTATTGAGACACATAAAGATTAACCGCATTTAAAAAAAAACAAAAACTGTTGATTTTGATGTATTTCAATAACATATCAAACAATTTTGGATTTGTTTGAAATTTTACATAAATGATCCATATGATATAAACTTTCAATCCAACGGTGGATTTTATAAAATTTATATCGGTTAAAACGTTATTGAGGAGCGTAAGTATAACATTTGGTATCAAACTAATTAGTGTCAACAGATCTGACTCTTTTAAAAATAGTTCACGAGCCCATTTTTTGGCTGATGTGTCATGTTTTTTGCACAAGTGGCACTGATGACTGTGTTTCAAACATGCCGACTCATAAAAAATATTACTATGGAAGGACAAAAATGCCCTTAAAAAACATAGAAAGATGAGTTAGTAAAAAAACATAGAAAGAGGGACTAAAAAAACATTAAAAAAAAATGACATATTAGCTAAAAAATAGGCTCGAAGACTATTTTAAAATGAAATGAAATTGCAGTGGCAAAATGAAAGGTTTTTAAAATGCATGGAATACAACTCAAATGATTTGGAAGTGCAGGAACCTTTTGCATATTTATGCCTTGATTGTTTTTTTTTTTTTTTTTTTAATTTTTTATTTCTTTCTTGCTCTATTGAGATTGAACATAAATTTTATATAAATTGTTTTTATTTGTGCAACAACAATGTTGACCTTCTTCTCCCCTTCCATTCATATGTTAGGATTGAATCAAATTTCATCAAGGACATTGTTGAAGATGTTTTGCATCGTAAACTCCCATTTGAAGTTAATAAGAAAATTGTTGGAATTGAGAAAAAGTATGAAGAGATTGAATTGTTACTGAATATTGGATCAGGTGATGTTAGAACCCTTGGATTATGGGGCATGGGTGGCATAGGAAAGACCACTCTAGCCAAATATGCATATGCTAAACTGTCTTTTCAATTTGAACGTCATTGTTTACTGGAAAATGTAAGGGAAAAATCTAACAAGTCTGGAGGACTCTCAGCTTTACGTAAAGTTTGTCTTTATGAATTGTTTGATCTTCCACTTAATGCACGTTATGTATGTTGGAAAAATATTAGACATAGAATTATTTCATTACAATAAATCAAAGAAATATTACAAAAAATAAATATGATACATAATAAAATAAAATTATAGAACAAGAAGAACTTATCGCATTATTGACTGAGGCGTGCAAATGCACTGGGCTTAAGAGTATTTCGCCGCCACAGGTAAGTTACCCGGTGCAGTTGGCCTCATAGCTAATACCCTCCAGGATACAACAGTCACATCTTGCTAGCACTGCATGTGAATTAGCAAGGTCTCAAGAACCACTTTTTTGGATGCTCAAGGGAACTTATTATTTTATTTGTGTTACTTATTTACATATCATTATTCTGCCTCTAGAGAGCTTAATCGTAATCTTTATATATAAGCCAAACCTAGGATCACCTCTCATGCATGTTAACGTTGCAATATCCTTTCTTCATGCCAACCCATGATTCCTATTTAATTACTATCCGTTATTTTTCTTATTAATTTTGCCTTGAATGAATTTAAGGCACTAAGTAGCAACGGATGACCAAGCCAAGCATAAATCAAATTAATACAACAATTAATATAATAATTGTATATAAAATAATATGATTAACTTTAAAATAAATTAATATAAGATAAAAAAAAAACCAACAATCCCCCACAATTTATTTTAAAGTTTTAAATTTTAAGTTTTAAGTGTTCCCAAGAGCGTGAAAAATCAACGCATAAGCACTAGTGTCTTTTGGACTATGAACTAGCACATAGAGCAAATGAAATTTGATCCACTAGAATGTCGGTGAGATTATAACCTCTATGAACCTCATTCCGTATGTGAAACAGTGACTTCATCACTCACATTGATCTCTCGTCCAAAGTTGTTCAACGCGGTGTGGTGCATTTTGGCCTTGCACCTATTCCTGGATTTCATGAGTGGCTCTAGAAAGTCTGCCCAAGCTTTCATGGAAGCGGCCTCACCTCAACACTCATATAGGTGAATCTATCAAGTGTACACCACAGTCAAGCACACCACTCATTCATGAGCTATAGATTCATTAAGAGAAAAACCCAACCTCCATCGCTGTAGTATACACTATCCTACACCATAGGGATGAACTCAAATAGAAATTGGATAGTGTCTCCTCAAATTGACAAGTGACTTGTTCTTACCCATATAAACATAGCCTTGCGAATTTTCACAATCTATGTTGGGTTACCATCACTCTCAATTTTTGTATTGGACATAAATCCATCCCCCTCAATGTATATATCATCCACTAGTTTCTTGCTCAGTGGGATTATCACATGATCCTTTATATATATCACTTAACAGCTGTTTCACAAAATTATACATTGACTAAGACGTCTCTTAGTCAGTATCTCATTTATAGTTTCTATTTCTATTTCATTTCATGTCATATTTATCAAAAGTTTCTATTTCATTGGTTGTATTACTCATTAATCCATATTAATGAGATTTATTGCACGTTTCATTGGCATAGAATTAAGAGTAACAGGAATACACAAACAAAGCAAAACGAACAAAGCAAAACGAGCACGTTTCAAAAGAATACTCTTAAGATTGTTGGATAAATATGACATAGAATTATTTTATTAATATAAATCAAAGAAATATTGATACAAATATATATAATACATAATAAAATAAAAATATAGAACAAGAAGAACTTATCGCATTATTGACTGAGGCGTGCAATGCACTGGGCTTAAGAGTATTTCGCCACCACAGGTAAGTTACCCGGTGCAGTTGGTCTCATAGCTAATACTCTCCAGGATACAACAGTCACTTCTTGCTAGCACTGCACGTGAATTAGCAAGGTCTCATAGAACTACTTTTTGGATGCTCGTGGGAACTTAGTATTATTATATATTTTACTAGTGTCACTTCATTTCCTCTCTTCTTACTCTCTCTCGTTCACCCTTATATATATATACTGATCAGTCTTCCTTGTATATGCAATATATCATTGCTTAATCTTTCTCCCAAGGCAAAACCATAATTAAAATATTTATTAAGATTGATTGAGTATTACTGCCACAATAAAAAAGAAACTGCTAATTGACTAAGCAAATAATAACGTTCATCACCAATCAATATAATAATAACAATAATAATAATAATAATAATAATAATAATAATAATAATAATAATAATAATAATAATAATAATAATAATAATAATAAAATAACTCTAAAATAAATTAATAAAAAATCCAACAATCCCCCACAATTTATTTTAAAGTTTTAGTTTTTAAAATGTTCCCAAGAGCGTGAAAAATCAACGCATAAGCACTAGTGTCTTTTGGACTATGAACTAGCACATAGAGCAAATGAAATTTGATCCACTAGAATGTCGGTGAGATTATAACCTCTATGAACCTCATTCCGTATGTGAAACAGTGACTTCATCACTCACATTGATCTTTCGTCCAAAGTTGTTCAACGCGGTGTGGTGCATTTTGGCCTTGCACCTATTCCTGGATTTCATGAGTGTCTCTAGAAAGTCTGCCCAAGCTTTCATAGAAGCGGCCTCACCTCAACACTCATATAGGTGAATCTATCAAGTGTACACCACAGTCAAGCACACCACTCATTCATGAGCTATAGATTCATTAAGAGAAAAACTCAACCTCCATCGCTGTAGTATACACTATCCTACACCATAGGGATGAACTCAAATAAAAATTGGATAGTGCTCCTCAAATTGACAAGTGACTTGTTCTTACCCATATGAACATAGCCTTGCGAATTTTCACAATCTATGTTGGGTTACCATCACTCTCAATTTTTGTATTGGACATAAATTCATCCCCCTCGATGTATATATCATCCACTAGTTTCCTGCTCAGTGGGATTATCACAGGATCCTTTATATATTTATCACTCAACAACGCGCTGTTTTACAAAATCACAATACATTGACTAAGACGTCTCTTAATCAATATTTCATCATTTATTTTCAATTGTACATCTATGATATATTATCATAGGCTTACTTAGATAAATTCTAAGCAACAACACCTCCACTAAGGGAGAAATTAAATCTATATTTAGATTTATTGGCATAGGTCTACTTGAAAATTTCCAAGTGACAACTCCCCCACATTTGGTATAATTAATTTTCCAAACAAATTATTTATCCAAGTCAACTCGAAATAATTTCAAGCGACAAACCCCCACATTGGAAAAATAAATCCACACAAATAGTTATTTTCTTATCGACGGGTTTCTTTAAACATCATTGTATTATTCTAATACAATGGATACTCCACAATATATATACTTTTCTATATTTCATAATGATGACATTCGGTCATTTGTTATTTTTAATTATAATTTTAATGCTTTTTAGTTAGTTTTAAGGAGTTTTACATGGTCAAAGAGAAGAATATTTGAAGAAATTGATATATAAAGGAGTTTGAAGACTAAAGACCACATGAGATAAAACTTGGAAAAAAAATTCAAGTTTTAGAAGTAAGTCTCGCGTGAGTTCTCTGTTTTTCTCGCGTCGCGACAAGTTTTCAATAGGGGTGCGATTTCTTGTTCCCACAAGCACATGACGTCAGCCACGCGTCACCTAGGGAGACAACTTGCAACAGCATGACACGATTTGATTACTTATGAATGACGTGTTAGTCAAATCTACAATTTGTGGGATTTGATCTAAATTTATATGGCACAATTTTAACACGTTAGGCAGCCTATATATAGGCCTTTTGATCATAGAAAAAGGGGATTATCACTTCCTGAGAGAAAAAAAAGAGGACGAGCAGCAAAGAGAAGAAAAACGCAGGGTTTCGCCGTCGAAGCAATTCATCGGTTATTCATGTATAATTTTCTTAACTCTTTTGTTATGTCAATTATTATTATGAGTAACTAATCTTATCAGATTAGGAATTATAGATGATTCTCTTTGAAACTATCTGAGCCATGTAACTACGTGTTCTAGTTTATTCAATGAAAACTTATAATTATTCAGTTAATCTCGTGTTTATTGTTTTTCGTTGATTGATCACTTTCGAATTGATTTTAAGTTATAAATCACTATTGACCCTAGGGTTTATACTGGAACTAGATTAATTGTTTGTCAATCGTAATTGCTATAGGAATATAGAATTAATTGGCATGATTGTTAATATAACGTTCGTTAAAGCTTTTGATAATATTAGTTTCGCCTAAGGAATTAGGGTACTTTATTAGATAAACGAGATTGATGAGCCAAGGAATTGGACTCGGTCTATTTTGTTATATTGTCGTAATTATAAGAATTTCATTGTTGAGGGCTAGAACCTAGAGTACCAGTTAGGGACAAAGAGAGGATTCAAAATAATTCCTAATCGTCTTTCTCTCATAAAAGTTTACGTTTCAACTTTCTTGCAATTTTAATTATTGTCATTGTTACTACAAATCAATCTGAAAACCCCCCTTTGCAATTTATTTATTAATCCTAATTTAATTTAATTGTCTAGTTGAAAATAAGAACAATCCCTGTGGATACGAATCTTATAAATTTTATTACTTAACGACGAATTTAGTACACTTGCTAAAATTGTCATCAAGTTTTTGGCGCCGTTGCCGGGGATTGTTGATTAATTTCCACAAGGCAATTTCGTTTTATTTAGGATTTACTTATTTTTAGTTTTTTTAGTTTTTTTTTTAAAAAATAAAAAATAAAAAATTTAAAAAATCATACTTTATTTATTCATATTGAACAGTGCTATTGAGGTATTTTCTTGTTGTTTATGCGAGGTAAAAAAGTTGCAACAAAGCTTCTTTTTGATTCTGAAATCGAGAAGACTGCAAAGGCGAACAGGAAAGCAGTACGGTTAGCACGGTTAGCTGAGCAAGAGCTGGCTGAAGTATCAAAAGGAATTCCATCAGACACAGGTTCTCAGTTTGAAGAAGAAGGCACGATGGCCGATGACCCACCACCGCCGCCTAGGCGTACCATGGGAGACTATTGTCGCAGAACAGATGCAGGACAAATTTCTATGGGGTTCCAACCGGCGAATCCTGTGACATTTGACATCAAGAATATAGTTCTCACCGGGCTAAGGGATAAACAATTTGATGGAAGTGCAACCAGAGATCCATGGGAGCATCTGGAACGCTTTTATGAGACATGTACTATGTGTCGTCCTGAAGGTTACACTGATAGTCAAATAAAACTCAGGTTGTTTGGGTTTACTTTGATGGGAAGAGCAAAAGACTGGTTGCAGTGTATTCCGAGTGGTACCATAAACACTTGGAAAGAGCTCGAAGATAAATTTTTGGAGCGTTATTTTACTAATGATATGTTTCTGGCAAGAAGGGCTGATATTACTGATTTTGAACAGGGCGAGTCAGAGTCTCTATATGAAGCCTACGAGCATTTCAAATTGTTATTGAGGAAATGTCCGAATCACTCTTTGGACAACATGGAACAAATGCAGATATTTATCAGAGGTCTGAGAATGCAATCCAGAATGCTTATAGATGCCTCAGCGGGAGGTACAATTAGAAATAAAAATGAGGATGAAGTCAGACAATTGGTGGAGAACATGTGCATGAATGAGTATCATTCCAAAAGTGACAGGAAGAGAGGTGTGATCGCAGTTGACACAAACACAGCTCTACTAGCCCAGATCGAGATATTAAACAAAAAGTTAGCTGCAAAGTCTTTAGCAGAGGCGAATGCTAGTCAGGTTCAAGAAGTCAAATGTGATTTTTGCCACGGGCCACACGCTAATGGAAGGTGTTCACCTGAAGCTGGAGAAGTTAATTATGCCGGAGGATATCAGAAAAATAACCCTTATTCCAACACATATAACCCAGGTTGGAAAGATCACCCTGATCTGCAGTGGGGTAATCAAGGTAATTTTTCTCAAGGGAACTCTCAAAATCCACCATCTAGAAAATCATCTCCCTTGGAAGAAACAATTAATAAGTTCATGCAGATGACTCAGAGTAACTTTGAAGCCATGAGAGCCAGTCAAGAAACATCCAACAGAAATCATGAAGCTTCCATCCGAAATCTTGAAACACAAATTGGGCAAATATCAAAACAGGTGGCTGCTCAGTCTAATGGGGGTTTTGCTGGAAACACATTGGATAATCCAAGGAACGAGAGTTGTAATGCCATTGGGTTGAGAAGTAGAGTTGTACCATCGGTAGTAAGTAAAAAGAGTGAGAAAATAAAAGAGTCTGAAGTAGAGAAAAAGATTGTAAATGATGGAGAAGTAGAAAAAGAGGGTGGAGTCGAAAAAAATGAGAGACTAGAGGAGGAAAAAAATGAGAATGAGAATAAGGGAAACACTGAGGGAGAAGTCGAAAAGATAGAAAAATTAATTGATGCAGATTCGATGCTCAGAAAAACCAAAGCCCAACTTCTCAAGGAACATGGGAAAGAGCAGGTAATTCCTTCTTATGTGAAGCTTCCATATCCTCACCTTAAGAAAAAGAAAGAAAAGGAAGAAGGGCAATTCAAAAGGTTCGTAGAGGTGTTCAAAAATTTGCAAATTAATGTTCCCTTCAGTGAAGCTTTGGAGCAGATGCCGATATATGCCAAGTTTATGAAAGATCTCTTGTCAGGTAAGAGGAAACTTAGGGATGACGAGAATGTTACCTTGTCTGAGGAGTGTAGTGCAATTTTGCAAAGGAAGCTTCCCCCGAAGTTGAAAGACCCTGGGAGTTTCACTATTCCGTGTTCAATTGGTAAGGTAAAAGTTGAAAGAGCTCTTTGTGATTTAGGCGCTAGTATTAATTTGATGCCGCTATCCATGGTAAGGAAGCTTGATTGTGGGGAACCTAAGCCAACAAAAATGACTCTGACATTGGCTGATCGCTCCATCACGTATCCCTATGGAGTTCTTGAAGACGTGTTGGTAAAAGTTAATGATTTATTTTTTCCAGCCGATTTTGTTATACTTGATATGAATGAAGACTCAGAAGTCCCCTTATTGTTGGGAAGACCATTCTTGGCTACCGGTAGAGCGTTGATAGATGTGGAGTTAGGTGAGCTAATGTTGAGGTTTCAAAATGAACAAGTGACTTTTAATGTATTTGAGTCTATGCGTCATCAGAATGAAAACCCTCAATGTTACCAGGTTGGTGTAGTTGAAGAGTTAGAGGAGGAAATTGCTCAAGATGAGCCACCAATTAGATCAATCAAGCAAGTTAATGTTCTTGTTGAAGAAAACAAAAAGAAGGGAGGAAGCATGAAACAGATGAAAGCTCCTATGGAAACTCCAAAAACACCTCTGAAAAAGAAAAGAAAAAAATGGAGGAACAAGTGGGAGAGGTTTAGGAAGCTGACACTTGAAAATTTGGTCTTTGTTTCTAAAAAGGATGATATATGCCCCAAGAAGGAAGAAACCAAGGTTGAAATAACTATCAAGTATCCACCCTAACATTGGTGGGTAGATCGTCAAGCTCGGGACGTTAAACACGCGCTTGATGGGAGGCAACCCATCCGGTATGTTTTATTTCAGTCTTTATTTTTAGTAAAAAAAAAAAAAACAAAAAACAAAAAAAAAAGAAAAAAAAAACAACAAAAAAGAGAGACTATCAATGATGTCATCTGCTGACAATCCCGTGTGTTTCATCTTTCTGTTGTCTTGTTTATTATCAAGTTTAATGTTTTTATGTCTTTTCAGAATTGTCAGTGTGTTAATACCTGAATTTGCATGATGAAAATCTCTTAGACTTGCACATAAAAGAATAACAGACGTGTGACTGCTCATGAAAGTGCGATGGTTAAAGAGACAAAGAGATGAATTGGAAAGATGGAGTTTTGCACGGTGTACTAGTTCAATCTTCAGATACCTCAACTGGTGAGCATATTGAGCCAAATAAATTCCACGGTATACTTTTTCTTTCACATCTTATGAGTGAATCCATGCTTTGTATATTTTCTAGAACTTGCAACTATTCTCTACTGTTGATTGGTTTTGCATTTACACACATAGAGGCATATTTGTTTGGTACTCTGAGCCTTTTCAAGCTACCCTGTTTATTATTTATCCGTTGCTAAACCATTTCGAGCCTAAAAAAATAATCCCTTTTCTTTCGGTGACATACCAAATTATAAGCCTTGTAGACCTGAAATTTTTTATCTGTTTGCCCTCTTTGGAGTTTGGTAGAAACTTTAAATTTTCTTGTCATGGCATCATTTTAAGTTTGGGGTTGCTTTTGGAATTAGCAACATCTTAAGTTTGGGGTAGGGGTACTAGAGAACTAAAAAAAAAAAAATGATAAGAGACTCACAAAAATAATTGAGTTTTCTTCAAAAAATAAAGAGCCATTAATCATGAAAAATAGTGGCATCTACAAAAAAAAAAAAAGAGAAAAAAAATATTTGAAAGATAAGTTCTCTAGGTACCTTATTAACAATGAATTGAGCCCTGGTAATGATAATGCTTCAACAAGGAATAGTAGTGGATACCTAACTCCAATTTAGCCTACTTTTCCTAAAATTATCCCACCATTTACCCAAGCCAAGTTATAACCCTCAAGACCTCAAAAATGTGTGTGATGTCTTTACTTTGATTGACGTTTAGAATTTTTTTTCAAGCTTATGGTAAAATAGCATTTGCATGTTGATGGAGTGAATACCCTGTCAAATTGAGTGAATTGGTGAGTGAGAGATAAGGTTGAACCTTGAACATCGTGTGGAACGGTCATTCGACTGAATCTGATTGAAGTCTTGGAAGCCAAAGTGTTGATTGAGCATGATCACTGAAGTTAACACCGGTGGTTCTATTGCCGGATGAAGAGAAAAAAGTTTATGAGATTTTTATCATTCAAATTAATTTGTTAATTCCCTGATAGTTTTGTTTTGACAGGCATGTCACTTGAGGACAAGTAACAGTTCAAGTTTGGGGTTGTGATGACATTCGGTCATTTGTTATTTTTAATTATAATTTTAATGCTTTTTAGTTAGTTTTAAGGAGTTTTACATGGTCAAAGAGAAGAATATTTGAAGAAATTGATATATAAAGGAGTTTGAAGACTAAAGACCACATGAGATAAAACTTGGAAAAAAAATTCAAGTTTTAGAAGTAAGTCTCGCGTGAGTTCTCTGTTTTTCTCGCGTCGCGACAAGTTTTCAATAGGGGTGCGATTTCTTGTTCCCACAAGCACATGACATCAGCCACGCGTCACCTAGGGAGACAACTTGCAACAGCATGACACGATTTGATTACTTATGAATGACGTGTTAGTCAAATCTACAATTTGTGGGATTTGATCTAAATTTATATGGCACAATTTTAACACGTTAGGCAGCCTATATATAGGCCTTTTGATCATAGAAAAAGGGGATTATCACTTCCTGAGAGAAAAAAAAGAGGACGAGCAGCAAAGAGAAGAAAAACGCAGGGTTTCGCCGTCGAAGCAATTCATCGGTTATTCATGTATAATTTTCTTAACTCTTTTGTTATGTCAATTATTATTATGAGTAACTAATCTTATCAGATTAGGAATTATAGATGATTCTCTTTGAAACTATCTGAGCCATGTAACTACGTGTTCTAGTTTATTCAATGAAAACTTATAATTATTCAGTTAATCTCGTGTTTATTGTTTTTCGTTAATTGATCACTTTCGAATTGATTTTAAGTTATAAATCACTATTGACCCTAGGGTTTATACTGGAACTAGATTAATTGTTTGTCAATCGTAATTGCTATAGGAATATAGAATTAATTGGCATGATTGTTAATATAACGTTCGTTAAAGCTTTTGATAATATTAGTTTCGCCTAAGGAATTAGGGTACTTTATTAGATAAACGAGATTGATGAGCCAAGGAATTGGACTCGGTCTATTTTGTTATATTGTCGTAATTATAAGAATTTCATTGTTGAGGGCTAGAACCTAGAGTACCAGTTAGGGACAAAGAGAGGATTCAAAATAATTCCTAATCGTCTTTCTCTCATAAAAGTTTACGTTTCAACTTTCTTGCAATTTTAATTATTGTCATTGTTACTACAAATCAATCTGAAAACCCCCCTTTGCAATTTATTTATTAATCCTAATTTAATTTAATTGTCTAGTTGAAAATAAGAACAATCCCTGTGGATACGAATCTTATAAATTTTATTACTTAACGACGAATTTAGTACACTTGCTAAAATTGTCATCACATAATATCTCTCAAATATTAAAATCTTGGGCTCAAATACGCCAAATGGTTTTTCAATGCATAACAGATGCAGCTGTCTTTTCTTTGAATAGGGAGAGACTCAATGTTGCCAAATTTTCAATATTGCTATGCTTCAGTTGCAAACTTACTGCATCACTCAAATTATCATTAGTGCACACAATAGATATTAGGCAAAAAATAATCTTTCATGATAAATAAAATTTTAACACACATTAACTTTAATTCTCAAATATAAATATGCCCCCATATCAAAATATATTTCACACAAATTCAAGTGAACATCAATTTAATTTCTACTCAATAAAATTTCAACCTTAAATCTATTATCAATTTTGCACAATTAAATCAATAAAACTATTGAGGGCAAATAATATTGAAATACACAAACAAGCACAATAAAAACTCAGACACGAGCGTAAAGAATTACACAAACTTTTATTTATATTTTTCCATCAATTTATATTGATCCAAACATTACACTTTATTACAAATAAAATACATGCATCCATATACTTCTCAATTTACTAACAATAGAGAACACAATTAAGTAATATTTCACATTAAACTAAAATTTTCCAAATAGATATATTTTCACACATAAATTATTATATTAAACATGTCATGATAAAATTCTTATTATGAGTTGTATAACCCACACACTTTCACACAGATTAAACAAGTGCACATACATATATCATCTTGAATTCACAAATGCCAATTTCAAAATATAAAATACTAGAAACTCTAAATATGTTAACATGATAATAAACTCAATATAAACCCCCCCTTATTTTGACAGTTGCATATTGATAAAAAATAATAATAACGTGTCATATTGAAAACAAATGACACACAAATTCGGCATAAAAAAAAATTACTTCAAGTCAATACACAATTTTATAAGCACCGAACAAAGCAAAACGAGTAACAGCTTGAAATTCATAAAATTACTATATCACTAAGCATATTCAAAACAAGTTCACAATTTGAACATATCATTTCCACAAAAAATTAAGTACTCATATCCACCGATTCATAGCATATGTACAAATAAGGCACTCAAACATATGGACATGGTTTGTAACTAACACAAATAAATCATCCTTAAATAAAGAGAATTAAATAAGGTAGAATAGATAGAACCTGGATAAAATATATATATGAAGATACAACTTTCAGAAACTTATTCACCATTTTCCCGGAGCATCAGGTTAACCAAACTCCAGATATATTGCCCACAATTTCAATTTTAACTAGTGATAAAAATCAACGCAACATGACACTGATGGGGATGACTATTCTCAAAACCTTTTAAGCACCATGTAGACAAGCATATACTGGAACTCCTAATTCCCACAATATTCTTATTACAGGTATCTATCAAGACCAAAATTTATTATTGTATCACCAATCGAATATAAAGGCAAAACAGAACATAATAAAATTTCTCCACTACTGATTGCGCCAATCATTTTTCATTAGCAGCCCTATAAACAAATCTCAAAATAAAATTAGTAACATACTTTATAATAATAATAGTAATAATAATTCTATGCCAATTAAAAAATAAATACTCTTAAAGATGTCTTATTCTATGTCATATTACTCATTATTTTTAAGTTTAAGAATCATTATTTTTTAATTATTAATAATAATGCACGTTTCATAATTGGTTATTCAAGTTAGCCGTTTCTATTTCATTGGTTGTATTACTCATTAATCCATATTAATGAGATTTATTGGTTGGCAAGTGAATGCAAGAGGTATCCTAGAAATTCTTACTATATAAGGGACACGATGGTTAAAATGATAGAGGGAGTAGAATGAATAAGGTAGACAACAAGAGTTATATTAGAAAATTATAATAATAATACTACAAGTTCCCTTGAGTATCCAAAAAGTAGTTCTATGAGACCTTGCTAATTCACGTGCAGTGCTAGCAAGATGTGACTGTTGTATCCTGGAGGGTATTAGCTATGAGACCAACTGCATCGGGTAACTTACCTGTGGTGGCGAAATACTCTTAAGCCCAGTGCATTTGCACGCCTCAGTCAAATCGATAAGTTCTTCTCATTCTATATTTTATTTTATTATAAGTCTATTTATCTGTAATAATAATTTCTCTTATTTATTTATTTGATAATAATTCTATGTCATAATATTTTTCCAACAATCTTAAGAGTATTTATTTTTTAATTGGCATAGAATTATTATTACTATTATTATTATAAAGTATGTTACTAATTTTATTTTGAGATTTGTTTATAGGGCTGCTAATGAAAAATGATTGGCGCAATCAGTAGTGGAGAAATTTTATTATGTTCTGTTTTGCCTTTATATTCGATTGGTGATACAATAATAAATTTTGGTCTTGATAGATACCTGTAATAAGAATATTGTGGGAATTAGGAGTTCCAGTATATGCTTGTCTACATGGTGCTTAAAAGGTTTTGAGAATAGTCATCCCCATCAGTGTCATGTTGCGTTGATTTTTATCACTAGTTAAAATTGAAATTGTGGGCAATATATCTGGAGTTTGGTTAACCTGATGCTACGGGAAAATGGTGAATAAGTTTCTGAAAGTTGTATCTTCATATATATATTTTATCCAGGTTCTATCTATTCTACCTTATTTAATTCTCTTTATTTAAGGATGATTTATTTGTGTTAGTTACAAACCATGTCCATATGTTTGAGTGCCTTATTTGTACATATGCTATGAATCGGTGGATATGAGTACTTAATTTTTTGTGGAAATGATATGTTCAAATTGTGAACTTGTTTTGAATATGCTTAGTGATATAGTAATTTTATGAATTTCAAGCTGTTACTCGTTTTGCTTTGTTCGGTGCTTATAAAATTGTGTATTGACTTGAAGTAATTTTTTTTTATGCCGAATTTGTGTGTCATTTGTTTTCAATATGACACGTTATTATTATTTTTTATCAATATGCAACTGTCAAAATAAGGGGGGGTTTATATTGAGTTTATTATCATGTTAACATATTTAGAGTTTCTAGTATTTTATATTTTGAAATTGGCATTTGTGAATTCAAGATGATATATGTATGTGCACTTGTTTAATCTGTGTGAAAGTGTGTGGGTTATACAACTCATAATAAGAATTTTATCATGACATGTTTAATATAATAATTTATGTGTGAAAATATATCTATTTGGAAAATTTTAGTTTAATGTGAAATATTACTTAATTGTGTTCTCTATTGTTAGTAAATTGAGAAGTATATGGATGCATGTATTTTATTTGTAATAAAGTGTAATGTTTGGATCAATATAAATTGATGGAAAAATATAAATAAAAGTTTGTGTAATTCTTTACGCTCGTGTCTGAGTTTTTATTGTGCTTGTTTGTGTATTTCAATATTATTTGCCCTCAATAGTTTTATTGATTTAATTGTGCAAAATTGATAATAGATTTAAGGTTGAAATTTTATTGAGTAGAAATTAAATTGATGTTCACTTGAATTTGTGTGAAATATATTTTGATATGGGGGCATATTTATATTTGAGAATTAAAGTTAATGTGTGTTAAAATTTTATTTATCATGAAAGATTATTTTTTGCCTAATATCTATTGTGTGCACTAATGATAATTTGAGTGATGCAGTAAGTTTGCAACTGAAGCATAGCAATATTGAAAATTTGGCAACATTGAGTCTCTCCCTATTCAAAGAAAAGACAGCTGCATCTGTTATGCATTGAAAAACCATTTGGCGTATTTGAGCCCAAGATTTTAATATTTGAGAGATATTATGAAATATAGAAAAGTATATATATTGTGGAGTATCCATTGTATTAGAATAATACAATGATGTTTAAAGAAACCCGTCGATAAGAAAATAACTATTTGTGTGGATTTATTTTTCCAATGTGGGGGTTTGTCGCTTGAAATTATTTCGAGTTGACTTGGATAAATAATTTGTTTGGAAAATTAATTATACCAAATGTGGGGGAGTTGTCACTTGGAAATTTTCAAGTAGACCTATGCCAATAAATCTAAATATAGATTTAATTTCTCCCTTAGTGGAGGTGTTGTTGCTTAGAATTTATCTAAGTAAGCCTATGATAATATATCATAGATGTACAATTGAAAATAAATGATGAAATATTGATTAAGAGACGTCTTAGTCAATGTATTGTGATTTTGTAAAACAGCGCGTTGTTGAGTGATAAATATATAAAGGATCCTGTGATAATCCCACTGAGCAGGAAACTAGTGGATGATATATACATCGAGGGGGATGAATTTATGTCCAATACAAAAATTGAGAGTGATGGTAACCCAACATAGATTGTGAAAATTCGCAAGGCTATGTTCATATGGGTAAGAACAAGTCACTTGTCAATTTGAGGAGCACTATCCAATTTTTATTTGAGTTCATCCCTATGGTGTAGGATAGTGTATACTACAGCGATGGAGGTTGAGTTTTTCTCTTAATGAATCTATAGCTCATGAATGAGTGGTGTGCTTGACTGTGGTGTACACTTGATAGATTCACCTATATGAGTGTTGAGGTGAGGCCGCTTCTATGAAAGCTTGGGCAGACTTTCTAGAGACACTCATGAAATCCAGGAATAGGTGCAAGGCCAAAATGCACCACACCGCGTTGAACAACTTTGGACGAAAGATCAATGTGAGTGATGAAGTCACTGTTTCACATACGGAATGAGGTTCATAGAGGTTATAATCTCACCGACATTCTAGTGGATCAAATTTCATTTGCTCTATGTGCTAGTTCATAGTCCAAAAGACACTAGTGCTTATGCGTTGATTTTTCACGCTCTTGGGAACATTTTAAAAACTAAAACTTTAAAATAAATTGTGGGGGATTGTTGGATTTTTTATTAATTTATTTTAGAGTTATTTTATTATTATTATTATTATTATTATTATTATTATTATTATTATTATTATTATTATTATTATTATTATTATTATTATTATTATTATTATTGTTATTATTATATTGATTGGTGATGAACGTTATTATTTGCTTAGTCAATTAGCAGTTTCTTTTTTATTGTGGCAGTAATACTCAATCAATCTTAATAAATATTTTAATTATGGTTTTGCCTTGGGAGAAAGATTAAGCAATGATATATTGCATATACAAGGAAGACTGATCAGTATATATATATAAGGGTGAACGAGAGAGAGTAAGAAGAGAGGAAATGAAGTGACACTAGTAAAATATATAATAATACTAAGTTCCCACGAGCATCCAAAAAGTAGTTCTATGAGACCTTGCTAATTCACGTGCAGTGCTAGCAAGAAGTGACTGTTGTATCCTGGAGAGTATTAGCTATGAGACCAACTGCACCGGGTAACTTACCTGTGGTGGCGAAATACTCTTAAGCCCAGTGCATTGCACGCCTCAGTCAATAATGCGATAAGTTCTTCTTGTTCTATATTTTTATTTTATTATGTATTATATATATTTGTATCAATATTTCTTTGATTTATATTAATAAAATAATTCTATGTCATATTTATCCAACAATCTGAGTATTTCTTTTGATTGGTTGTATAATTTTGAAAACTAAAATAACTTTGTTCTATATATTTTTATTTTATTATGTGGATGTGTATGAGTTTTTGTTTAACAATTGATGGAGACTATAAATTATTATCGGTAGATAACATAACTTTCAGTTACCTTTATAAATATGATGATACATATATTTTAGAGTAAATGAAATGAAAATAATTTAGAATAGGTAGGATGTTATCAGTATCAACCCTTGTTTGGAATATTTGTCCATTTTAATATTACATGATTATAGTTATACGATATATATTTTTTCAAATATCAAGTTGGTATAATGGTATATGTGTAGTTTATGAAATCAAGTTGATGTATAAGTATATATACATGTATGAAAACACAATTTGAGAAGATCAAAGGGAATTAGATTATGAAAACTAGATATTTTGATTTTTTCTTATGCTTAGTATTTTATTGAATATAAATGGAGTCGGCATTTTGTTAGTTATAGAGTATATATGTGTAATGTTTTGATTGATATTAAATAAATTGATGTAAAAATTTTAAGCTTGCTTGTTATTTTTAAAATATGTTGAATATGTGAATAAACATGGTTAGTTTTAAATTATATACTAAAACATGTAGTTCTTGTTAAGTGAATTATTTGTTGTGGATGACAAAATTGTTTTGAGGATTTAATATATTGTGCAAAATTAGTAGATTTATCATGTAGAAATTAAATTGATGTTCACTTGAATTTGTGTGAAATATATTTTGATGTGGGGGTATATTTATATTGGTGAATTTAAGCTAATGTGTGTAAATATATTAAAGGGTGATAATTTTTTACTTTATGGTTGAAATATATTGCGTTTATTTTGCCTAATATTTATTGTATGCACTAATCATAATTTGGGTGATGCAGTAAATTTTTAGTTGCCACCAAAGCATAGCGAAATTGAAATTTGGCAACATTGAGTCTCTCCTTATTCAAAGAAAGGATAGTTGCATCTGTTATGTATTGAAAAACCATTGGGAATATTTGAGCCCAAGATTTTAATATTTAAGAGATATTATGTAATATAGAAAAATATATATATTGTGGAGTATCCATTGTATTAGAATAATACAATGATGATTAACAAAACTTTCGATAAGAAAATTAATATTTGTGTGGATTAATTTTTCCAATGTGGGGGTTTGTCGCTTCAAATTTTTCCAAGTAGACCTGGATAAATAATTTGTTTGGAAAATTAATTCTACCAAACGTGGGGGCGTTGTCGCTTGAAAATTTTCAAGTATACCTGTACAATAAATCTAAACATAGATTGAATTTCTCTTTTTGTGAGAATGTTGTTGCTTAGAATTTATCTAAGTAAACCTATGATAATATATCATGGATGAATATTGATTAAGAGACGTCTTAGTCAATGTATAATTTTGTGAAACAGCTGTTGAATGATATATATAAAGGATCCAGTGATAATCCCACTAAGCAAGAAACTAGTGGATGATATACACATCGAGGGGGATGGATTTATGTCCACTACAAAAATTGAAAGTGATGGTAACCCAACATAGATTGTGAAAAATTTGCAAGGCTATGTTCATATGGGTAAGAACAAGTCACTTGTCAATTTGAGAAGACACTATCCAATTTCTATTTGAGTTCATCCCTATGGTGTAGTATGGTGTAGGATAGTGTATACTACAGCGTTGGAGGTTGAGTTTAATCTCTTAATGAATCTATAGCTCATGAATAGGCATGGCAATGGGTACCCGCGGGTACGGTTTTTACCTTCCCCGTTCCCCATACCCGAATCATTGATAAATACCCGTTCCCCGCCCATTACCCGACGGGGATGAAAAATTGAACCCAATCCCCGTCCCAAATGGGTTCGGGTATAACCAAATGGGTTCGGGTATCCCCGAACCTTGCCCTGCCCTGCTGAACCTTACCCGAACCCAAAATTTTTCTAAACGCTAAATTTTCCTAAACGCTGACATACATACAATACAAAAAATTTCAAATAATAAAGTACAAACCAAAATTTCAATGCATTAAACATACAAATGAAATGATATTCCAAAATATCAAACCAAAATTATCAAAACCATAAAATAGTACCGGTACAAACCAATATTCCAAAATATAGTAATTTTATATAAACGGGCGGGTTCGGGGACGGGTTCGGGGTGGGTACCAATATCTCCGTTACCCGCCCCATCCCCATGTTTTGAAATCGGGGAAAACCCAAACCCAGTCAAATCGGTTTTTCCCCGTCAAACTCGGGGTGGGTTCGGGCGGGTACCCGCGGGTACGGGTTCTGTTGCCATGCCTACTCATGAATGAGTGGTGTGCTTGACTGTGGTGTACACTTGATAGATTCACCTATATGAGTGTTGAGGTGGGGCCGCCTTTATGAAAGCTTTGGCAGACTTTCTAGAGCCACTCATGAAATCCAGGTATAGGTGCAAGGCCAAAATGCACCAAACCGCGTTGAACAACTTTGGACGAAAGATCAATGTGAGTGATGAAGTCACTGTTTCACATACGGAATGAGGTTCATAGAGGTTATAATCTCACCGACATTCTAGTGGATCAAATTTCATTTGCTCTATGTGCTAGTTCATAGTCCAAAAGACACTGGTGCTTATGCGTTGATTTTTCACGCTCTTGGGAACACCTAACACTTAAAAAACTAAAACTTTAAAATAAATTGTGGGGGATTGTAGGATATTTTATATGTAATTTATTTTTAAGTTTAAGAATCATTATTTTTTAATTATTAATAATAATGCACGTTTCATAATTGGTTATTCAAGTTAGCCGTTTCTATTTCATTGGTTGTATTACTCATTAATCCATATTAATGAGATTTATTGGTTGGCAAGTGAATGCAAGAGGTATCCTAGAAATTCTTATTATATAAGGGACACGATGGTTAAAATGATATAGGGAGTAGAATGAATAAGGTAGACAACAAGAGTTATATTAGAAAATTATAATAATAATACTACAAGTTCCTTTGAGTATCCAAAAAGTAGTTCTATGAGACCTTGCTAATTCACGTGCAGTGCTAGCAAGATGTGACTGTTGTATCCTGGAGGGTATTAGCTATGAGACCAACTGCACCGGGTAACTTACCTATGGTGGCGAAATACTCTTAAGCCCAGTACATTTGCACGCCTCAGTCAAATCGATAAGTTCTTCTCATAATATTTTATTTTATTATAAGTCTATTTATCTGTAATAATAATTTCTCTTACTTATTTATTTATTAGATACAAAAGTTTCTCTTAAGCATTTTAAAAACTAAAACTTTAAAATAAATTGTGGGGGATTGTTGGATTTTTTATTAATTTATTTTAAAGTTATTTTATTATTATTATTATAATTATTGTTATTATTAATTATTAATATTGTTGACCAACCGTTCCTATTTACATCTATATTATTATCATTAACATCCCTTAATGATATATCTAATGACCTTGAAGGAGGGCAGTTACACTTTGCTTGAAAATAAATATAGTGCAAATGAGGGGATCCTAGGTAATAATGTTTTGCCTATATATTGTGGTGCCGAGTGATCAGAAGAGGATGAATAAGGGAGACAACAAATTCTATTAGTAAAATATATATCATCCACTAGTTTCTTGCTCAGTGGGATTATCACATGATCCTTTATATATATCACTTAACAGCTGTTTCACAAAATTATACATTGACTAAGACGTCTCTTAGTCAGTATCTCATTTATTTTCGAATATACATCCATGATATATTATCATAGGTTTACTTAGATAAATTCTAAGCAACAATATTCTCACAAAAGGAGAAATTCAATCTATATTTAGATTTATTGGTACCAGTCTACTTGAAAATTTCCAAGTGACAACACCCCCACATTTGGTAGAATTAATTTTCCAAGAGAATTATTTATCCAAGTCTACTTCAAAGAATTCCAAGCGACAAACCCCCACATTGGAGAAATTAATTCACACAAATATTTTTCATATCAACAAATTTCAATAAACATCATTGTATTATTTTAATACAATGGATAATCCACAATATACCATATTATAGTTTATGGTATTTCTCAAATATTTCATGAGTCACAATCATATTCAAATCTATTTAGAATATTTCTAAACGACATCTTTTATATCACATATTCAGGTCATGAAATTTCTCATTAAAATATCTTCTTAATTTACTTCCAACACTAATCTACAAATTTACATGCTTCGGTGGCAACAAATATTACTGAATCACTTGAATATCAATTAGTGAACAATGTCAATATTGAACTATTTAATTAACACAACAAAATGTTAACCACCGAGTATAAAAATCAAAGTGTAGAGATATACAACAACTTCACATCAATTTATTTAGTCTATGATTCATGGCGTCTAAGAAAATACCACACAACACATACATATTTGCTTTGGTTATTAGAGTTAAAAGAAAATTAACATCACCATATGTATGATCTGAATTCGTTTATCTAATTCCCTTCATTCATGCCTAACTAGTATACATTTCTCAAGTTATTGTTCTCATACATGCACAAATATCAACTTCAATTCATAGGTTACATGTATACCAAATTCAACACAAAAATCCAGACGTGCCAAATTTTAAGGTTAGAATATATATGTACCTGACTCCTTGTGAATGCTTACAAAGTGAGAAGAATGTAAAACTTACACAAAATTCGATCACCATGCTCCAGTTTCTTTCTTTGGTAGGCTTTATAATGAACAATATTTTATAACTATACTCAAACCATGTCTAGCTTCCAATTTAGCCGTGAAGTGAGCAACTTCAAAATTGCTTTCCTTCGGTATCAATCTACCTTATTTCTCAAATTAGAGTTTCTCCTTTTCATCAACAAATAATTCAATTACCAAATCAATAATAAAATTAGTAATAATTCTATGCCAAAGACTACTCTTAAGATTGTTGGAAAAATATTAGACATAGAATTATTTCATTACAATAAATCAAAGAAATATTACAAAAAATAAATATGATACATAATAAAATAAAATTATAGAACAAGAAGAACTTATCGCATTATTGACTGAGGCGTGCAAATGCACTGGGCTTAAGAGTATTTCGCCGCCACAGGTAAGTTACCCGGTGCAGTTGGCCTCATAGCTAATACCCTCCAGGATACAACAGTCACATCTTGCTAGCACTGCATGTGAATTAGCAAGGTCTCAAGAACCACTTTTTTGGATGCTCAAGGGAACTTATTATTTTATTTGTGTTACTTATTTACATATCATTATTCTGCCTCTAGAGAGCTTAATCGTAATCTTTATATATAAGCCAAACCTAGGATCACCTCTCATGCATGTTAACGTTGCAATATCCTTTCTTCATGCCAACCCATGATTCCTATTTAATTACTATCCGTTATTTTTCTTATTAATTTTGCCTTGAATGAATTTAAGGCACTAAGTAGCAACGGATGACCAAGCCAAGCATAAATCAAATTAATACAACAATTAATATAATAATTGTATATAAAATAATATGATTAACTTTAAAATAAATTAATATAAGATAAAAAAAAAACCAACAATGTAGAAACTCCAATTTTAGAAAGAAAACTTGCAGGTGAAAAAAGTTTAATTGTGTTGGATGATGTGGCAACTTTAGAACAAGCAGAAAATCTTAACATGTGCTTGGGACCGGGTAGTAGAGTCATTGTCACAACCAGAGACAAGCAAATATTTAGTCAGTTCAATGAATGTGAAATTTATGAGGTTAAACCATTGAATAAAGATGATTCTCTTGAACTATTATGTTGGCATGCCTTCCAGAAAAAACATGCTGAAGTTGGTTATGAAGAGCTCTTAGAAAGGGCAATTAGGTATTGCGGAGGCAATCCTCTGGCTTTAAAAGTCTTAGGTGCGAATTTCCATACAAAAAGAAAAGAAGTGTGGGAAAGTGAACTGGAGAAGCTAAAAAAGATTCCCAATAGGACAATTCATGATGTTTTAAAATTGAGTTTTGATAATTTAGATTGTACTCAACGGGACATATTTCTAGACATTGCATGCAGTGACGGATCCAGGAATCTATAAAACGGGGGGCCGGAATAATTAAATAATAAATATTAAATAAATCATAATCATAATTATAATAGTACTTAAATATATTCAATAATAAATAAAAAATACGTTACATTGTTTATCTAAATTGTACACGATATTGCTCTATATCATAAAATTCATCAACAACTGAATCTGTATTAATTAGTTTGAAATTCATTTTCTATCTTGTTTCTCAACCTAATTTTCACAATCTTCATAGCAGAAAATAATCTCTCACTTATAGCAAACAATCAGAACTAACTTAACCGAATTTCGACTTTAATAGTGTCTAATACATATTATCAAAATATTTTAAAGCAGTAAATTGTTACAATTACTATGTTGTGGGTGCATGATTTGCGCCAATCAGTCGTTACTAATCTTTTAACACATCTCTCAAATATTAATTTATGTGTACAAATATATCAGGAACAAGTATATGAAAGAAAAAAAATATGACAAGAGGGGGGGGCCTCAGCCCCTACTTGCCCCCCCTTATGTCCGTCCCTGATTGCATGCTTCTTCATCCCAGCATTCAATTTTAATATTTGTGAGCGATATTACCAAACTGATTTATTGAATGCATGCGATTTTTCTGCAGTATCGGGGTTAGAAGTCCTTTCTGATAAAGCACTCATAGAATCTAATCAAATGAAAATGCATGATTTGTTAGTAGAAATGGGACGAGAGATTGTTAAACAAGATTCTCCTAAATATATACTTGGGACAAAGAAGTCGATTGTGGGATCCTGAGGAAGTGTCTTATGTATTGAAATATAACATGGTAAGTGGAAGACTCAACTACTTCTATATGAAAATATGCCTGGATATACTTGATTATGAAATAGAAAAAGAAGTATATGTATGACAACCTTTGCTGTATGACAACCTTTGCTAATTGTTATTCTAAATTTTGTTTTTTAGGGAACTGAAGTTGTTGAAGTTATATATTTCAATATTTCTGAAATTTCGGAAGTAAACTTGAGTTCTGATTCCTTTAAATGGAAGATATCTTCATATCACCACCACCACCAATAAGGGACAGCTAATTGGGGAAAAAACCTACACTGTGAACTTCTTGGCTGGTTGCCTGATAAATAATTGAGGCACCTTTATTGGGATGCATTCCCACTTGATTCTTTGCCATCGTCCTTTTGTGCTGAAAAGCTTGTACAAATTAACATGCAACATAGCAAGCTTAAAAAGCTTTGGGATGGAGTTCAGGTACAAATTAATTAATTAATTTGTTTGTTTGTATGTATTTGTCTTATTGTTAGTTTGTAGAGGTGCATCTGTATAGGTTCATGTTCATTCACAGAGCTGCGCCACAACTAAGCTATGTTCTTATATATATATATATATATATATATATGCTTAATTATGTTTTGGTTAAGACTCAAGCATGATTATCAATGGATTTTTAAATGATTCCTGAACCATGTGATGTTCCTTTCTTCCTACAGAAGCTTGGCAAATTGATGATCATTAAACTTGATTTCTCCATAGACCTGATTGAGATTCCAGACTTATCAAATGCACCAAATCTTGAAACAGTATCTCTTAATGGTTGTGAGAGTCTTTGTCAACTCCATCCATCCGTTTTCACTTCCCCCAAGCTTAGAAATATATATATTTAAATGGTTGCAAAAAGATTGAAAGCCTGAAAACAAACATTCATTCAAAATCTCTTGGAACACTCGATATCACTGATTGTTCATCTCTCATGGAATTTTCGGTAACATCAGAGGAAATGTGGAGATTGTCGTTAAATGGAACCGCTATACATGAATTTCCATCATCGATTTGGGGTAATAGAAAGCTCACTTATCTCGATCTAATGTGAGAATGTAAGAAGCTTAACATTGTTGGGAACAAGTTATCAAATGATCCAGGATTGGGTTCTCTTACACGGTTGGACCTTTCAGGATGCACACAAATCAATTCATTGAATCTGCAGTTCATCCTTAATGGGATGCAATATTTACAGAAACTATATTTGAATAAGTGTTGTAACTTAGAAACTATCCCTGACAACATCGATGGTATGCCATTTTTGTCTGTACTATGTTTGATAGAGTGTGGTAACTTAGAAACTATCCCCGACAACATCCAAAATTCAAGGTTGGAATTTCTTGATTTAGATGAATGTAGGAATCTTAAGTCCCTACAAAAGCTTCCAGTATCCTTGCTACATTTGATAGCTGTTAACTGCACTTATCTGGACACAGAGTCAATTCTTAAGAACATGTTAGATTCCATTGTAGCCCAATATACTTGTTATATACAGTTCCATCTAGACCAAATTTCTTTTCTACCAGGTGCCCAAGTTCCGCACTGTTTTCCTTATCGTACAACAGAGGCTTCAATAGATATTCCTTCTATTGTAAAATCTAACTTGTCTTGTTTCATTGTTTGCATCATTTTCTCTGAGGGATTATATGTTACACACGACAGCAGCAGCATAGATTGTACTGTCTATGAAAACAAAAAATTAGCTGACCAATCGTTTGTACGTGTACATGTTGGTGCACATAGGATCTTAATTTCAGATCATGTATTGTTGTTTATAGATTCGGTAGATGGGCTTAAATGGGAGGAGGAGGAGGAGGAGGAGGAGGAGGAGGAGGAGAGTGAAAGTGAAGGTGATTATTACAACCTTTCATTTGAATTCAAATATAGTTTTGATTACCAAAATTATGATGATGACTCCGAGGATGAGGATGATGACAGGATACGTTGGTAAACTAAAGGGATCAAGGGTTGTGGGGTCTTTCCTGTGTATTGGGAACATAGAGATGAAAGATTTCAACAAGAGTGGGTTGAAAGTGTTGAAGATTATTCTGATGAGTTACACCATCAAGAAATTGGAGCCGAAGCTGGAGGCTCTACGAATGAAAATGAAGATGACCGACAAGACAACAACTTCTTATTCCCTCCAAAAAAAGGAGGAAGACTTGAATGATAAATCTTCTAGTCATCTTCTCCAAAGACTATGCTTCCTCAAAATGGTGCTTGAATATGAACTCGTCAAGATTCTAGAATGCAAGAAAGGCCAGGGTCAAATTGTGATACCAGTATTCTACGAAGTAGATCCCATCATATGTGAGGAATCAGAGAGGGAGTGAGTTACGGTGAAGCCTTTGCAAAACATGAGCAAGATTTGAAGCACAACAAAAAATTGTTGCAGAAATGGAAAAATGCTCTCGTTGAAGCAGCCAATTTAGCTGGATGGCATTCTCAAAATTATAGGTAAAAAATATAATCAAGTGTTAATACCCTTTTTGATCACTTCAAAAGTGAGTGAATTCAGTTTTTGTTAAGAAGTCTCATATCGATTGTGAGATGGCCTGACAAAGTGTTTATAAAGTGAGGGAAATTGAATCGTAGACATCCATTTGAAGTTAACAAGAAACTTGTTGGAATTGTTACTGAAAATTGAGTCAAATGATGTTAGAACCCTTGGATTATGGGGCATGGGTGGCATAGGAAAGACCACTCTAGCTAAAGATTTGTATACTGAATTGTGTCCCCAATTTGAACGACATTGCTTCCTCAAAAATGTAAGAGAAGAATCTACCAGGTGTGGACTCGATGTTGTACGTAACAAACTTTTTTGTACATTTATTTTACTGGACAAAAACTTCATGGGAGAGAATCCCTTCCTATTGGAAATGTTCACATATAAAGCTCTAGGATCACTTTCTAATCTTAATAGTAATACCACGACTCCCGTTTTACTCCATTAAACAATATATTCTTACTGAAACCCTCTTATTATAATTTTGTGAAAGGATTTTCTCCGTTGGGGAAAAAACTTAAGGAAATAATGTGTGCGTTTAGATTATTGAATTATAAACACGTGATAATATTTTAATTAGAAAAAAAATTGAGAAAAGTTAATTAATAGTTAAGATGTAAAAATTGAAAAAACTTAGAGAAAAAAAAATGGTGAGATCCATTCTCTTATAATATTGTAGTGAAGTTGTAGTTTTTCATATCTTTTAAAAGTGAACAAAGCATCTGAGATTTTTTAAAAATGAAAATGTAAGAGAAATATAAATTGAATAGTAAAAAAACACAATATATATATATACAATATAATTAATGACATAAATATAAAATAATTGGCTTGGGAGTAACATAAAAACTATTTTTCAACTTAACTATTAAAGATATTTTGATAGGACGTCAGGTTGGAAAGAAAGATATTTTGAGAAGATTCTACCAGGTGTGAAAATTTTCAGTTTTGAAAAAAAGAAGAAGCTCAGTTTTACCCTAAACTATAACCTCTAAAAATCTCAATTTTATTCTAAACTAACCCCTAAAATATGAATTTTTTTACCATACCCTGGGCACTTGCGCGGCCAGCCCGACACTTGATAAAACATTCTTTGGTAATTTGCTTTAAGAAATTCATTGCCTAGGGAAAAAATAGGACATTATATGCCTTTGAAAATCTATTAATTTAATACCAGAACTATTTAGTTCTAAAACTATCAGATTATTTCCAATTTAATTTCTAAATTATAGATATAATAAATAGTCTTTAAATTATATGAAAGGCGTCAATTTAGTATCTAAAATATATAAAAATCTATCAATGTAATTAGTCCCTAACATCTTATTGATAGTAAAGACTAAATTGACAAATTTTATATACTTTAGAGACTATGTATTATATATTTGTATAGTTTAGGTACTTAATTGAAGTGAAAGTTATATTTTGGGGACTAAATTGATTAATGATAAACATTAATATACAACCATTAATCTTGATCGGTCTCAATAACATATCAAACGATTTTAGATTTTTGTAAAATTTAACATAGATGATCTATACGATATAAGTTTTCAATCCAACGATGGATTTTGTAAAATTTATATTCGTTAAAGCGTTATTGAGAATGTTACAGCGGTGTAATTTGAACCCTCCTATTTTAAATTCTAATAAACAGAACGACAATTAGAAATTTGATTAGAAATATTTAGAGTAATATAATAAATTTGGTAGTAATTAATTTTATTATATTATTATATATTAATAGTAGAAGTAGATTATTATTATTTGCACAAGAATATTGACCTTCTTTCCAGGGACAGATCCAGAAATTGATGAGACAGGGGGCCGAAAAATGTAATATTAAATAAGTAAAGTCTGAATTCAGTAGAAAGATGATTAAGTAAAGTCTGACAAAAAAAATTTCCTTCAAAAAATTGATAGTATAATTTTAAAAGTAGTGCATTCCATTTTTATTTCCTTAATCATTGCCCTAAAAACACTATTTAGCATGACCTTAAATATGAATAAGAAAGGAGGGAGTATAATCTTTTTATTCAATATGACTACACATATATTATTAGTATTGTAAGACAATGAACAAGAGAGATGGAGGGGCCCAAGCCACTGCTTGCCCCTGCCCAAGTCCGTCTCTGCTTCTTGTTGGGATTGATTGCAATGTAAGTCCCACATTGCTAATGAAGAAAAAGAACGAGGTTAAAAAATAGCTATTGAAAGTCCCACATCGCTTAGAATTGTGAAACAAGGAGAAAATCAAAGTTATATATAATGGACCTAAGTTCTTTGTTTATAATTGCACCAAGCAGTAACACTTGTAAACACTTTAAGTTTATATTTGTGTCTTTTTGCTTTTCTCTTATGCTCTTGTTTAAGAGTATTTGAGATGTAGTTCAAATATTTGCTTAGTGAGAGTGTGGGTGTATTGGGGCATGGGGTGATTGAGAGTGAAGTCTATGTGTTATAACAATTTTCACATAGTGTTTATTCTCTGGTTGTCTGTTTTGACAACGGCCGTGGTTTTTTCTCCGATTTGGAGTTTCCACGTTATATTCTTGTGTTGTTGATTGCGTTCATTTATTTTCTCTATGCCGGTTTTTTCCCAACAACTGGTATCAAAGCTCTTGATTTGATTCAGGAGGAGGGAGTTCCGCCGTGAAGTTTAGGCTAGAGAAAATTGATGTTTGGCTTATAGAAAATCAATTCAAGGATGTGTTGATGCAATCAGGGTTACACAAGGTCAGCTTGGAGAGGCGGTGGTAATAATACTCGACATCAGTCTGGAGAGGCGGTGCTAAGAATACTCGGGTTACGTCTGAAACAACAACTTATTATGAGGATGCGAAGGTGCTAGTGGAAGTTGAGAATCGGTGGAGTGTTGAGTCATATGGACTTTGGAAGCTCCTATCACATGTGTTTGAAGAAGAAATACTTTTGAATCCCTATAGCTAGTTGAAGGTGGAGTTGTTCATCTTGGTGACGGAAAGCTTGTAAGGTTCAATGTATGGGTGAGTTTCTTTTAACACAATGCGAGGTATTTTCTTGAACTTTGATGCATAGATAGTAGGTAGATACTTGTTAGATAGTTATACTATTATTGGTTATACATCTGTTACTAGTGGTGATTCTCATGTTTTGGTTAAGTTGTGGATCTTCGGGTGGGTACTTGTTAGTGACATGAGTTTAGTTGGACTAGTGAAACAAGGTTTACTAGGTGATATAACACCCAAACCCATTATTTAATAAAATTCTACCATGATAAATCTTTTTCAAAATACGCGGCGGAAAAGTCAAAGTTTATTATTATAAAAGTCATGGTTCGAGCATTACACTCTTCAATCAAAATAACACTAATGTAGTTAATTAGTAAAATACTTGTTTATACAAATCTTTGAATCAAATAATATATTTATTGATTATACAAAACAACCTAGATAAGGAGACTTTATATACAATATAAAACCCTTTCCCGTGTCACAATCAGAGCGGAGCTTCACCGACGACTCGACAGATAACCACAAAACCTGTGAATCTGGACCCCCAACGGTCCAGCACATAACACATAAAAGAGAGTTAGACAACAAAATCAAAATATACAAGTGTAAGTAAATGGTACTTAAACACTTTTTCATAAAAACATGCATAATCATACATTATACATATACATCACCATCATTCATGCATATTCATATATCATGCATATACTTCATTTATCACATAATCAATCATCCACAAAATACACCAAACATATAGTTTCACGTCGTCTCGGACAATACCAAAACATCAACAAATACATTGTTCAGATTATGGTAATGACGGACCCTGCGTTGTTCATTTTATAGTCATGACGGACTCTGCTCCTCACATACGGATTAACAATCAACATTTACCAAGTATGTGTCAAACATCATTTATCATAAAATGCACACATAATCCCTAATGCAATCTAATGCTTCACATTCATGTTATGTCCTCTAGACACCTCTAATGCATGTGGTACCATCGTCTTTATCAGAGTATCTCACCTCTGATATCCGTCTTTATCAAACAAATATAGTTCGATATCCTTCTTTATTGGACAAGCCAATATCCCTAAATATTCATGATGCATGCACTCAAAACTCATGAATATATTCATCAACAATTTTGGCATATAGCCCATCAACAATAACGTGAAACACTATCCAATGTCCGTCTTCATTAAGATAATCAATACCTTAATATCCGTCTTTATCGAATAACATAATTCGATATACTTCTTTATTATAATAACATAATCCTAATATCCTTCTTTATTAAGTTGATTATGAAATTCTGGTATCACTAGAATGATGTTACCGAAGATGTCCCAACAACTACTTTATGAATAATGTTGTTTCTATTGTTGGCACATCTTACACAACATATAAAATACTGACAGAAAATAAATAAAGTGCACAAGTAATTGTTAACCCAGTTCAGCCAACTGCCTACTCTGGGGGATACCAATCCAGGAAGGAAATCCACTAATAGCTCTAGTTACTAAGACCTCCAGCAAACCCTAGGATTTACGCCTTAAACTAAGACCTCCAGCAAACCCCTGGTTTACGCCTTATAACCTCGACACTACTCATGCAACTTCTGCCTAGGAACTCCTAGACATGAGATCCCATCTCACTTCCACTCACACAACACAACCTGTGTTGATTTTACAATGTTAAGAATGTTGTGGCGACAACTTGCCAAGACAATACTTCACTTTTGCTTAAAAGCTTCAAGTGAATCACACACGGTAAACTCCGTACTTCAAAGCTTAGGAGTAACCTTAAACTAATAAACTTACTTCTTAGCTCGTGTTATAGAATCCACAAGCAAGAATTACAATCAAATAATAAAAGACTCAACAAAGACTCAATATGTGAACTAATATTTTTCAATGAGATACCTAGTCTTGAGCTTGGTCTTCGTATATATAATGATTAGGCACGCTCCTCTTTCTTCACAAATGCTCAGACGCTCCTTGAGAATCATAAAGGATGATCTGATTCTCTTTTGATCTTCATCAAGAATGTATAGAAACTTTCCAAAAGTGTTTAAGGACTTTATAGGATAATTGTGATCATACCGTTGTACCATTAAGTCTTATCTTATCCTTAAAGCTCCTGATCAGATCAAATCTCCATTGAGCGTGCTCTTTAAGTGGATTTCCATAAATAGCAGATGCTCTCATAAATGCGCGAGATTTCTTTGAATAAATATGATGTTGTAACATGTTTTCCAACATCTTGTTAGTATATTTGTTTTAGCAAAATTAAGCCAATTCAAATATCCAACAGATTAACACCTTAATATACTTCTTTGATATTTAAACAAACATCATCAACACAATCATATTCCACAAATATAATCAACAACTATCATCACAATGCAATTAATCATGGTTATAAACACCTAATTGCATGTTAGGATACCTTAAATCCATGTTACAAGTGCCTAATTGCACTTAAAACAATTATCAAAAGTTGCTGTCACAGAGGCCTTCGCTGAGCGAAGGCTCAGCGAGACACAGCGAACCACACCAGTGGGTCACCAGCTCATGGCGAGCTGCAGCGAGCTGTGGCGAGCTGTTCGCCACACGTTCGCTGAGCGAGGGCCTAGCGAGCGCCTCCTGTCAGGACAGTTCAAAACCTGCGTTTTCCACACCAATTCACCCAAAAATCCCATTTTTTCATGTTATAAATCCCAAATGAGTTTGTATTCAAGTGCAACAAACATAACTAAACACAAAAGGACGGTTCATTTCACCGATCTACCATTTTTACTACGAAAAAGTAAAGGTTTACCACTTTTACTCAAAACACTCAAGAACACAATGTTCTTGAGTTCAATCCTTTATGAATCTCGTTTTTAACCATTATTTTTGTTCATTAATCATGTTAAAAGCATGTTAAACATATTAAGAACCTTAGGAACGATTTCCATCAAGAAAATCCGTCCTAAGCTAAAACGAAAATGGGGTGGAGGAAGTTTGGGTGAGGAGAAATCGACATTCTCCCCTTCCTCGGGTCACCCACGAATATGAAATCTACTCTCTTACCTGGATTCAAAGAAAACACGACGAAGATCTCGAATCCCTAGCTCTCCCCTAGCTCCTCTCTATCTCACAAGAACATGAGAAAAATGAAATGTTTCTCTCTTCCCTTAGGCCATATGGGCGCCCCTCACACACACAAGGCCCATTGGGCCTCAAGCCCAATTGGCTTGGCCCAATAACACGTTAACTCACTCTACTCGCTTAATAACTAAAGTACTCGATAAATAATTCAAGTTATTAACTTAATTAAAATGACACGTTAAATAAAATATTTTAACACATAAAAATAATAATATGAAAATTGGGTCGTTACAGGTGATGTAACTAAACTGGAATTGTTGGAGCCTAACAATGGTCTGAGGTGGTTTCATAGATGTTTGAAGTTGTTCAAGTGACACATTGGCATCGGTTGACATGGATGCAAGGTGTGTGATGATAGCGTGCGGGCATTGGTTGACATTGATGCAAGGTACACGGTTATCTCGATGGCTTCCGGAGAAAGCCAACATGGAAGTTGCACCATAAATTTTCAGCGAGGTTTCGAGATGAAATTGTTGGGATGGCTTGGTTCCAAGTGAAGCAAAATCTTGAGATGGTTTAGTTCCAAGTGAAGAAAATTCTTGGGATGGTTTAGTTCCAAGTGGAGTATACTTTTTATGGTGGAGTATGATAATTTAATTTGTCGGTATAGACAATGAGAATTATGATTGTCGGTGAAGACAATGATTGTCGGTATAGATAATGAAAGCAGAAGATAATGATTGTCGGTGTAGACAATGAAGATTGAAGACCATTACAATCAAGGTGGAGATTGTTGGGATTGATTGCAATGTAAGTCTCACATTGCTAATGAAGAAAAAGAAGGAGGTTAAAAAATAGCTATTGAAAGTCCCACATCGCTTAGAATTGTGAAGCAAGGAGGAAATCAAAGCTATATAATGGACCTAAGTTCTTTGTTTATAATTGCACCAAGCAGTAACACTTGTAAACACTTTAAGTTTATATTTGTGTCTTTTTGCTTTTCTCTTATGCTCTTGTTTAAGAGTATTTGAGATGTAGTTCAAATATTTGCTTAGTGAGAGTGTGGGTGTATTGGGGCATGGGATGATTGAGAGTGAAGTCTATGTGTTGTAACAATTTTTACATAGTGTTTATTCTCTGGTTGTCGGTTTTGACAACGGCCGTGGTTTTTTCAACGATTTGGAGTTTCCACGTTATATTTTTGTGTTGTTGATTGTGTTCATTTATTTTCTCTATGCCGATTTTTTCCCAACACTTCTTTCCCCTCCCATTCATATGGTAGGATTGAATCAGATTTCATTAAGGACATCGTCCAAGATGTTTGTAAAAATATGCTGAAGTTGGATATGAAGAGCTTTCAGAAAGGGCAATTGAGTATTGCAGAGGCAACCCACTAGCTTTAAAAGTTTTAGGTGCAAATTTCCGTGTACAAAAAGTAAAGAAGTGTGGGAAAGTGAATTAGAGAAGCTCAAAGAGATTCCTAATAAGGGAATTCATAAAGTGTTAAAATTGAGTTTTGATGATTTAGATCATACTGAGAAGGACATATTTCTAGACATTGTATGCTTCCTCAACTTAGAATCTGTCAATTTCGATAGTTGTAAACGAGATTACATAGTAGTTCTATTTAACAAGACAAAATGGTGTAACTTTCATTCAACACAGCAGTATCCCTTGATGCAGCCTTTCAATGTGAAACTACATCAATAATATTTTTAGAGCCTTTACCATTGTAGAAAGGTTCCGTTTAGCCTGATCCAAAACATGAATTTGTTCATGTTGGACCAATTAATTGACTTGCTATCATAAGTTTGATCCGGTTATAATATTACATACCACTACACACATGGCAACATAATACTATATCCCTGTTAATATTATTTTAAAAAGAGGACAGCTATTTTTACTTTTTTTAAGCTAATCTTTTTCTGTTTTCTTTCTAAACAAACTGCATCCATCCATTTATAATGGAGCCACATTTATAATTTATAATTGTTCAAACCACCGTAAATCAAAGGTTAAATAAGTCTTCAAAAAAAGGTTAAATAAAGTTCTAATATTATTTGTCCAAAAAAAAACAAGGTTCTAATATTTAAATATTAGATTATTTAATGTTAAACAAATATTTTTTATTATTTAATATTAATTTTTTTTATTTGGATAGTTTATCATATGTCGTTAGGGTATATGTTAACACGGTCTTTAAAAATTCACCAATTTTATTTTTATAAAAAAAGTCATTTTTCTGTCTCTATAAAATTTTTATGCACATAATTTTAATTTTAATACTAAAAAAAGTCATTTTTATTTTTTATCATATGTATTTTTTACCTCTCTTAAAAATATAACAGATTTGTATATATATATATATATATATATATATGGGGGTTGCTAAGTTAGCAAGGTGCACCTTTTCAGTTGGACAAAAATACCCATTTTTTTAATTTTTGAAAGAATAGAGCAACAGGGGCATTTCTGTAATTTACCCAACAGTACACGCGCCCCCAATTTCTTTTCCCACCCCCCAGGACACGTGGCAGCTCCTGATTGCACAAAAATCACGCGCGTGCATCACACGCGCCGACAGGCGCGCGTGGGTGAAGGATGACGCGGAGAGAGAAAGCTTTTTGAAAAGGCAGGACACGTGTCGCTGTCTGATTGGCTGAGCGTGATTTTTTTCCATTTAATACTTTGAACTCGATTATTTCGTCGTAAATTAATTTTTTATTTTTTATTTTTTATACCAAAATTCATAATTTTTTTTTTCTACAAATAGAGACTTGGTTCGTTTGATTTGGACACAGAAAAAAAAACCCAATTTTTCACTACCTTAATCTCATTTTTCACTACCTTACATCAACTCACTGAAACCATTCTACCAGGAAAATGGTTTCAGAGTACAAATCTCTGAAACCATTCTACAAGCTAAATGGTTTCAGAAGCAAATAACTAATAATCAACTTACTGAAACCATTCTACCAGCAAAATGGTTTCAGATTACAACTCTCTGAAACCATTGTACCAGATAAATGGTTTCAGAAGCAAACACAATTAATAAATTACTCACTGAAACCATTCTACCAGTAAAATGGTTTCAGAATACAACTATGTGCAACCATTCTACAAGCTAAATGGTTTCAGAAGCAAATAACTAATAATCAACTTACTGAAACCATTCTACCAGCAAAATGGTTTCAGATTACAACTCTCTGAAACCATTGTACCAGATAAATGGTTTCAGAAGCAAACACAATTAATAAATTACTCATTGAAACCATTCTACCAGTAAAATGGTTTCAGAATACAACTATGTGCAACCATTCTACCAGTAAAATGGTTTCAGAAGCAAACATTAGTTTTTAATTACCGTTTTATCTCATTTAATTAACTAAAAATAGTTTCAGGTCTCCAAAAATTTCATAAAATATACCAAAAGTTCCAGAATATTATCTACTATTTTCCTGGTATAATGGTTTCAGTGAGTTGGTTGAGTGGTGCGTGTTAAATTACAACACACAAGTAACGTATTTAGTAGACAAAAAATGATATTAAGGTTGTGAAAAATTGCGTTTTTTTTTCGGTGTCCAAATCAAACGAACCAAGTCTCTATTTGTAGACAAAAAAAAATTATGAATTTTGGTATAAAAATAAAAAAATAAAAAATTAATTTACAATGAAATAATTGAGTTCAAAGTATTAAATGAACAAAAATCACGCCCAGCCAACCATTGTGTGACACGTGTCCTACTTTTAAAAAGCAAATTTTTCTCTCTCCAGGTTGTAATCCAGTGTGGCGCAGGCGCTGGAATCTGATGGATCAGGATGATCTGGACTGTCTGATTGATCAGACAGTCTTGATGAGATCAAATCTTGGCTGTCTGATGGAAATCAACGGTCTGTAACCATGGTCCTTCGGTACGCGCGCGACACTGGATCCGCGTCTATTAATGGTTTCAGGAGGTGGGGCGCGTGTACTGTTGGTGTAAAATTACAGAAATGCCCCTGTTGCTCTATTCTTTCAAAAATTAAAAGAATGGGTATTTTGGTCCAATTGAAAAGGTGCACCTTGCTAACTATAACGGATTTTGATTTTTGTTTCTAAAAATATGAAATAGGATGTTTTTGTCCTAAAATCTACTATTTTTAGGGACTTTGGTACAAAAAACTTTGGGAGGACAAAAATATGCCATTTTTTTTAAGAACTAAAATCAAAATTTGATTTATTTTTAGGGAAAAAAAACATATTTAATTAATCCTCTATTTAATTTGGTCTTTGTCAATAAAATCCCTTTTATTCATTTTATAATTAAGTTAATGAAGTTCCCGTGAGCTTAGCTCGGTTGATAGGGACATAACGTTATAAAAGCAGGAGTCGGAGTTCAAATCCGGATACTCCACTTATCCACCTATAAGATGAAATTTATAGTCATTAGACTACTTGACAAAAAAATTAATCTAAAGAACATTTCATTATAAGAATTATGTTACCAACGTTTTGACCCAGTATTGACCCAACCCACCAATTCTGGTTGCAAACAAAAAAAAAAGGAAAAGAGAGAGAATAAAATCACATGTGGCCAAGTTTACTTTAAGCATGTGTACTAGTATAACTTGACTATCAGGTTGTGAACTTTTAATCCCTACCATTCACACACACACACATATATATAGCGGAGGGATCATATTACACCGGTGTAACATTTGAGTAATGTTACACCGCTCAATAACGCTTTAACGAATTCAAATTTTACAAAATCCACCGTTGGATTGAAAACTTATATCGTGTAGATCATCCATGTTGAATTTTACAAAAATCTAAAATCGTTTGATATGTTATTGAGACCGATGAAGATTAATGGTTTATGCGTTTTTATTGAATACCGTTAATCTTGATCTATCCCAAAGACATATCAAACAATTTTAGATTTTTATACAATTCAACATATATGATCTATACGATATAAGCTTTCAATCCAACGGTGGATTTTGTAAAATTTGTATTCGTTAAAGCGTTATTGAGCGGTGTAACATTACTCAAATGTTACATCGGTGTAATTTGATCCCTCCCCATATATATATATATATATATATATATATATATATATATATATATATATATATATATATATATATATAGTCCTCCTACCACTAATCTTAATCCTAATTGTATCAATCAATCATAGCCTTTAGATCATTTCTTTTTGTGGATAAATCAAAAGTTAGATGATAAGTGAAACAATCACCTCTTTTAATGTTTTTTTAGTGTCAAGCTTTTTGATTGACATTCCCACTATAATAAAAACGGTTTTGTGAATTTAATTATTTTATAATATATATATATATATATATATATATATATATATATATATATATATATATGTCTTATATCCCCCCTCATACATATACGGGCATGTGAAATTTATATTTGGAAGGGTTATTAGTGTTGTAGAAGAATGATATGTTTCAACACCAAAAAATATTCAACACCCACTTTTTCACTCCACATCATTTTCTCTTTCTTCCACCTAATCATTCAACACACATTCAACTTTTACCCTCTCCAATGGTTTTTATATTCAACACCATACCCCACCACTTTCTCTACCCCACCACTTTCTATTTCATATTCTTATTTAAATTTTAATTTTTGTTTTTATGATTAAATAACATTATAATTATCGATTAAAATTAAATTAAAATAATACACTTAACAAAGGATGAAAGTTTGGAACAAAGGATGATTGGTTGAAATTTGGTGTTAAACCAAAATTAGGTGTGTTTTGAGGATGTTGATTGAAAAATTGATTTGAATTTTGATAATTGTTGGGATTTTGATAATTGTTGGGGTTTTGATAATTGTTGGAGTTTTGATAATTGTTGGGATTTTGAGAATTGTTGGGATTTTGAGAATTGTTGGGATAATTAGAAGAATTGTTGGGATCCATTTCACTAAAAAAAGATTAAAACTTCAAAAGAAAGACTAATTAGAAAGATAATAATAGATTAAGATAGTGAAAAATTTGGTTTTTTTTTCTGTGTCCAAATGAAATGAACCAAGTCTCTATTTGTAGAGAAAAAAAAATCATGAATTTTGGTAAAAAAATAAAAAATTAATTTGCAATGAGATAATTGAGTTCAAAGGATAAAAATCATAAAAATCCACCGGACCAATCAGCAGCCACGTGGCTGCCTTTTATTCAAAGCACCTTCTCTCTCCACGTGATTCTCTTCACCAGCCGCAGTGTCCGCGCGTGCGCAACACGCGCCAGGGAGCCCAAATTGAAACGCGCCATGTGGCCATCCAAGCAGGTTTCAACTGTGTTTAATATTTTCATCATCTCTTTCCGCCAGTTAGGATTCAACACAGGCTTGCAATGGTTTCAACTGTTTTTTGCAGATTCAACACAATGGATTCAACACCATTGTATGTAGTCTAACAATTGATGCAGGAGGTTGTGGGTTCAATTCCTTGCCACCATTTGTATTTGCATTTTGTTTCTGTTTTATTTTTAAATATAATCAATTTTAACTAACAAGCAGGTGATAAAAATTATACTAGTTTCTTCAGTTTATAAACATTATACTAGTTTTTTACATTACTTTTTTTTCAATATTCACTATTACGAGGGATAAATTTTTTTAAACAAATGTACCAAAAATAAAAATAAAATTATTTTTAAACAAAATTAATAATTATTTTGTTGCTAGTTTTGGTAAATAATATCATAATTTTTTAAACTAGAGAATAAAAATATTTCAAAGAATACTCGTTTACCTATGACCAAACATCAAGATAAAAATCAAAAACTCCTTTTTTGTGTGAATAAAACACAATTTTTTACTATACAAAAAAAAACACAATTTTTTATTAATAAAACATTAACAATTTCTATTTTTTCCAGAAAAATCACAATTGTTTTCGATTAAGAAAAATCATTATCCTTTTAGTATGCATATATAATATAATAAAACATATTTATCGTCAATTTTGTACAATTATTATAACTTAAATTCTTATATGCAATATAACTTTTGTGTTTAATTTATATATTATAATTTTTTGTTGGCCCATCCGAATATTTTCTCCTAGCTCCGCCACTGCGGGTACCTTAGTACCCACCCCGCCCCATACCCACATAATATATATTTATTTTATTTATATTATATAATAATATATGTAAATCAATTTAAAATAATACAACACTATTAAACTATTACATATATTTAATAAAAACATTTATTTATAACATAATTATACAAAAATAATGTGAATATTTAACATAAATATGAACGTTAACATAAGGTTAGTAATAATTTTTTTTATAATTTTCATTAGTCAATATTAAAATCTTTGAATTTTTTTTAATTTTGTTAAAATCATATGATATTTTATAATTGATCAATTTATTTTTAGTAAAAATGCGGGTAACGGGTACGGGTATAGGTACTTAGGTACCCATAGAGTATGGGGACGGAGGCAAAAGTTGTTACCCACGCGGGTATGGGGATGGGTACGGGTATTTTTTTTCTATCCGCGGATATGGGGATGGGTAGTACCTTACCCATAAGCCATACCCTATTGCCATCCCAACAAATAACTGCTGTTCTTAATAGGATTAGCACCAATTACATGTACAAAAGCGCAAGCCTCTCTCTGTTTTGCCTCTGCGCGTAGTCCCTGGGAAGTACTAGTATAATAATCAACATGGAAAGGCACACTTTAAACTGAAGTGCTCACCATAGTCAAAAGATCCTTTGGAAGATCTAAGAAGGTTTCTTTAAACTTTCCAAGCACTGGAATAGGTGCCTAAACAAGATTTACAACCTAAAATCAAATGCAAATGAAAATTGTAAGAAGAGCAAATATGCAATAATATTGAGCAAAGGTAACATCCAAAACTCACCTCGTCAAGCAAACCTTTCGGAATCAGAATTTGGCCATTTACACTTTCGGCTAATGTATTACATTGCTCTACAATTTTTTCTTATGGTCCTGCCAATAGTACCAATCTAGTCATATTTTAAAAATCTATGAATTGTAAACTGTTATATTGACAAACTTATCTACACATACCTCAACAACAACATTGACTCCAGCCTTTCTCATTGCAGCTGGATAAGATTCTGCGTTTTCTATCTGCAAATGAAGTATGCAGTTTTTTATATTCAAGAAAAAACTCAATAAGGAAAACCAAAGATGATAACAAAGAGTTAGGAGAGGAAGAGATGCTCCTTAAGAAAGAAAAAAGAAAGAACACAGTCGAGAATAAAACAAAGAATATGGCAGCTATTACACATGCACACGAATACGAGAATGGACTCGTTGATACCAGATGTAATGTAAGAATTGCTAATTCTTACACAATTACACAATTAATCCATGTAGCCAAGTAAAATTAAATTAAAAGCATACAATCAATTGATTAAAATCATTTAGGCATGCACCTGGACAACAGCTGAAGTAGTATTACGAAGGCCGCAAGACGAATTTTTACTGCATAATATAAAATCAAATGTTATTTAATTTGGTTTAATATGGACAATCCAGGTATTACCACAACATCTCCATGCAAGGCCAAAATCCAACGGATAGGCCTGCTAAACATCACCTATATATATTAAAGTATGAAAACATGTTAAAATCGTTGTTGCTCTCATTCTTCTAAATTAAAAAAATAAAGTAAATTTCAAAACTATGTTTAGTATCCATGTGTTTTGTTACTTAAGGGAGCACGTTATAAAAACCATTCATGAGTTTTCACCAAAACTTTTGAGAGAGTTGGTTCATAACATGCTATCTGTCTTTTGTTGTTTTGTGACATCTCTGAAGATAGAGCCAAGTTGCGTGCAGAACCACAGTACACACCTAAAAAGCTAACATACCTGTGAATTCTAACGCATTGTCTTTGGAAATGAAATTTTAGCAATAGTAGCAGGCAAATCTTCAGATCAAACCTGACAAGAGTAGAAAAAATTACCTTTAAGAAATAAATACCACACCAGAATATGGTGCTTATTTTTTTCCAAATAACACTACCAAGAACATAAAAACAAGCTTAAAATGGCTAGATTTCAAAAATAAAGAATAGAAACCTCCAAAGCATGTCTTGAAGACTCTTTTATACAAGCGTATACATATTCTGTTTTCCCTGCAAATCAAGAAATCACATTAAAGTACCTATTATATTGAGTTGGCTTGTGGTATAGCAGCATATTCACATGAAAATTGACGAGTTACACAAATTGAATTACAGTTTTAAAGCTCAAGTTAAAAGCTGAACAATTTCTAAAAGCAATGAGTTCACATTTTACAAATCAGCAACTCGTAAGGTAAAAAAAATTCTGACGGATCAACTAGTGGTTGGTAATACAACTCATCCATGTTTTCTTCAATAAAGAATTCTGAATTAGGTAGGAAAAGTATAAAACAGGAAGACAAAAAAATCTTATATAAGATGAAAATATGGTCTGATGAGTATTTTCCTTGTAACCAGTTGCATTGGAAGTGACATTTCAGGATTTTACCTTAGTTATTTACTCAACTCTTCTTGTGTTGTTAGTGTACAATGAAAACCAACAATAAAAAAATAATTGTTTGATTTGATGAGTAGGGTAAAAAATAAACACATCCAAACCCATGAAACAATTTGGTTTTGGATACTAACCATCAACCTTTCTGTATACTAAGTCCAGTGGAACATAATATTTACGAGAAAAACCCACAGCAGCCTGACATAAGAAAGCTAAATTAAGGCAGCATTCTTGAATCACAATTCAGGATATAATAAGAAAATTCTAAACCACAATGAAACCTTTGTTTGATTTCCTTCTTGATCAAATGCTTTTGAAACAGGAGGACCTCGAACCTCAACCTCTTGTTCTGTTTGTTTCGTGATAAGATTTTCAACAGAAACCTGTGGATTTCATAGCAGGGAACAGATACAATTACTATCATTTCTTGTGCGAGTGTTTCTAAAACTTTTACAGTATATGAATTGCAATGTGTATTTTTTTCAATTATAGAACTTATGATTCTATCTACTAATCCTAAGTAGGAACTTAAAGAGAGTTGGTACAAATAGGGTGAGAATCAAGGATATTGAAGTATGTGTTTCTTTAACTAGTTATTTGTGTTAATTCCAATACATCTACAGTTGAAACAAAAGACCTGGACAATAGAAGGAACATTGGTTTTCCAAATGAATTTGTGGAAGTGGAGCCTTCATCAAATGGGCGATGAGTTAGCACTTGGAAGTTGGAATAGGGATTTGCAAGAAAAACTAAACCCTAATCTAATTCTAAATTATCATATCAGAGTATATAACTATATACTAGTATACTATAGCGTTTACTATAAAAAGCAAAATTCCTAAGATTTTAATTTTACAAGATTTCAAATTGTTTTCCTTGTCTACAAACTTTAAGTGCAAAATGATAATGCATCGCTTTTATCTTTTTTATTCTTTCATACTTATGTTTGTATTTTTCTGTGATAAGTAAGGAAAATCAACAAGAAACTCATCCTAGATCAACTATTACAAAAGCGAAAAGCATCTATAAATAAGAATTGTGCTCAAAAAGTGAATTCCCGCACCACTAGTCTCCCTGCGGTGCCCAAAATCCGCACTTCACCATGCTTTTAACCAATGTCGTTCCAATAATTGCAATATTAAATCTTTCAGCTACAATAACCAACAGAGTATCATCAATATTGAACAATGATAGAGGATAATAATATTTTAAAAGTGATGACAACAGTCTGTTTCAAAAAGAAAATGAAATGAAAATGCTTGAAATTCAAAACAGAAATACGAAAAAGGTAAAAGTTTATTTGCAAATGGAAGAGATGAAGCTCCAATATTGATATATTATAGGTAAAAATATCAAGATTTTAATCAGATGAAAATGAGTTATACTTGTTTGCTTGCATCAACAACATCTTGAGGTGGCAACTCTTCAGTTCCAATTGCAAGAACAATGATCATGAACCTGAAACCAAAGCAAAGCAAAGCTAGAATTTTACTTTACTTTATAGATAAAGTCAAACAATAATCAATAATAAAATGTGTACTCAAGCTAAAAATTAATATGATTTTACCCCTACCATATCTGTAAGTTTGTTTTGAATTAATAAGCAAATCCAGTAATTGTAACATGAAATACAGGATAACAGTGTTTCTTTAAAGCGTGGATACCTAGAAATACTTACTCCCTCCGTCCCAAATTATAAGGGAAAATTGGTCAAATAAAGTTGATGTATTTGGTTAAGAATTTGGACTAAATACATCAATTTTGGTTGACCAATTTTCCCTTATATTTTGGGACGGAGGGAGTACAATATTGCTATTGAAAATGTGAATGAATTCATTATTTTAACTTTATGATTCCCGACATATATTTCAGAGTTATATTTAAGATAGCTTTATAATTTATATGGCTTGATTACTCCAACTGAAGACACTCAAAGTAAAATCATGTTTCATATATTGATAATGTGCTGCTTTTGATATCCAATAAATCCAATGCCTACTCAATATTCTAAGCAAATCTCCATTGATATCACACCAATAGTTTCCAATCAGGCAGCCATGACTTGGACATCGCCAGAAACAAGCCACAAAAAACTGCATTTTTTGTTGAAGCGGAATTTTGTAATAAATATGTTTTTATTCATAGTATTGATTCAAATCTTAAGTTATTAGGTGAAATCCCAAAGATTTTTTCAATATCTGATGGAAATAAACCTCACTAATTTTGTGCGTAAATTTGATTAGAAAGAGTGCATGCAAGGAGTGAACTCCAAACCATATCATCATAAAGGCTATAATAGCATGCCAAGGACCAGTACCAACTTCCCTATAAACTTAAACTAAAGATAAAGGGCCAAACATTTATATCTATATCGCTGACATGTAACCCAAAAATGAAAGATCAATGAATGAATCAAGATAAAATTGAGATAAAATTGTTTATCTGTTCAGCATTAGTGTTTCCAAAATATTAGCAGAACCAAAGATTTACGCAAGATAAGGTGATTGCGTGACCGGTGACCTATTTATGCAAACTAACCTTCTCACATGCAGCCTTCAAAACATCCTTTGGCACTACAGACTGATCAGGTTCTGAGATGAAACCAAGGAGGAAGCCAAGCATCTCCCTAGTCTTCAACCAAAGTTGGGCACACTGGCGAGCTAAACTGAGGAAAACCAAGATGAAGAAAAGCATCATGAAATGTAGAAAAATCGCGACAACTCGTAATGAAGGTAATGATTACAGGATCACAATTGCAACTTTGGGGTGGACAGCTGCCTTCATTGCAAATTCCCTGTGCATCTGCCCATCATCTCATGCCTTATTGAATTGCAAAACATATAAAATTTGCAGATGCCCATTGAGCTTATATATAACTTATAGCACAAACGCCAATCATAATAAGAGCTTATATATAAGCTTACATAAGCTATAAAACAAAGATAAATTATTTTCATATATGCTACAGACTATTTTTATAAGCTATATTGGAGAGCTTGTGAAAAAAACTTATCCAAATTGTCCTAAGTTGCTTTCGTAAGTTCTCCCAAATTAACAGCTGCACAAAACTTATGTTAGTAGATAAGCTCAAATAAGTCAATCCAAACAAGTCCATGTTTATGAAACTAATCTAATCCATCAATGAGAAATTTGGCAGTAAAGATTATGTAGTAGGATATTAGGATTTAGGCTAAAGAAAACAGCTTATGCAAACTTGTGATGTAGAATTTATGCACCCCATCAGCCATTCTGGCATAATGTGATATGTATCATGAATTTTAGAATAAAGTACAGGCAAGCTGTGGGGATGAGGTAAAGTAGCCAACTGATAATTTTCTTACTTCATCTTTGGGTTGAAGTGCTGACCGGTAAATTCAGAATGTCCTCCAACAGAATTCTGAATGCACACATCAAATAGTTTGCACTCAATTCCTCAACAAAAGACAAGTATTTAAAACTAACACACTTTAACTGTAACACTGTACCAGCCACTAAAAAAACATAGCACTTACAGCTCATGTGAAAACTTTATATATAAAACCGTAACTTAAATTTATATTTAAGTGAGCTTTTCCTACCGTAAAAGTAAAATCTGATACAAGATAGCTACTCTCCTTGTAATTATGAGGTATATAACAGGTGAAATCTGGCGACGAACTATTTTCAATGCTGGATCAGGTTCTGCATTTTAATAATACAGATGATCAGTGTAAGAGATGCAATACAGTATAAATATCATAGAGGACTCCAAAGAGTTGGTTTCTTTGTACTTTGCTTCAGTTGATTCGTTTCTTCCTTAGAGAATTCCTTTAAAACCTTTATCAGTGGGCCAATCATATACAAGGAAACACTTTCTTTTGCTTTGCAAAATCACTTCATATTGTAGTTGCAAAATTGCATTTAGGGACTAAGGGTCCATCAAAGCACAATAGATAATAGCATTTAAGGACTAGGGTCAACAACCAGCTTTCAAATTAAGGCATCATCCAGCATTTTTGGGCCACCCTTACAAAAATCATGGAACAAAGTCTATCCATCCACATTTTGAATAAAGAATTCACATTAAAATTGCTTTGCTTTGAAAGCCACCATCCAACGTTTCCATTATGAATAAAGAATTCATAGTGCATTTTCCTCAAAGGTCATTGAAGCATTCATCCCTTACAAAACTTGTGAAACATTAGGGACAAGGGTCATTAAGCTCATAATGCAAAATCACTTTTAATTGCAGTTGGAGAATTGAACTTAGGGACTAAGGGTCATCAAAGCATAATATATATCCCTTCATGCATTATTATGAATAAAAATTCATATTTTTTTAATAGAAAAGAGGACACCAATAGAGACAATTGTTTGAGTAACAATTATAAGGCAACAACTAGCTTTTTCACATTCAGGGACTAGAGTCATTAAGTAATTTATCCAGCATTTTCCGGGTATCAAGTAAGCATTCATAATGCATTTTCCTCAAAGGTCATTGAAGCATTCATCCCTTACAAAACTTATGAAACATTAGGGTCAAGGGTCAATGAGCTCATAATGCAAAACCACTTTTAATTGCAGTTGCAGAATTGAACTTAGGGACCAAGGGTCATCCAAGCAGAATATATATATCCATTCATGCATTATTATGAATAACAATTCATATTTTTTTAGTAGAAAAGAGGACACCGATAGAGATAATTGCTCGAGTGGCAATTATAAGGCAACAACTAGCTTTTTCACATTCAGGGACTAGAGTCATTAAGTAATTTATCCAGCAGAAAAAACTGAGACAGGAATCATATACCTCTTGATCTGACTTTTCATTTTCAAATTTGGGATAGAAAGTTGCTCTAATTTGACTTTTAATCTTAAAATATAATGAAAGAGTGATGTTCAAGGAGACTCAAGTACTGATAATGTTCATGATAAGAAGAGTGTCAGACACACAAAACAAAAGGAAAATGACAGAGACAAAATTCTAAGTACTTGTTTTTATAGAATGCTAAGAACACAATAAAAGCTTATCTGGGAGAGGAAGGAAGGAAGAATGAATAACTCAACATATATATTTCATAAAAGTAAGATCTTAAAGGTCCATAACCTGTATAATTTCATGCCACATGTCCTTCGCTGAGATACCCTCGTAAGAACCAGATATAACAAAGACAGGGCATTCTGAGACATGAGCATATTCGGTCTCTTCTGTGGCAATCGCAAATGTGACGAGAGATTGCTCTTTTGCAGTCCTGTAGTTGCATATATCAGTTAATTTACAAATATAAATTTTGTTTTTTTTTCTTTCTATAGACTAGTAGTTAGATTCAGGCACTATATATGTTGAGAAGTAAGGATCCAGCATTAAAGCTAATAATGCTTTCACATTGGCATCATCCAGCATTTTTGGGCCATCCTAACAAAGTCTATCCATCCACATTTTGAATAAATTTCATATTAAAATTACTTTGCTTTGAAAGCCACCATCCAACTTTTCCATTATGAATAAAGAATTCATAATGCATTTTCCTCAAAGGTCATTGAGGGATCCATCCCTTACAAAACTTATGAAACATTAGGGACAAGGGTCATTGAGTTCATAATGCAAAATAACTTTTAATTGCAATTGCAGAATTGAATTCAGGGACAAGGGTCATTGAGTTCATAATGCAAAATAACTTTTAATTGCAATTGCAGAATTGAATTCAGGGACTAAGGGTCATAAAAGCAGAATATATATCCATTCATGCATTATTATGAATACAAATTCATAATTTTTTTTAATAGAAAAGAGGACACCGATAGGGACAATTCCTTGAGTACCAATTAAGGCAATAACTAGCCTTTTCTCATTCAGGGACCAGAGTCATTAAGTAATTTATCCAACATTTTTGGGCATCAAGAAAGCATTCGTAATGCATTTTCCTCAAAGGTCATTGAAGCAATCATCCCTTACAAAACTTAAAAAACATTAGGGACAAGGGTCATTAAGTTCATAATGCAAAATCACTTTTAATTGCAGTTGCAGAATTGAATTTAGGGACTAAGGGTAATCAAAGCAGATTATACATCCATTCATGCATTATTATGAATAAAAATTCATAATATCTTTTAATAGAAAAGCTGACACCGATAGAGACAATTGCTTGAGTAGCAATTACAGCAACAACTAGCTTTCACATTCAGTGACATTTAATCTCTTACAAAAATTGTTTTTCGAAGCAGACGATTGAAAGTTCTTGAATACTCACGAATGAAAAAATTGGCAACCCATCATCATTACGAATAGGTATTGATTATAAACCAAACGGGTCAAATATAGGAAACAAGTTTCCAATAAGCAGAAGATTGAAAGTTATTGGGACATAACAAGTTTTCTCAATTAAAATTTCGTGTTTTCAAGCAGAAGATTGAATGTTCTTGAAATATCATATCGGTATCATCAATCCTAAACATGACCATGTCATAGACCCATTTTTGCACGATTAAGGTTTTTTTTTTTTTTTCTCAAGCAGGAGATTGAATGTTCTTGAATGATCAAGAATGAGAAAAATGGGTAAAGTTATACCTTCTATCAAGCAGAAGATTGAATGTTCAAAAATGGGTTTTGATTTAGAGAAAAGGGTTTTGATTTTATGAAGCAGAAGATTGAATATTACCGTAGCAAACAGAAGAGATTAACGGCATAGATCGAGCATACCAGTTTCTTGATCTTTCAACAACCCACAGCGTTTGCGTGTTTCGTTATTTTCTTGTTTCTTGAAGAAGAAAGAATGAGTTTTTCTGTTCTTTTCACAAATTAGCGTGTGCGTGCGTGTTTTGAATTTTATTGAATGAAACGAAACGACGGCTTTAATGTGCTGTTTGTTTTAGTTTTTTATTTTCTTTTAATAATTTAAAATAATTTAAAACTTCAACTATAATAAAACAAATTTTAGAAATTCTAAAAATAATATGACCAAAATGCCACTTTATTTTAGGACCAAAATTAAAATTTGATAATTTTTTATAGGGAACAAAACACACTTAATCCAAATTTTTATTACTAATTTTTATATTTTCATTTTTTTTTATAATGAAAAATTTAAAAATTAACTATAATAAAAAAATAATAATAATAAGAAATACATATTTTCTCTCGACCAATTAATATGTCAATGGTAATGGATGTCATGAGGTGCAATTCTATCTTTGATTTGATCCAACACAAGACTTTAACACTTACTCTATTGATTAAAATCTTCGGCGGATAATGTAAGATTTTCATTTTATAAGTACATTTTCTTTAAACTTATAAGGATTTTTTATTTTATCTTTATTTTCTTTAAACTCTTCGTTCTAAATTCTAATATATAAGATCTTTTTCACAAAGAGTTAAAAAAGTTAATGTTTGCATTAAATTTTTCAATAAGATATATTCTCTTTCCAAAATCACCCTTCAATTATTGAAAGAAAAATAGTAGTACTAATATTATTTTTTTTGAATGGAAAAGATGAATATATATATATATATATATATATATATATATATATATATATATATATATATATATATGTGTGTGTACCGTTTGACCCAGCTTTTTTCCATCATGATTCGTCATATCTTAACCCTCATCACCACCGTAACTACCTCAAACTTCACTAACAAAATCATTTAGTTTTGTTCGCGTGAAGCATTATGAAGAAACTATAAATTAGAAGTAGAGCAAAACTTTACCAATGAAATTGAGTTACAAAATTACTTAAACTTTTTTTTTTTTTTTGCTCAATCTTAACGACATGGAGAGATGAAGAGTTTGTGAATTTTCAGTTTGCCTTCAACTTTGATTTGGAGAAAAGGAGTGGAAAGTTTTTCTTTTTTGAGAAAAAGGATTGCATAGAATTAGGATAATGGTAATCTAGCTAGTAGATAAAATTTTACTTTTAAGATAAATGAATAGAGTGTTTGAAGTTCGAATTTTAATCTCTACATATATAATGTGACGTCCTTACTAATTGGGTTTAAAATTCATGGAGACATGGTAGTATATAATTAAATGTTTTTTTATATAATTTCCGAACAAAAATTCAAGAAAGTTGGAAAAAGTTTAAGGTATAATTTTTAAAAAAGTTGGAAAAATTTATACAAACGAAAAGTAAGGATTTTAAAAAAAGTTGGATAAGGACTAGTTGGAATTATATTACTAAGAATTATACTTGGAATGCATGCGACCATCCACTCTTGCTCGATTCTTTGCTTAACATGCTACCTGAAACTGATTAGAGTTCATGTGAATATTGATATTGCTTGCCATATCTATGATATTTATCGCATAAACCGTTGAAAATCTGAGATCAACTTGCAATAAATGTTGGAAGGGACATAACGGGACACAGAAAAATGAAGTCTAATGATTCGCATAAATCGTTGAAAATTTGAGATCAACTTCACGAAAACTTCATTTTTCTAATCATTAGACTACTCGACATAAAAATTAAGCTAATGAACATTTCATTATAAGAATTATGTTACCAACGCTTTGGCCCAGTACTGACCCAACCCACCAATTCTGGTTGCAAACAAAAAAAAGGAAAAGATAGAGAATAAAATCACATGTGACCAAGTTTACTTAAGTATGTGTACTAGTATAACTTGACTATCAGGTTGTGAACTTTAATCCCTACCCTTCACATAAATATATATCAAATCAATAGACACAAAGCCAATTGGTCCAAGATGGACAAATGAATTTGTTGGTCCAAATTATACGGAACCTAAACAATAACATCACCAAAACTAAAAACATCATTTGAAATGGTATCTATCAATAATGATTGTGTTTTTATTCATGGTACCCTTATATGTTATGATGTTGCAAATGGTGACATTTGATATCAGGCTTTTGAGCTTGCTCACAATAATAGAGCTTAAATTTGTACGATTAAGAGATCACCATGATCACAATTTGTAAGATGTACATGAATAAATTCAAGCTGATGACAAAATAAACTACTAGTTTTCTTTTTCTTTAAAAAAAAAAAAAAAAAAAAAAGCTATATGCAAAGCACCATATCATCCTTTCAAAGAGTAGCTCTTTTCAAGGGCAATAATCATTTTATTGAAAAACCAAATAAAATGACACGTTTATACTAGTAAAATTATCAAGGTACCATACAGCACATTTCTAATCTAGTGTTGAATCTCATAATTGCAATATTAGAAAGGCAAACATAAACTCAGCAATTAACAGTTTCAAGGCTCCTAGTGAAAAAGTGTTGTATTTGAACATGTTATACAAGGTTTCAATATTTGGTAAGGTTTGTAGTCAAACCAAATCCAAATGGAAATAGAGGATCATAATGCTTATCACCAACATTCATGGGGAGCTGGTCAACTGTCTTGAACCATGTCCTTGCCAGCTTGCCAGTGAATGGATAGTCACCGTAGAGAACGTCGGCAACACCTTGGCCTTCAGTGCCAGGAAGCCATGCAGCTACAAGTGCATCAATTTTTGAAAGATATGGCTGAATCACAACCGGTCGCCCAGTGACAAGAACAACTACACATTGAATAGAGCCACATACATTGGTGATGGTGCTTGGACCTGGTTCAGCTATTGTTAGATTCAAACTGTCACCAAATGTCTCAGCATAAGGGGGTTCTCCCACAATGACTATGGCATAGGAAAATTTGTTTGACTTGATAAAGTTAGCATCAGGATTTTCATTATAGACAACTTCAGTTGCAGGATCAACTGTATGCTTTATAGCATCGAGGATGGTTGTACCTGTCATCAAACATTAACTCTATTAGATGTGCTGTAATTTTTCATGTCACCACTTGTGGTATAGACAGTTTGAAATTGAGATTTTAACATGTAAATGACTATTGTTCAAAAAAACATGTAAATGACTATATACTTATTACTAAGTATTGTAATTTGTAACGAATGAAATTATTGGATTTTAAAGAGGCAAGAAAGAAATTAGAGATTCATATTGGACTAATATTAGAGACTGAATAATCAGTAATTATGAGTGATGATTCTAGAATTGTAGCTTTGCGAAGTAAATTGTGTGTTGACTTACCAGATGTAAGATCACTACCAGTAAGCCCTTGCCAAGTAATTGTCCATCCACCACATTGATTACCCAAATTGTCAGCATGACTTCCTGCAACCAAGATTTTTGAAGATTTCTTTGGAAGGGGGAGCAGTGGCTTCTTAGCAGATTTACCATTCTTTAGCAAAACTAGGGATTTCCGAACAGCTTCTCTTGCTAACTCCCTATGTTCCTGTTTAAGACATGATATGCGATCAACAAAACAAACTCGAAATGTATGAAGTATCCAGGCACATGTTCATAATCTTATTCATAAGAAAATGTACCTTGCTACCCAATTGGTTTGCTAGGCTTAGATCAGCAATTGGATTTTCAAAAAGTCCCATGGTAAATTTTACTCTTAAGATTCTTGCTACAGCATCATCAATCCTGCTTATTGGGATAATATTGTTCTTTACTTGAAAGGTTAGGTCATCGATGAACTCAGTAAAGTTATAAGGAACCATAATCTGCAAACAATACGAATGTTAAATCAAAATTAATTTCATAATATTAAACTTTCAGACTAACAACAATTAGATTTCTTTCTTTTACTCGTTGAAATGAAAACAATATTTACCATATCAATTCCAGCACTAACACCAGCTTGAACTGAGTATGAATAGTTAGCATGAGGAGGAGAGGTAATCCGATCAATACCTTGCCAATCTGATATGACAAAACCCTGAAAGACGGAGGAAAAATTACATAATATGAACCTATTACATTGTATTTTTAATTACTTATAAGTTCGTTTTTTACATTCAAGAACTAATTAAATAAATTTTATTACCCTGAATCGCAGTTTGTTCTTGAGGTAACCAGTGACAAGATCCCGGTTAGCATGCATCTTTTTCCCGTTCCAGCTAGTGTAGGAGATCATTACTGTTGAAACACCCTTGATAACAGCGTCATAGTATGCTGGCATGTGAATTCCAAGCAATCCTTTGTAGCTTATGACAGTATTGTTTTCGTTGATACCCTTGGTCGTGCCACCATCTCCCACAAAGTGCTTAGCACAAGCTGCAACCTTGTTCCTGAATCAAAGTAATTAAAATGAAGGAGCATTTTTAGTTAAGGTCCTATACATTTCATACAGTAAATGAGCTGCAATTCATTATTTAATTTAATATGAAAATGTGAAACTTTGTCATTCAAAAATCAGACACTGACAAAAATTAAATCTATAATATCATACCCAAATTATAAGATAAAATGATTTTTGAGTTATTTAATTTTCTGTATTATATGTGATAAGGACATGACATGACATGACATGCATGTTTCATGACCAAGGCTTTTCGCGTAATCAGGTTCCTAAGATATAATTTAAAAGTTCATATCTTTGTGTGTGCATGGACGATCGTGTTTATAGATGGTCCAGCCATTTGAATGCACAAGGTGGTGAGCCCAACCATCCAAATCATTAGAAAAACACAAATGTGTAGGACCATCATAATGGTATAGGGTCATCCTAATGGTATAGGACCATCCAAAAAGAAGCTTTTGGGTTCACCGTGTTTTCTATTTCTTTTTCTTCTCCCTTTTAATTTTATGAATGCAAAAGCCTGTGGAGCATAATCTTATCTACTGTAAATAATTGATTCTTTGATTGATGGTGGGGAACTAGTGTCTACGGTATGGTCTACACCATTAAAAAACCAAATTTGTCCAGAACGAAAGCTGAACAAGTGCCACACTCATATGAAACTTAAATTTCAAGCACTGTTGAATGCTTAAAAGAAAAAATATAAAAACTTATACCCAGAAACAGGCAATACAAAACCATAGGTAATTTCGAAAAAGTATAAATACAATATATTGCTGTTACCAAGAAACTTCAGTTATGGATGTTCAAAAGAATTTATAAATGCATTTTATGTTCTGAAATATTTTCTATCCATTAAAAAGCCCTTCATAGAAAATCACCATCCATACAACTACAAGACTAATGACCACAAAATTTTCTTTTCAAAACAAAGCTTGAAACAAAACAAAACTTACTTTCCAGCAACAAAGGGAGTTCCTTTCCTGGAATTTCCAGGAATATCTCCTTGCAGACCAGGAATAATTTCAGTCATAGTTTTAACAATCCGAGGGTCCTCACTGTAGCTTTCATAGCACCGTCCCCACCTTGGATCTCTACATACCTGTTGTTAATGAATAGTCCATTAACATATCAGCAGACTTGATCAATGTTATATGTGATTCAAACAATACAACATTGAAACGATGTTTCCTTACCGCAATACATGGAGCAAAAACATATGGAATTCCTGTAGCTCTAACTTCAAGGGCAGTTGCTTCTCCAATCTTTTTTATGAGCACTGGATCCCTAATGAAAAGTAGATTCCATTACAATAAAAGTATTACTTCATTAGGATTTGGAAAAACAAGATCATTCCGGTTACAAATTATCAATTAAATTAATGACACTACTCATTCATTCTTTTTTCTTTAATCAGTTCATGACTAGTCAAATTCCTGCATATACATAAACTTGCCTGGTAACTCCGAGACCAACATTGTGAGGAAAAATAGTAGCATTATAGACATTATTGTGACCATGAACAGCATCTATCCCATAAATCATTGGAATCCCAAGGGGAGTCGATAAAGCTGCATTTTGGATCTGATTCACCATTTTCACCCAGGTCTCAGCAGAAGCCTTTGGAGCCGGAACACTCCCTCCCCCACTCAGCACACTCCCTGCTCATCAATGATTGGTCACATATCCATAACATCACCTCATTAAAGCAAAACATAAAAAAAATCCTACGGAACACCGTCACTCTGACACAGACACTAACACGTCGACACTGATAATAATTGAGAAAATGAATAACCAAATGTACCCTTTACACAAATCCATCAACACACACTCAGATATAGAAAATATTAAAGCATCAAACAAAAACAAAGAACTAGATTTGAGTAACAAAGTGATGAGTGATTTTACCAATGAAGTACTTGCTAATGGCTTCAGGAGTAGCAACACTCCTTTCAAGCTGAGTCATTTGACCTATCTTTTCCTCCAAAGTCATTCTACTCATCAAATCTTTGATTCTTCTATTCAATGGCACTTTAGGATCTTTATACTTTCTATATTCTGCTTCTGAAAATGAAACCAGAAAGCACAGCAACAAAACCCCCACAATAGGGATTGAAGATTTCCCCATTTGAAAGGCTCAACAATCCAACTGCAGATATATAAAACAGAATCAGATAAATCAAAAATAAAAAAAAAAAAAACAACAAAAACCCATTTCAACACATGGATCAAACAAAGCAAAAAGACACACACAAACACACACACAGACACAGACACTCGAGAACTGTAAATCTTTGCCAAAAAAAGAGTTAACATATGATCTGCATTGACATAAAGTAATAAGTAAGAATCAAACATTGATTTTGGAAGCTAACAATGTTAATAATAACAACCATAACTAAAAAAATAAAATATAAAAACTCAAAAGTAACAGTTAAGCTGAAAAAGAAAAAAGGGAACTTTGTATACCTCTTGAAGAGAAGAGAAGAGGAAGAAGAAAAGAAGAAGTTGGATTTGTGAGGTAGTGGGAAATGAGCAGGGGAGGGTGGTGGTACTAAATAGTCAAATATAGAGATTAGAGACTACAGAGGACTGGTCCCACATACTTGGGTCTATGAAGTGCAGGTAATGTCTTTTATTATTACTGCAGTAGTACTATTTTTATTATCCCTTTCGATAGTATCCGAATCAAACCAAAAATAAAATCGTAAATCAGACCAATCCAAATTAAAACCGCAAAAAATTGCATTTAGTTTTAACCGCTCGGATTATTTTTCTTCTAAACCGCATAGTTTGGTTTGGTTTGCGGTTTTTATTTTAGAAAATCAAACCAAACCAAACCGCAATATTTAAATTAACTCTATCAACAATTAGCAATCAACCCAAATCGAGTCCATAAAACAGTAGTCGGTCTAAGCATATCATTTCACTCGATCCAGAATTATACTTTTGGTATTAAAAATAAGTTATTATATATATGCAATTTCTAGATAGGCATATTGCATCTTGTAAACAATAAAATAAATTAAAATTGGAAAATGATTAGTAGTGCGAACTCAAATTATGCGAATACCGACTAATGATGTGTCATAGTATTTTTATACTCTTTGACTGTATTTTTATACTGTTGACTGAATTAGTGGTTTTCAAAAATCGCTTTTTTATGTTAAAGTTAAAAAAATCCAGCTTCTTCTTCATATCTCGAGAGAGCATGCACGCAATAGAAGAATCAATGGTGGTCAGTGGAGTGGAGACTGAAGAGGGATACCCATTTTTCCTTCTTCGTTTCTATGGTGGGTCTCTCCCACTTCTTTGTGTTATGCTTCATTTGTTTATTTTCGTTGGGGTACCATATGTTTTGATTCACCTCTTATTTTATTCTTATGGCAGTTTCAAAATTTTCACTTCTTTGTTTATTGGAGAATGTTAATTTGTGCCCTTAAGGGCACATGTTAAGAAGATAAATGTGGAAAAAATTTATTGAACTTGTGGTGTATTCAATTATCTAAACATTAAATTCTTTGTATCATTAAATGCTATATTTCTATTTTTAGGTAGTTTAACATGTGCCCTTAGGGCACAAGTTAACATGACCCTTATTTATTTCATTTATTTACTTTGAGGAGTGCTAGCAACACACTCTTTAACAAACACACTCTAACACACTCTCTTCTATTGGTTAAAATTTATATGGGTCCCATAAAAGTTATATGGATCCACATTTTTTTATGAGACCCATGTGAATTTCAACCAATAAAAGAGAGTGTGTTGGAGTGTGTTTGTTAAAGAGTGTGTTGCTAGCATTATTCATTTACTTTTGTTTGAGATTTGAGATTATCACAAGAGAAAATCTCAGTCTCACGGATGGTAGATGGTTCAATAAGTTTAAGATTTATTAAAAATAGAGAGGCAAGTAAAACTATGAAAGTACCCTTGGTTGCTTTTTATGAATAAATAAATCTTTTATATTATAAACTTGTATACACAAGCAAGCCGTAAACCCTAATTTATTTTCTCTGTTTCCCTCCATTTTATCTTGCAATTTTTATTAAAAAATAATTTGGAACTCGCAACCCTTCAATGCAAGACAATATTTCCAACCATTATGGCAATTGGCAAGTATACCAATTATAATTAAAATTATGTGCAATAATTGATAAGCATCATCAATTTTAAAAGTATATCATATCAAAATTATTGTTGACTATATTATTCATCACGAAATATTTTTATGTCTTTCCTGATCAATTTTTTTTTTCTACCGGATCATAAATTTAGAGAATAATTATCATGTGAGATTTGGAAAGTTATTATCACGTGTGATTTGGAAAGTTATTATCAAATTCAATTCTGCTAAATCAATTTTGTTTGCAATACAACCATAGTCATGTCACTAATCACATTCATTATTTTGATTTTAACATTGCAAATTTAATATTAACTGATGATCAATTGATACAATATGCACTAGCAGATATTAAGATGATGTTACGTAGTTGTGGGAAGAGTTTAAAAGATTATCTTCAAATGCCTAGAGCAGACACATCATTAGTTCCTGATATACAAAATAGTTTAATACCCGACGAATTGAATTATAACAGACAATCATTAGCTGAGGAACATGTTAGATTGATGTCAACTATGACTTAAAAGCAACGTAAAATATATGACACAATCATGACAAGAGTTAACGAAAAACAAACCTGGTGTGTTTTTTATTTATGGTTATGGCGGTACAGGGAAGACATTTATCTGGAGGGCCATGTCAGCCGCATTACGCTCAAAAGGTGAGATAGTTTTAACAGTTGCCTCAAGTGGGATCGCTGCATTGCTTATACTTGCCGGTAGAACAGCACATTCAGAGTTTTGTATTCCTCTAAATGTTGACGAGTTTTCAACATGTACCATAGTTCCTAAAAGAACTTTGACGCTATTAATACAAAAAGCAAAGCTCATTATATGAGATGAAACACCAATGATGCACAAACACTGTTTCGAAGCTGTTGATCGAACTTTAAAAGATATTCTCAAATCTGTTGATAAAAAAAATAAACACATTCCCTTCGGTGGAAAAGTTGTTGTTTTTGGTGGAGATTTTAGACAAATTCTACCAGTAATACCCAAAGGTACAAGGTCAAAAGTTGTTCATGCTACTATTAATTCTCCGGTTCTTTGGAATTTTTGTGAAGTTTTAACATTTAGTAAAAACATGAGGCTTCTCGGTTGTGCTTCGAGTGGTGACGTTGAACAAAGACGATTGTTTTCTGAATGGGTTTTGGGTGTTGGCGATGGAGAAATTGGAGATGACAACGACGATGATTTAGAACTTGACATTCCATCAGATTTTTTGATTCCAAATTCAGGTGATCCTCTTGCTTCTATCGTTGAAAGCACATATCCCCAACTTTTACAAAACATGAACGATATAACGTATTTCCAAAATAGAGCTATACTAGCTCCTAAAAATTCAATAGTCGACACAATAAATGATTATATGTTGGATTTAATTCATGGTGAAGAAAAAAACATATTTGAGTTATGATACTCTATTCACACAAAATGTAGACGGTCAAACAGTGGATGATGTTCATACTCCCGAATTTTTGAACACGATTTCTACGTTGGGACTTCCAAATCTCAAGTTGAGACTTAAAGTTGGAGTTCCAGTTATGCTATTAAGGAATTTGAATCAAAAATTAGGATTATGCAATGAAACAAGACTTATTATTACGAGATTGGGAAAACGTGCTCTTGAAGGAAAAATTATTTCAGGAAGTAATATTGGTGATCAGGTTTTCATACTTAGATTTTCTCTAACACCATCTGACGTGAGAGTTCCTTTTAAATTTCAACGGAGACAATTTCCTATAATGATTTCTTTTGCGTTGACTATTAATAAGAGTCAAGGACAATCTTTAAAAAGCATGTTGGGATATATCTTCCGTCGCCAGTGTTTTCACAATGTCAATTGTATGTTGCAATTTCAAGAGTTACTTCTTGAAAAGGATTAAAAATATTAATCATCGATGATAACGGTGAAGATACGACTAAGAATTCGAATGTGGTCTATAAGGAAGTCTTCCGTAATATAACATAATTTTTTTTGTATGAATATTTATCCAAAATTATTGTTGAACTATCGTTTAATGTTACTCAACTTTTTTCATATACCTTACATTATCGGAATTATCATATCTTATTTAATTATTATATATCTTACAATTAATCAGACCCGTGCACCGCACGGGTCGATGTTATAGTAAACAAATAAAAAGGAGAAAAGAAACCATATAGCATAACTCATTAAAATTTTCTATGTTTATTTTGTAACCTTGAAAATATTGTCATATTTTTTATATCGTGATAAACCACACAATCCGAACTAATCCTAAACGCAATGGTTTGGTTTGGATGTCTTTTCAAAGACCAACCAAACCAAACTGAAACCGCATGCATTTTTAACTCGCGATTAGGATGACTTTTATGGTCAAAACCGAACCAAACCGCACTACGAACACCCCTACTTTCAATACTGGTAATTTATTCCTTATGCATCGTTTGTTTCAGTTTTTTTTTCAAAAAAAAAAAACATTTTTTTTTTAATTTTATTTGTGTTTGCTTCAAAAAAAATTAAAAATTATTTTAGTAAAAAATCATTTTTTCTTCAAAATAAAAAGCTACTTTCAATAGGTTTTTTGAAAATCTATTTTTTTGAAAATTATTTTCTAAAAAAATAGATTTTTGTAATTGTAAACAAAATAAAAATAACTTTATATTTTCTTCAAAATCTTTAAAAAAAATCTCTAATTTTTTTAAAAATAAAAATATTTTTTTTAAAGCTTAAACAAACAAATCCTGAATTAGATTATTTAAAATAAATGATTTTTTTTACGTAATTTAAAATGAATGATGGCACTTTCAATGCTGGTAATTTTCTTTTTTTTGAACCAATGCTGGTAATTTTTTGTAAAACTTGGTAACTACTTAAAATAAAATTAGGTAACTATATTTATTGACGCTAAATATGGTTGGTTTGGTGGTTCAAGACTTCAAGTAAACGAGTCATGAGTTAAGTCAAGAAGTGTAAGAAGGGGTTAGATGTTTTATCTCTACTAACAAAAACTTATATTAATTATGGACATTACATATGTTAAACAAAAAAGTAGATTTTATTTTGCAAGATTTTTCGACGGGTTGGAAGAGGTTTGGACTTAAAATGCTTATTCTTTGCCGTTAAAAGAGGAGTTCCCACCCAATATTTAATCATGTATCATCCAAATCTAATTAAGGAACAAGACTCCATTATTTGTGTTTGGCTGCTTTCACTTTTTTTTTTTTTTGGTAACGATGGCTACTTTCACCTTATCATCATCTAGAGATGGCAATGGCTAGAGTACTACAATACTCATCCTCGTACTCGCAATTTGAAAAAATACATGTACCCATTCTCATATTCGCGTGGGTAACAACCTTTGTACTCATACCCTATGGGTACCATACCCGTACACGTTACCCGCAATTTTACTAAAAATAAATCGATCAATTATAAAATATTATATCGTTTTAATATAATTAATTTTTTTTAAAAGATTTTAATGTTGACTCATCAAAATTATAAACAAAATTATTACTAACTCATGTTAAAGTTAATTTCTTTGTTGATATATTCACATGATGTTTGTATTATGTTATAATATTGTGGATGATGCGGAGCATCTTATTTGGCATCCTCAGGTTCCTTTGAAGGTTTCCGTTTTTGCGTGGCGAATATTGCGTGACAGGTTACCTACAAAGTCAAACCTTGTCACCCGAGGCATATTATCTTCTGCAGCTCATCATTGTGTTTCTGGTTGTGGGGCGGCTGAGTCGACCCACCATTTATTCATCTTTTGTAGTACTTTTGGTTCTATTTGGGATTTAGTTCGCGCTTGGATTGACATTTCATCGATGGGTTTTACTTCTATCAGGGATCATTTTGTTAAGTTTACTTTATCAGCTGGTGGATCTAGAGCACGTCGGTCTTTTTTGCAACTCATCTGGCTTGCTAGTGTATGGGTTGTGTGGACGGAAAGAAATCATAGATTGTTCAGAGGTTCAGTTACCACTCCTCACCAGATGTTGGACAAGATCAAACTCTTTTCTTATAGGTGGTTGAAGACGACGAGTGTTACTTTAGTCTTAAACTACCATAGTTGGTGGTCTAGTCATTTGCTTTGTTTGGGCCTTATTTGATTGCTTGTATTTCTTTCTGTGACTTTTTGTAAACTTTGGTAATCTATCTTAGCACACCTTGTGCTGAGAAGATTGTTTTTGTTAATATATATATCTCATTTTGGCTTGTTCAAAAAAAAAAAAAATATAAATAAACTTTTTTATTAAAAATGTATAATAGTTTAATAGGATTGTATTTTTTAAAATTAATATACATACGTAATTTATACAATAATATATATATATATATATATATATATATATATATATATATATATATATATATATATATATATTATGCGGGTATGAGGCGGGGTGGGTACCAAGGTACCCATACCCGCACCCATACCCGTTTGTTTTTACGGGTAATTATCCATACCCATGCCCGTATCCAAAATGCGGGGTTTTATCCTACCCGTTATGAGTATTTTTTGCAGGTGCCCGTTGGGTATGAGTCAAAGATCCCTATCATCATCATCATTCTTTTTTAAAAGTTAATATTTAGTTTAAAGTCTGACTAATTTCAGAAATTTAATTGCACTTTTAATATTTGTGAGAGTCACATTTAAAATTAAAATTTTGAACAGTAAGTCTATAGAATTTAAAATTTCACATCAAGAGGGAATAAAACCGAATTTAACATTGAAATGAATCAAAATGTGACACATTATTTTAAAGTCTCACAAGTTAACACCACTAAATCAGACTAATTGGATTATTATCATCATTATTATTATTTTTTTTTTGAGTGGCATATTCCATTCACATTATTGTAATTTAGACTTTGTTTCAATCGATGGAATATGGTAAGAATGGGGTGAAATATAATTCAACTCATTTGATCTCATTTCATCATCACCTCCCTTATTTTGTTCATAAGAAGAAAAAAAAATCAGTATTTGATGATCTCAAATTGCTAGGTAAAAAAAATATCTAATTTAATATTATTGTTCCAAAAATACACTATGTATCATTGGATTAATAAAATATTAGTTTAAACTTTAAAGTTTATTATCGATGATCATAAGTCACTCGGTTTACATATTAGTTCATAGTCTATTATTGATGATTTTAAGTCAATCGGTAAACGTAAAATATTATTTTAAGATATACAATTTAATTTTATAATAAACTTTGGATTTCGTTTGACATAAAATAATGGGTAACCTATTGAATTTTAGTGTTGGGTAGATTTAACAATTGAACTAGCATATAAATATAAAACTATCACTAAAAAAAATGTTTAATTGTAATATTTAATTTTTAGTAAGATGTTTTTTTTTTTAAATAATTTTTTTCAAGTAAGTTAATAAATGTAATAAGTTATAAGCTAGCTGAATTAACTTATTAAAATAAACTTAGCACATATAAATTAATAAACTATAAGCTCATAAAATAAATGTTACCAAATAGTTTTTTTTTTCAATATTAGCTTATATAAGTTAGTCAGAAGTTCAAAATTTGGTATTGCTAAATAGAGTCTTTTATGTGTTTTACAACTTATACTTTTGAATGAAATATAATTTTCGTATTTCTTTTAGTCAACCACTACAAGAAAACATGCATTTACTGAGGGCCTTTGGCCCTCAGTAATGCACAAATTTCGTCTAAAATGCATGCATTACTGACGGCCTAAGGCCCTCAGTAATTAGCTCGCCAGTAATGGTTACTGACGGCCCAGGACCGTCAATAACGTTACTGACGGCCTGGAGCCGTCAATAATGCTAACCTGTCAATTCAAAACGCCTGTCATTTGTGACGGCCCAGGACCGTCAGTATCACATACATTTGTGACGGCCTGGAGCCGTCAGTAATGTTTATTGATTAAAAAAAAAATTAATAATTTAATTATTTAAAAATCAGTGATTTTTAAATAATTAAATTATTAATTTTTTTAAAAAAAAAATATACTGCATAATAAATAATTAAAAAATATTAATTATTTAAAAATCAGTATTTGATTTTTAAATAATTTAATTATTTAAAAATCAGTATTTGATTTTTAAATAATTAAATTATTAATTTTTAAAAAAAAAATTAATATTAATTTTTTAAAATAAAAAATATACTGCATAATAAATAATTAAAAAATATTAAAATTAAAATTTAATAAAAAGCATAATAAAAATACTTAACATAAGCATAATTAAATATAATGATAATATTGTCATTACAAAAAGAAAACAATTAAACAAATAATAATCAACAACAGATTATTAAAATTACACATCAACGTTGGTCAGGCGGCTGATATAGTGATCGCTTCCCCTTGCCAGTGTCTGTTGGCTGACGCGACCTTCCTCGGCCTCGGCCTCGGCCTCTACCTTCCTCGTGTATTATGACTCCGGGGAGTGACGTTCGCGAAGGAGGTCGTGCCACAGGCCTATGAACGAAGTTAATTGGGGCTTGATTTGGGAAGAAGTTGCCTTGGGGTTGATTTGGGTTTTCATGTGGGATTATGAAGTCTTGTTGTGGATTTAATGATCTCTGGTATTCGGTGAAAGCAGTTTGTTGATTATTTCTACCGCTTCCGCCACTACTGCTTCCACTTGTTTGCCCAGTAGGATCAAAAAATTGTAAATGAACTGGTTCATTAAGCATCTGACTCATATCCTCTATGCTCATACTCAGTACTGGATCACCCTCTCGGTACTCCGGCAGCTGATTCAAATTAACCATGCTACTCAAATCCGGTCGATATTCTTGTTCACCGGCATTTTGATTTTGTCGTGCCGAAGCCTGAGATGATGATCCAACCCCCCCCCCCCCCCCCCCCCCCGCCGGCGCCGGCGCCCTCTGCTGTGCAAAGAATTCCTGCAATATATGTTGGACCCGTACGTCCACCCGGTCATCAAATGATGCTTCGAACTCATCGCGGAATTCTTCTCTATACGTGGCCCTCATTCGCGCTTCATACTCATCATCGGTTTCCTCTCTTTGAGTTGGACGAGAGCGTCCTGTACTCGATGAAGATGAAGATGTGTAAGTGACATCTCTCAAACCAGTTGGGTCACTTGCATATAGAGAAGATGTACACCCAGCAGCGAATTTGCGACCTCGAGTCGCACCACCAGCATTCTTAACAAAAGCCAACGACATCTTGTTTCGACGAACATCCTCATTATCTCGCCTATGAGGTGGTAGTCGTAGTTGGCTTGCATTATATTCTTCAACCCAAATTTGCGTCAACCTCTACAATAAATTAAAAAAAAATTATAATTAATTAATTATAATGTTTAGATATAATTATATAATGTTTAAAAAATAATGTTATACGAAATAAATAATAAATAATATATATAATTAAATACTTACCGACACTTCTTGCGCCCTTGCCCCCGTCCACTCACCGGAATCTGCATACCGGTGCATCATGTCATTCATCTCCATAAAGGTGGGTGGACGACCAAATTGTTGGATGAACTCAAGACGAAGCGTTCCGGCAGATTTAGACCCTCCAGAGTGTACGCACGCACGATTGGCTTCATCAGTATTTCTGTTGGCTTTGTTCTTTATACACTTTGCAATATACTCTTCCTCTTCCCATCTGCGGCAGAGCATAGGGTATGAATTGCCAGCGAGCCAAAGTGGTGGTTTTGAAGGATCCTTTTTAATCTTTTTCCGCGCTTCAAAAAGTAAGGTCGACAGACGCTTGGTGGCTTTTTTGTTGAATATACGCTCAATAGCCGCTGTGTGGTGATTCAGCCAAGTTACTTGCGACTACGAAAAATAAAGAAAAATTGTTAATAAATTAGTAAATATATGTTTAGTAACAAAATTGATTGGATAAAAAAGTAATTATAAATAAAAACGTACCCTGAAGCCATTCCAAAATTGTTGATATCCACGCTCATCTGCCCTGACCTCCGTCCAGTTGAGATATGGAGCCTGGAATTTGGATTTCCAATACGGCAGATCCCAAAAGATACTTCTTTTTGTCCAGTTGTGTGTTTGTCCATAACCACGCGGTTTAGATGCAACACCACCTACAACCTCAACCTTTGGAATATCTTTCACTTTGTTCCAGACTTGTCGGGATGTCAAATAATCTGGTGGATCACGAGTCTCGGTGTCACCATGAACAAAAGCATTTTTATTTCTTCTAAACGGATGATCAGTAGGCAAGAACCGACGATGACAGTCAAACCAAGTAGCCTTCCCACCGTTTTCTAACCAAAACGCTTTGGTGTCCATCATGCAAATAGGACATCCTAGTTTACCATGTGTCCCCCATCCAGACAACATCCCATATGCAGGAAAATCATTAATGGTCCACATCAAAGCTCCTCTCATATTGAAATTTCGTTTTTGGTTGATATCATACGTCGCAACACCGTTCCACAATCTCTTCAAATCATCAATCAAAGGTTGTAAATAGATATCAATACCAACAGTTGGACTAGATGGGCCTGGTATTACAGCGGCTAAAAACATGTAAGGTTTTGACATGCACATATCAGGAGGAAGATTGTACGGGGTAACCAGAACAGGCCAACATGAATATGGAGTGGCTGATACTTGAGTATATGGTGTAAATCCATCTGAGCATAACCCAAGTCGGACATTCCGTGGCTCCGAAGCAAATTCATGATAAACTTGATCAAAATGCTTCCAAGCCATTCCATCAGAAGGATGTCGCAACTCACCTGACATTTTTCTCCTTTCATAGTTTTCACGATGCCATGTCATTTTACTGGCTGTTTGCATCGATGCATACAACCTTTGCAACCTTGGTATTATGGGTAAATAGAACATCGCCTTTCTTGGGATTGGCTTCCTTCTGACTGACCGTGAATTTCTTGTTACACGATATCTTGGTTCTTGACAAAATTTACATTCAAGTAATGCACCGTCATCTACACCAAATTCGTTGCTATAGTACAACATACACCCGTTAACACAACAGTCAATTCTCTTCGCTCCGAGTCCTAACTTTGCAACCAATTGTCTTGCTTCGTAATAATTTTTTGGCAAATCAAGAGGACGGTCTATTGTTATATCCAACATCAGTTTTGTTATCAAGTCCATGGTGTATTCTGAAACAAGACATTCAGACTTGATACCCAAAAGTCTAATACACACCGTTAACTTTGAGTCTCGAGAGCCTTCACACAACGGTGTATTTGTCTCTTTCAAAAGATCAAAAAATCGCTGGGCTTCCTCATTTGGTCTCTCGACGTTAACATCAGCGTCATATTCATCATCAGCAGGGTCGTCGACATCATTTGGCACATAAATCGGCGTATTAAACCCAAGGGCATTAGTTATCATATTGTCCATCTCATTAAACGGATCATAATGCTGATGATAATATTGGGGAACAACAACGGGCTGAAAAACACTGCTTGAAGCACGATTTTGATTCACGGGAACAGTCGTGGAACATCCTTCGCCATGACTTGACCAAACCCAATAATTAGGTTGGAATCCCTTTTTATATAAATGAGACCTAATTTCATCTTCGCTCTGTATTCTTGTACATCGACAAAGTACACACGGACATCTAATTCCCCCTTCACGTATCACAATGTCATTATATTTTACTGTATTGATAAACATTTCGACCCCTATTTTAAATTCCTCTTTAACCCGGCCCCTCTTTCCAGGATTATGTCTATCGTACATCCAATTACGATTGCTAAAATCCATATCTGTGTAGTTTAATTAATATATAATTAGATCGATATATGTATTAAATTTATTACTTTATTTTTCAAAAGTATTTTGGACATATATATATGTCTACTCAACAATAACATATAAACTTTTAACATTTTATTTTTAAAGTTTATGGTTTATTAAATCTAAAAAATACTAAGTTTTTTAGTTGACAAAACTACCGACTTTTTAACATATATATTATAATTTTTTAAAATATAATTGTTTTTCTTTTTTTAAATACATAGTAATAATAAAATGCTAGTAACTATTTCTAAGTGTACGGTAAAAATAAAACTATCACTAAATATTATAAATTAAAATTACATATATTACTTACTTGGGTGCCGGGTAGAGTCTTACTTGGCGCGCGCTCCTAACCACAAACTCCGCTCCTAACCCACGACCTCCGATGACCACGAGAATTTGCTAATAAAAATTGTAAATAACAAATTATTAGAACATATACATTTAAATAACAAAGTAAAAATTTTAACTTTAAAAGTAAAACACAAACACTTACCACTGTTTAGATGGAGATATGAAAATTACATCACTTTTTTAAAAATACACAAACTGTTAAAAAATTTCTTTTATAAATTTTTTTTAAAAAAATTTCGTTTTTTTAAAAAATAATATAAATATACTGTTTTTTTGAAAAAAAAAATACTTATTTAAAAAAAATAATTCTGTTTTCGAAATAAACAAAAATATTAGAACACATACATTTAAATAACAAAGTAAAAATTTTAACTTTAAAAGTAAAACACAAACACTTACCACTTTTTAGATGGAAATATGAAAATTACATCACTTTTTTTAAAATACACAAACTGTTAAAAAATTTCTTTTATAAATTTTTTTTAAAAAAATTTCGTTTTTTTAAAAAATAATATAAATATACTGTTTATAAATATAAATATTACTAAGTATATGATAAAAAAAAACTATCACTATATAGATTAAAATTACGTTACTTACTTGGGTGCCGAGTAGATTCTTACTTGGCGCGCACCTAGCCCACGAACTCCGCTCCTCACGAGAATAAGACTTGCTATTAATAATGGTAAACAACAAATATTAGAACATATACATTTAAATAACAAAACAAAAATTTTAAATTCGTAAAAGTAAAACACAAACACTTACCACTTAAGAGAGAAAATTAGAGAAATTGGAGATTAAGTTGAAAGTATTTCGTCAAAAAAAAAAAGTTGAAAGTATGAAATTAGAGAAAATTTAAGAGAGAAGTTGGAGAAAATTTAGAGAGAGAATGGAAATGAAAAAATGAAGTGAAGGAGTAGTAATATATATAGGAGTAGTTTTATTGACCGTTAAAGTTTAAAATTCAAAATTGCCCAATTACAGACGGCCCAGGACCGTCATAATCACACAACGGTTATGTACATACTGACGGCCTGGGACCGTCATAATTAACATGCTTTACTGACGGCCCAGGACCGTCAGATATGGTTAACGGCTAGCAACATACTGACGGCCTGGGACCGTCTGCAATACCAATTGCTTTACTGACGGCCCAGGACCGTCAGTAATTCTTAATAGTTCATTTTTAATTAAATTCCGTTCTCCAAGACTACATTATGACGGCCTGGGACCTTCAATATTGCACAAATGCATTACTGAGGGCTTTTAGTCCTCAATAAGTTTGGTCAGTAAAAACATGTTTTCTTGTAGTGAACGTAGCCTGCTCTAGTCCCCTACACATATATTACAATGTCCTGCTAGTGCTAAGCTCACGAGACTATAATTTTCGTATTTAATTTATATATTATAATTTTCTATTGGCCCACCGAAATTAATTTTTCTAGTTCGACCCTTGCATGTATGTCTTTGTTAGTCACCAACTCATCGTAATGTTAATTTAATAACATAATGGATCAATTAAAAATATTTTAAACATATATAAAAGATCAACTTAAAATATTTTTTTAAAGGCAAAAATATATTAATGAATGGGTAAAAAATACAAATAATTCTAGAGATGTGTTATATAAACACAAAAAAATTGGACAAAAATACAACATATCTTTTCTCCACTCACAACATGGATATCGAGACGTGCAATAAATATTAAAAAAAAAAGTGTAGTTTTGTTAAAAATTTATGTTTAAATAACATTTTTCATAATTCTATATGCACATTTGAAGATTAAGTAAAACGGGTACGAATAATGCTAGCAACACACTCTTTAATAAACACACTCCAACACACTCTCTTTTATTAGTTGAAATTTACATGGGTCCCATAAAAAAATGTGGACCCATATAACTTTTATGATACCCATATAAATTTTAACCAATAAAAGAGAGTGTGTTAGAATGTGTTTGTTAAAGAGTGTGTTGCTAGCACTCCTCAAGCGGGTACTTGACTCAACCAGTAAACTTTATGATAATCTAACATTGTTTTTGACACATCATAATCTAACTTTTAACTCCAAAAGACACATGATAATCTAACTAAGGATGAAATATTGGAATGAAATGAAGTGGTAACTAACTAAGTTCTATTGTTTGGATTTGGAAAAAATGAATGGAGTGGAATGGAACACAATGGAACTCATTCCATCCCATACCATCCAATCTTCTAATTTTCTTTCCCCTCCAAATTGGGGTGTATGCAATGGAATGAATATTTATAAAATATATTCAAACAATGGAATGATATCTTTACTTTATTCCGCTCTGTTCCACTCCATTCCATTATGTTCCATTCCGCTCCATTCTATTTTGTACTACCAATCCAAACATAGCTTAACTTTTAACTCAAAAAAAAAAAAAAACAGAAAACTACCTAACTACTAGTTCCTCCTTTTCTTTTCCCGACTGCCACTTCCAAACATGCAAAGTATTCATAAAATTTATACACACATAAAGTAATAAATATACAATTTAATCTGATATTTTTGAATATATTTACTTTGTTTATTATCACAAGATTCATAATTAATAAATGTTATATATATATATATATATATATATATATATATATATATATATATATATATATATATATATATATATAGGGGGCTGCTAATTTAGACCCAGTTGGGTCTAAATTAGCAAGGTGCACCTTTTGAGTTGGACAAAAATACCCTTTCTTTTTTTAAAAAAAAAAAAAAAAACATATTGGCGCTGATCCAGTGTCGCGCGCCTACCGCAGGACCACCGTTACAGACCGTTGATTTCCATCAGACGGCCAAGAGATGATCTCATCATGGCTGTCGGATCAATCAGACAGTCTAGATCATCCATCTCCATGATAAGCCAGCGCGTGCACCACACTAGATCTGCGCCTGGAGAGAGAAAATTTCATTTTAAAAAAGCAGGACACGTGTCAACTGCTGGGTGGTTGGCGTGTTTTTTTTTTCATTTAATACTTTAAACTCAATTATTTCGTTGTAAATTAATTTTTTATTTTTTTATTTTTATACCAAAATTCATAATTTTTTTTTGTCTACAAATAGAGACTTGGTTCGTTTGATTTGGACACAAAAAAAAAAACTCAATTTTTCACTACCTTTAATTATTTTTATATAATACTGTGAAACCATTTAGCTGGTAGAATGGTTTCACAGTATAACTCTCTGAAACCATTTTACTGGTAGAATGGTTTCAGTGAGTAATTTCTTAATTGTTTGCTTCTGAAACCATTCTGAAACCATTTAGCTGGTACAATGGTTTCAGAGCGTTGTACTTTGAAACCATTTCACTGATAGAATGGTTTCAGGGGAGTTGATTTTTAATTGTTTGCTTCTGAAACCATTTTACTGCTAGAATGGTTTCACAGTATAACTCTCTGAAACCATTCTTCCAGCTATTTGGTTTCAGAAGCAAACAATAGTTTTTAATTACCGTTTTATCTCATTTAATTAACGAAAAATAGTTTCAGGTCTCAAAAAATTTCATAAAATATACCAAAAGTTCCAGAATATTATCTAATATTTTATTAGAAACAAATAAAAAAACAATTGGTTTCAGAGTACAAATCTATGAAATTATTATTATTATTTGTTAAATGGTTTTAAATAATCAGCGGAATTTGTGAAAATAATTTCATGACTTGAACTAGGGAGAGTGAGGTACACAAGAGGGTTCTAAATAATTCATAGTACTTTACATAAAATTTTGGAAATTTTTTATGAAATTATAATATTTTTAATTACCTTTTTACTCATTTAATTAACTAAAAATAGTTTCGGGTCTCCAAAAATTTCATACAATATACCAAAATTTCCAGAATATTATCTACTATTTTATTATGAAAAAATAAAAAAAAAATAGAGCCTCCCTGAGGTCGCACGCGCCCCCACGCGCCGCCGGTGAGAGTGGGCGTGGGCGACGCGCACTGTTCATCGTCCCTCCCACCCGTTTTATGCAGAAACGGGTCGTGCGACCCGGTTTTTGACCCGGTTCGATCTCCCTCAATACTCAACGAAACTCGACGTTCCTTATATGGATTTTGATCGTTTTTCAATTTTACAAAGGTTTCCGGTATTAGTTTTTGAAATCGGCGTTCGATTCGCACGTAAAATGAGGTCGAAATTTGGAAGAAATTTAAAAAATGTAATAGTTGTTCTATTGTTTCAAAAAAAAAAAAAAAAGGGTATTTTTATGATGCAAATTACATACATGCCCCAGTTGCTCTATTGTTTCAAAAAAAAAAAAATGGGTATTTTTGTCCAACTCAAAAGGTGCACCTTGCTAACTTAGACCTAACTAGGGTCTAAGTTAGAAAACCCCATATATATATATATATATATATATATATATATATATATATATATATATATATATATATATATATATATATATATATATATCAATCCTTAATTGATGGTTCAGTAATAATTGACGCTTGACTTGATAGGAAAAATCACAATTTAATTTTCCTCGCAACTGCAATCGGAAGGGACGGGAACTACTTGATGTCAGAACTGACATCCGAAATAGATTAGACGGTCCAGTGGACCAGATACTAATAATGAAAAATTAATTAATAACGACATTCGAAATAGGTTAGACGGTCCAGTGGACCGGCCAGATACCGATAATGAAAAATTAATAAAAGATACTAATTATTAATAAAAATGCAATTTGCTTTATTTTTGCTAGAGTTTTTGACAAGTTGGAAGAGGAGTGTCCTACATTAAAAACGTCGCTTATACGGCGCCGGTGGAACCGTGGAAGAGGAGTTCCCATGCATTCCCATTAATCCCAACTTTTGTATTGCATAAGTCAAATAAATAAACTAAATGTATGGCTGCTTTTGAATTTTCATCGTCATCATCATTTTAAAAATGTTGATTTTATTCCAAGTTATTCGATGGGCCAGAAAGTTTTATTTGTTTGATCGATTGGGGTTGACTTGATTAAAATGATCCGACTTTATGCTTCACAAATTTGACAGAAAATATTTGTTTGGTTGGACACTAATGTCATCCTTTTTGAGGACGTCACAAATCATTTCACTTTTGTTTGGTGAATTAGTAAAAGACAATTATAGCAAGCGTATTCGTCATATAATTTGGCTGGCGACGACGTGGAGTATTTGGCATACGCGTTATAACATTATTTTTAGAGGAAACTGTGTCAACATATCATCTTTAGTGGAGCAAATTGTTTATTTTTCTTGGTTTTGGTTTATAGGCCGAACAAGGAACAATGTTAATTTAGTTTTTTCTGAATGGCGTAATACTCCTTTAAATTGTTTTCAACGCATCTAAAGTGATCTATTTTGAATTGTAAGGGTTGAGTACCCTTATAATTCATTTTTTGCTTATAAAAAAAAAAGGTAAAAAATCACGGTATAAATGATTGTTATAGGTGATTTTGCATGAAAGTGTACATGTCTTTCATAATTTATTTATTTTTATAACATAATAAAATTAAAACTTGAAAGTGTGTCTTCGTATTAGGATTTGGATTCACGACAAATGAAAATATGAATGAGAAAAATATGATATTGTATATTTTAGGATTTTCATTTTTTCAATTTTTGCTCTAGCTTGTCCCCATGAGTGGTTTTAGTGCATATTTGGTATTGCGACTAAGTTTGTCAAAATTTTATTTTAATAAAATGACCGTAATACCAAATATAGATAGACTCATAGTAAGTGTCTTTCATTGTAATTGTAACAAGTTTCGAAGTACTCTTTTGTTTGGTTGAAGGATAAATTTAGAAACTTTTAACCATGAATTTAAGTGTGATGACTAGAATTCGAATCTCAGCCTCATGCATATATAATACAATATTCTGCCAATTGAGCTAAGTTTACGGGACAAAATTTGTTTGTTTTTATGGTGATAAAAATTGATTTTTGAATGAATTATTGTGTAACATTAATTTTGGTTATAAGTAATTAATTGTATAATAATATAACAAGGGACATGTTAACATGTGCATCAAGGGCACATATTAAGAATACAAATATAGTAATATTCTCTTGTAAAAGAATTCCGGTTAACATGACTATGCTTAATTTAATGATTAGGTAGTTTTTTGTTTTAAGATGTTTCTTTCTGAATCGGAATCTAGCTAATAGCCAAAGGTTGCACGCAAGACATGCATTTTTTTGGATTTAAATGGGTTCTATTTTATGGTAACGTGAAAAAGGTTGTATATAGTAATGGTTGAAATTTAGAAGTTTGATAGTCATTTTTCCTTTCTAAACGATTATGATGAAGATAATTTTATTTATCAGTTGTGAGTTCTTTAACTACTTCAAAAAAAGGCTTAATTAGTTAATCGGTCCCTTAAAGACATTTTTGGTTTCACAATGGTCCTTTAAAGAAAAAAAGGTCTGGATTGGTCCCTTAAAGAAAAAAAGGCACAGATTGGTCCCTTAAAGACATATATGTTTGCCATATTGGTCCTTTCCGTTAAATTTTAACTTCAAATATAACAAAAAATTCAAATGGTTAAAATTTTAAAAATTAATAAGGTTTTTGGTGAACCACTTACACTTAATTACATCCACAATTCAGTCAACTAAACTAACGTTTTTTTGTAAAAAATTGACGAAAAGGACCAATTGAGAAACAAATGAGTCTTTAAGGGACCAATCCGAACCTTTTTTTCTTTAAGGGACCATTGTGAAACCTAAAATATCTTTAAGGGACCAAAAGATTAATTAAGCCTCAAAAAAATGTTAAGTATGGTCTGTAATAATATTTCACAACCTAAAAAATGCATAAAAACAAAAGGAAAATAGAGATAAAAATTGTATAGATGGCGTGATTAATTGTCTCTTGGTAAAATTAAGTGTAACTTTATTTGCCTATTTGCCGGTTAATATAGGCAAATGTAAGTGATATTGGCCATAAATAGTTGCCTGCAAATCATTTGTCCTACTCCTTCCGTCCCATTTTAAATGACTTATTCGACCATTTCACGCACTTTAAGAAAAATGTACTAGTATAAGGTACCATTTGGACCAGCTTTTTTTTCCTCTTCTTTTGAGTTTATGCAAACAACTTATGTAATTTTTATGTATTATTATAAGTTTTTCAAGATAGTTTATGATAAAATAGCTTATAAAAATACAATTTTGACTAGTATGCACATATAAAATAACATAAAACCTAATTTATATTGCATAAGCTCAAAAGAAGAGAAAAAAAAGCTAGGTCAAACGGTACCTAAATAAAGGAGAGAGTTGTACAATTACTAAACTACCCTTACTTTTTTCATTACTAGTAGTAATGATTAAATTAGTTAAGTATGTCACACATAAACATGAGCCCACATAAAAGGTAAAATTGAAAAAAATGGATTTGAAAGTTGTGTGTAGTTTCTATTAGGTACTTATGGTACCTATTAGGTACTACCATTGGAGCACAAAACATTTTAGTACCTAATAGGTACCACTTCTAATATAAGAACTCTCTCTTCTTCTTTTTATGGGACCCACTTTATTTAATATATTCAAAAAAAATTTAATTTGGCAATATTATTTTAAATTAAATTTCAAATTTTAATGATGTGGAGTTATTGATAGACCCATTTTAGAACTTTTTAAGAAATGCTCCATTGGAGGGGTTGAGTACCTATTAGGTACTATTATTAAAAAAATAATAAATTGATGATGTGTCTATGTGAGACCATTTAAGTACTCAAAAATAGAGTGCTCCATTGTAGATGCTCTAAATAATTTATTTTGGGACAAATGAAAGTAAAAAAAATGTCTTTTAAAATGGAACGGAGGGAGTATTTGCCTATTTGCACGCATAATGGGAAGAACTTTCCATTTACGGGCGATAGTGGTTCCCCACCTTTGACCAAGATTCTTTTGTTATGCCAAATGTGAAGTGAGTTAACTATCACATTAAAAAAGTGGAGGTTGAACACTTTATAAGTGAGAAGACTCATGTTTTGAGTTAATATGTAGAGTCCAACTCACTTAGTTGCTTTTAAGCTCAATGTGGATGATCCCCTATCCTCTCGTGACCCAACACCTTTCACTTTACAACATGATCCGATAATTTCATTCGTAGTGCACAATTTTCCTCCAAATTTAGTGGTGTTTGCATTTTTTTCCCTCTAAGGCTAGTGGCAGTGTAAACATGATAAAAAAAACATTTAATTATCAAGTTCTACTGTCTACTAACCACGTCTAAAAGTCTCAGTGATCATGCTAGACCTCACTAGGTTTTAGAAAGATTTGACTTCCTCAACTGTTTATACCTGCTTGATAAGCTTTAATCGCTCCAATTTGGACATTATTAGATGCAAACCATATAATTCTAAGTTTTCTTTCCTAAATTAATTAGGTGTGGCAAAGTGGGGCGGCTTGCTCGGTTTAATATCGTCCAAAAACAAGGTGGAGCGGATCAACTTAGGTTTCCGAGCTAAAAATTCAAGCTCGCATCGTTTTTCGTTAAAGAGAAAAAAATTGGATTGAATTCATCCATGAAATTTAAACATTTTCTCCATTTTTTATCTCAAGTCTAGAGAAAAAAAACAATAGTTTTAAAAAATGCATATGGCCAATCCAATGCAACCAATTTTTTAAGCGAGTTAGGAGGACAAACCAACTTAAGATATCGAGCCTAAAATCTCAGCTCAACACACTAAAAATGACGGGTTAAACGGATCACCCCTAAAATTAATTATGTTTCTCGTTTTGTCTTCTTGTTTCTTATTTGAATTTGAATGAAATAAGAGAAAATGGGATCAACATGCACTGACGGTGTAAAATATCAATCATATAAAAAGATATTTAAAATAGCTTCTTTTTTAAAGATTTTTTTTAAAAAAAAATATTTTATGATTTTAAAAAATTTGTAATAAAATGATCAAATATTTAAAACAATATTTTAGAAAAAGCTATTTAAACCAATTTTTTATTTGAAGCTTTTATAAAAACTTATTTATTAAAAACTTTTAACATAAAAATAATACACTATAAAAATCACTTTTAAAAATAAAATTAAAACAAACTATTTTTCAAAAAAAAAAACTAAAACAAATATCACCTCTTCGTTCTTCCTACTCTTGCCGGCGTATCCATACTTTTTTCAATTCATCAAATCAAATATAAAGAAAATGATTTTTTAATTATGGGTGTGTTGTATTTTTTCTTTATTTTAATTGAAAAAAAAAGCAAACGTTGCAACATGAATTTCGTCGGCAAAGACTTTAGATATTCTGTGTGCAATTTAAAAATTAATTTCTCAAGTTTTATAGAATATAACTGGATTACAAATTCTCTCCAAGACTTTTAACACTACTGTGTTTACTAATACTCTATTAACAAAGCTAATAATACTTTTTTTTAGCATAAATTAAGTATCTTTTGCTTAATTGTGGAGACTAAATTTTTTCAAAATCTTATGAGATCTAAATACAAGAAAAGACTCATTATCCACTTTAACTTTTTTTAGTTTGCAATGGACTTGAAAATCAAACGCAGAACCTCTAACTTACACACAAATCCCTCATATACTTTAATTAATACTGCTCTATTAACAAAGCAAGTGGCCAACGTACATTTGTATTAAGGACTACTACGTGCTTCTTAAGTTCAAATTTGTAAAATTAGTGTGCCGTTGTGCCTTGAATGGGGCGCAAAAGAAGACCAAACAAAGTATTTTTTTGTTAAGTTCCCGTTGTTAAGTTTTTTTTTTTTCAAAAAAATATCTGTTAATAAATGTATTTTGGATACACAAAAATAAGCTCTTAACCACTTATATAAAAGGCTCAAAATTTTCACCCCTTAAATCAATAAAGTTTACTACTTTTGGTATTCTTTGGTCTTTAGTCCGGTCCTGGATTGAATTATCAGCGGCGGATCTTCAGAATTTACCCGATCACTTTCTTCATTTCACTTCATCCTTAGGTGGCATTCGGGCACGACGGTCCTTCTTGCAGCTTATTTGGCTAGTATGTGTGTGGATTATATGAAATGAAGGAAATCACAGATTATTTAGAAACACTGCAAAGTCTTTAACACTATAAGGTCTTAACCACTGAAACAGTTTTACAATCAAACACAGTACAACTAGAGTTGTACTGTCTAGTCCTTTATTTATTAGCAGATCAAATGGACCCTTAAGGTGAAATTTCTAACTATTAGGTTACTAGACAAAAAAAAAAAATCTGATCACACTATACCTTCTCATTTGTAATTTTTACATGAGATGATCCATCCCCGTCTTGTTAAAGGAAATAAAATCAACATTTACTGTAGTTGATATTTTCATATGTAAATATAGAATTATGATATTGTCATTATTTATCATTAGTGTTGTATCTCTTTGACAGCTCATTCTAACTGAGCATTGTCCTCTGTTATGTCTATATAACAAGCAGTATGTACAAATTATATACACAACAATACAAAATACATTTTTCATATATTTGTTTATGGTAACAGAGCACGATTCAGGTGTCTACCCAACTTAAACCCTTCCGCAACAAAACCAAAAAAAAAAAAAACAGAATACCAGATGGCTGCCAATACCAATGATACGATTGAAATACCAGAGAAATTAGAAAAGAAAAACTCACCGCAGGCTGCAAAGGGGATGGAAACATCATTGCCTGATCCTTTGATCCTGCACCATTCTGACACACCAACCATCACACTGGTTAACAAACATCTGAATGGACGTAACTACGGTGAATGGAGTCGCGCAATGCGTCTCAGCCTCAGCGCCAAGAACAAATTCGGCTTAATTGACGGAACCGTGAAAGCGCCGTCGGCGGCTGATCCGAGATTCCCTTTGTGGCAGCGTTGCAACGATTTGGTTTTAACATGGATCCTTCACTCCATTGAACCTGACATAGCCCGCAGCATAATCTTCTCAGACACGGCGGCGGCAGTTTGGAGTGACCTACATGACAGATTCTCTCAAGGAGACGACTCGAGAATCTACCAAATTCGGCAGGAAATTTCTGAATGTCGTCAAGGATCCCTCTCGATCTCTGATTATTACACAAAACTCAAGAGCCTTTGGGATGAATTGGGATCCTATCAGGAACCAATTGCATGCTCTTGTGACATGTTGAAGAAAGTTGCTGTTAGAGAAGAAAAAGAGAAGGTGATGCAGTTTTTGATGGGGCTTAACGAATCTTATTCACAGGTTCGTGGGTCAATTTTAATGATGAGTCCTCTTCCAGACACTCGAAAAGTTCATGGATTAATCCTTCAACAAGAGAGACAAATGGAGGTTGCAACACGCAAATAAATTCCACTTGCATCTCACGCTATGCAAATTGCTCGCACACCAGCGCAACAGACTGAAAAATCCTTCTCCAACCGCAGAGACTTGAAATGCACCTACTGTGAACTAGATGGTCACGAAGTGGATGGATGCTATTATTTGAAAGGGTTTCCCGTGGGACACAAATGGCATGGAAAGAAACAAGAAAGCATCAATCCATAATATTGAGGTGAAGAGAGAACTAACAAATGACAGTCCAACCTTTACATCTGAGGAATACCTGCAGATTATGGCTATGCTTCGCAGCAAAAATGGTAATGACCAGCCATTTGCAAATGCATCAGGTAAATTTACATCTAACTGCAATAGTATTGGATATGATGCACATTCAACACTATATTGGATTGTGGATAGTGGAGCAACAGATCACGTGTCACATCTATCACCTACTCACAATAAAAATAAAGCACCTCATGATTTTGTTGGACTACCTAATGGAGAAAAAGCTGTCATTGAAAACATTGGATCTATCCAGTTGTCATCCTAATTGCTTCTTGATGGAGTCCTACATGTTCCTAAATTTCGTGTGAATTTGATATCTGTGAGTAAATTGACACAAGCATTGAAATGTATAGTAACATTCTATCCAAATTTTTGTGTTGTGCAGGACGTGGATACGAGGAGGACGATTGGCCTGGGCAAGCATTTTAATGGTCTTTACTACCTCACACCAACTCAGAACCCTCACCTTGTGCACCACATAATGCGTGCCTCTGACCTTTGGCATCAACGTCTTGGACATCCATCTGCTGCCCCTCTCCAGAGTTTATCGCAATGTTTCCCAGAAATTGTTTTTAATTCTAAGCATGTTTGTGAGATTTGTCCCTTAGCAAAACAAACTCGATTGTACTTTCCTTTAAGTTCAATAAAAACTATTGCACCATTTGATTTAATCCATTGTGACATTTGGGGACCGCACAAAATTTACACCCATTCAGGGGCTCGCTATTTTCTTACTATTGTTGATGATTTTACTCGCTTCACATGGGTACATCTCATGAGTTTCAAATCTCAGACCCAAAATATATTAAAATCATTTTTTGCTTGGGTTAAAACTCAATTTAACTAAAACATTAAGATTTTACGCTCTGATAATGGGGGTGAATTCACATCAATGCGCCCCTTCCTTGATGAACGTGGCACTATCTTTCAGCACACATGTGTCCATACCCCTCAACAAAATGGAGTAGTCGAACTTAAACACCGTCACCTTTTAAATGTAGCCCGTGCTCTACGATTTCAAGCAAACTTACCTTTGCAGTTTTGGGGGGAGAGTGTCCAAACAGCATGTTACCTCATTAACCGCCTACCCACACCTTTACTTTCCCATAAATCTCCATATGAACTTCTACACAAATCTCCACCAAATTATTCCAACCTTCGGGTCTTTGGTTGCCTCTGCTATGCCACAAACCTTAACCCCAATAACAAATTTGACTATCGTGCACGACGTTGTATTTTCATTGGTTATCCTCTTGGACAGAAGGGATACCGTGTTTACGACCTTGAAGGAAAAGTTTTTTTCACCTCTCGGGATGTCATATTCCATGAACATACATTCCCGTTACACAACCTCCCACCAGAAAACCAAGATGACAACAATCCTGTCCTACCCCTCCCCGATGATCCGGTTGCACTTCCTGAGCCCGATACAACTCATTCCTACTCACCAAATACAACATCTGATCCCTCACCCAACATAACTCAATCCCACACAACACCTGCATCCGGTTCTACGCATAAACCACTACAAGTTTACCATCGACGCCATCCACGTGCCACCACCAATTCCTTACCCGCACCCCCTACCATGACATCTTTATTGGAGGATGATTCCCCTTTAGAGGACACCCCTTACTCCGATCACCCCTCTGCTCTTCCTATACCACCACCCTCATCTCCACCAACCACTTCATCACAACCATCTCCCAATCTCCCATACAACAAGCCCCCCCCCCCCCCCCCCCCCCCCCCCCCCCCCCCCCCGACCTTCGTCGCTCATCCCGCATCTCTCGACCTCCCTCACATCATCGAGATTTCAAAACGTACCATGCTGCTATCCTAGGCTATAGTGACTCCTCGTCCTCCATGTCAAGCACTCGCTATCCATTGCAACAATATGTCTCTTACTCTGGATTATCGGATACATATCGTCATTTTGTGAATAACATATCTCTCTTGGTTGAGCCTACAACTTATGAACAGGCATGCCATGATTCCAATTGGGTTGCTGCTATGAACTCTGAGATTCAGGCCCTTTAGGAAAATAAAACATGGTCCATGGTCCCACTACCTCTTGGCCAACGACCTATCGGCTGCAAGTGGGTGTTTAAGATAAACTATAATGCACCAGTTGATTATAAGGATCCATTGGGTGCCAAAGGTTTCACCCAACGTGAAGGTATTGATTATAAGGATACGTTTGCACCAGTTGCCAAATTAATCATTGTTCGCTGCTTATTAGCCATTGTCGCCGTTCGACATTGGCCTTTACACCAAATGGACGTGCAAAATGCATTTCTTCACGGGGATCTTGTTGAGGAAGTATACATGCTTCCCCCTCCGGGATATTGTCGACAGGGGGAGAATGTAGTTTGTCGACTCCACAAGTCACTTTATGGGCTCAAGCAAGCATCACGTAGTTGGTTCCAACGTTTTTCTTGTACCATTCAAGAAATCGGCTTTCAACAATCAAAGGCTGATTATTCACTGTTTACACAGGTTCGTGGGGATTCTATTACCGTGGTGCTACTTTATGTTGATGATATGGTCATTACCGGGAAGAATGAGACAACCATCAATGATCTCAAGAAGTTTCTCAATAGTTGTTTCAAGATTAAAGACCTTGGAGTTCTCAAATACTTTCTAGGCATTGAAGTGGCTCGGACCAAGGCAGGAATAACAATATGTCAAAGAAAATACACATTAGACATATTAGAAGAAGCTGGACTACTTGGAGCAAAACTAGCAATGGTCCCCATGGAACCCGACTTGGTGTTGACGGAAAATGAAAGTGAATCTCTTAAGGATCCCACTCGTTATCGCAGGCTAGTTGGGAAACTAATCTACCTCACAATTAGTCGGCCCGAAGTCACATATTCTGTGAACACACTTAGTCAATTTATGCAGGAACCAAAAGTACATCACATGAAGGCTGCTCACTGACTTCTTCAATACTTGAAAGCAGCTCCAGAACAAGGGTTATTATTCCCATCAGATAGCTCACTTAATTTGATCGGATATTGTGATGCCGATTGGGCAAGATGTCCGACAACACGTCGTTCTGTAATAGGTTATTTTATATTTCTTGGAAAGTCCCTTATCTCATGGAAAAGCAAGAAACAAACCACAGTTTCAAGGTCATCAGCAGAAGCAGAGTATCGTTCAATGGCTGCAGCCACATGTGAGCTTTCTTGGTTGAGATACTTGTTAAAAGACTTACATGTTCCACATCCTGAGGCAGCAAAATTATTTTGTGACAATCAAGCAGCTCTACACATAGCTGCAAATCCTGTCTATCATGAGCGGACGAAACATATTGAATTAGATTGTCACACTGTTCGTGAGAGAATCAAAAGAGGAGAAATCAAGACAGCGTATGTACAAAGTGGGAATCAGATAGCTGATATACTAACGAAGCCGCTGCGATCACCCGTGTTTCATACACACCACAGTTGGTGTAACAATCTAAAAACAGAAATAATATTCTTAAAGTATCCCTGCTAATGTTGGTGTAAGCCCTAGAGGCCAATAAATGTATTGAATAATTTACTTATCAAATAAAAAGGCTTTTCTTTATTAATTTTATATATGTTAAAATGATAAAGTCCCTAGAATAGTCAGTTCACTTATGGAACGTTAAGTATGACTTAATCGTGAGATTCCATTAAATATAAGAACACTATTCTTAAACATATCCATAGTCAAGCTTTATTGTGAAATGGGATAACGTTAAAGCATAAAGACTATTATGTTGGTAGACTGATGATCATATCTCACTGATCATGGATAATGAGTTATCAAGTCTTCACATAGATATAAATGTTAAGGGTAACTTTATATCGGATTGACCCACCATGAGAATACTACATAGAGTGTTATGAAATGTCATAAGTTTTCTCATAGTGATAAAAGGTGTATTCCACCCTTCGACCTGAAACCACTATGTACCCTAGATGCAGGAGTGTAATACCTTGTTGCCATTCAAACGTTATCCGTAACTGGATAATTATAAAGTTGGTTGATGGGTATCCCACGAATCATGCTAAGGGACATGAGTGACCTAGATGGAATTTGTCCCTCCTACATAACGGGAGATATGTCTATGGGCCCAATATTGAACTAGACAAGGATGACATACTATGCCTTGTGTTCAATATAGACATGAGGGCAAAAGGGTAATTGTGCACAAGATATTTATCACGAAAAGGTTAGTCAGATCACGTGACATTCCTGTGACTTGGGTAACAGTGATGTGTTGCTAGATACCGCTCACTGTTTATAATATTACGATTAATATTATTGCCAACATCATAAGAACCTACAGGGTCACACACATAAGGACAGTTAAGAAGGGAAAAATAAGTAAGACTTATTGCGGGGGTGCAGTTAGTGACAAACGGTTATTGGGCTTGAGAAGCCCAATTTCGTGTAAACTAAAGACCTCATAAGAAACTCTATAAATAGAGCCTTATGAAGTTCAGTAGTTACGTTTTTACAAACCCTAACCGAATTTAGAGAAATTCTGAATTTCTCTAAACCCTAAACCGCACAAAATTCCCTCAGCCTTCATCCAAGAACAGCTAGCACTGTGAGATCGAAGGTTCCTGTTCGTGTGGACTAAGTGGAGGTGCTGCAAGTGCGGTGCTTGTGATCAAGAAAGGCGGCCACAAATTTGTTCTTCAAAGGTAATATTCTAGACCTGATCATGCTCATTCACAAGAATCCATTGATGGGAAATTTTAATTTTAAAATTCCGCTGCGTTTATAAACGTGTTTATGAATTGATTTCCCAACACGTGAGAGAATCAAAAGAGGAGAAATCAAGACAGCGTATGTACAAAGTGGGAATCAGATAGCTGATATACTAACGAAGCCGCTGCGATCACCCGTGTTTCATACACACCTCAGCAAGTTGTGCGTCATTGACATCCATACTCCAACTTGAGGGGGAGTGTTAAAGGAAATAAAATCAACATTTACTGTAGTTGATATTTTCATATGTAAATATAGAATTATGATATTGTCATTATTTATCATTAGTGCTGTATCTCTTTGACAGCTCATTCTAACTGAGCATTGTCCTCTGCTATGTCTATATAACAAGCAGTATGTACAAATTATATACACAACAATACAAAATACATTTTTCATATATTTGTTTACGTCTTGTAACAAAATCTCCGACAAGTAAGGATTTTAAAACATAAATCTAATTAAAATTTCAAAAAAATAATTTGCCTTTTTTTGTGTGTGTCAAGTTTGTCCTTTATGTTGTAAAACATCAAAATTATTGAACCAATTTCATTTATAAATGTTAAAAAAGTCTGACTTAAATATTCAAAAAGATAAATTACAACTTCAATTTATAAAGATAACATCTAAATTACATCATATAATGATCATTGCCATATCCATTTAACCAAAATTAACATGGTCTTTTTTAGTTTTTGTCTAAAATTGGAATTCATTGTTGTCAATGAGAGTCTAAGGGGGGTGTATTGGATTAGGATTTTGACGGACAATTTTAACAAAAAAAATCTTGAAGATTTTAAAAGATTTTATAGGATTGTATAGACTTTTAAGACTTTTTAAAAGACTTTTTTACAATCAGGATTTTCCAATTTGGATTTTAAAAGACTTTAATGGATTTTATAATACAAATTTTTAAGATTTCAACTGACTTTATGAATTTTTAATATTGAAAAAAACTTTCCATTCTTGGTGAAAAAGAAAAAGAAGGGAATGAAAAAAAAAATTAACGTGAAAAAAACCAGTTGAATGATAATTAACGTGAAAAAAACAAGTACATCCCTTCCTTTGATTTGGAGATACAGGGAAAAAAAATTATGAATGGATCATAGATTCATAATATATAAGAAAGAAAGAAAGAAAGAACAATAAATTGAAAAAATTAAAATCGATCATAGATTCATAATGTATAAGAAAGAAAACAACAATGAATTGAAAAAATTAAAATCCATGGGCAATAATATATATAAATAATATTGAGTACACTTGTATGCATGTCCATTGTCATTCAAAAGAAATCACCATGAAGAAATTTGAAAGAGATTGAACGGGAGTTGATGGTGAAAAGAAAATCAGAATATTGATAATGTTCTATTCTGTAGATAGGAAAAAAAAAAAGTCTTGAAATATTATAAAAAGTCTCATGGGTTTGGGTGAGATTGTTGGAGGAGTGTTTTGTGTGTATTTTCAACTAAAAAGTCCATCAAAATCCATTGCAAAGAAGAATCCATCAAAATCCATAGACTTTTGAATACCAGTGGACATTTTAAAAGTGATAAGAAATCTCAATTGAATACCAACAGATTTTGTTGCCCTGAAAAAAAAATCTTAATTGTCTTAATTGAATACCACAAGATTTATTTAACTTTTCTAAAAGTCTTGATTGAATACCACAAGATTTTTTTATCATAAAAAAGTCTTTTAAAATCCTATGAAATCCTAATCCAATACACCCCCGTAATTTTAGCGTTGAATGATGAAATATTCTTTATAGTAAATCACTGAAAGATCATGTACACAACTTGGTAACAAAAGTGGACTAAAAATGTAGTTAATTAGGACAATGGTGTAAAGTAAACATTTTTAAAGAACCTAAAATTGAATTAAAACAAGCACTTACATCTTAAATAAGTCATCTAGAGTTTTACTTGAAAGCAACATATACATTAAACATCAAGTTTTGTAATAATACTTTAAAGCAAAGTCATATATGAAACTTGTTTCACAAGAATCAAAAGTCTTTCTCATTTGGAAATTCAAGACTCACTGCAACCCATTTATCCTCAGCAATAGGTAAAACTGTAATCCCCTTAGGGAATACAATATCTGGATAACTTGTATACACCTTGAGCCTGTCACAAAGTTGGTAACTACTTGTTTTGGACTCAGAAATTTTAGCACAAAGACGTTCTGTAGGCGAAGATGAAGGACACATGTTACTCGTCTTCATTTTTTTGTTAGGGGGAACTGGAAAAGATTCATTTGGCATGTCTTTGTTCATTTTGATATTAGTAGGTAATATCTCCTTATCCACCAAAACTTCATCTGTTAGAACACAATATCATAAACATGCTCAATTGTTAGCATTTTGCATCTTTGAAAAAAGTAAAATAGTTTCATGATGTCAAAAAAGTGATTGGTGAGTATATATACCTTCAGGGTTGAGTTTCTGTATGGATTTAACAATGTCTGATTCAAGAGGTGATTTTTCTGCTTCATTTTCTTTGGCAGGGGAAGAAAAAGAAGCATACATTTGAAGTCCACCTGTGAAAAACATCAATATTATTAGGGTCTTGCTAACGAGTGCCCCCGGGGCACTTGCATTCCATTAAAAGAAACTTTTTATTCAAAAAATTAAACACTCCAATTTCCAATGCGTTGACTTTACGCATTTCCATAAAAATTCTATAAAAAACTTACTATTTAAGGGCTTAAAGAGTGCCCCGGGGCACTATTTAGCATTTCCCATATTATTAAAGCATAATGATTCATATTCATGATTATTAATATTATGCTATACGTTGCATCTATGTAGCATAGACATTTCAGATTGAAGATGTGTCTGGTATATGACGTTGCCAGGACATTCAAACATGTGATGATATTGAATCACTTTTATTTTCTCAAATTATTACTTGTGTCTACGTAGTAGTAGAGGCCAAAATTGTTGTGTTATATCGAAGTACTCACTCAAAATGATTCTTATGCATGAAGGAAATTGAAGTGAATGAACTTACACTCTTTTAGGGCAATGTAAGCAATCTGTGCAGCATCATGTTCTGCCTGTTTTTTGGATCTAGATGCCTTTCCATGAAATTCCAAGCCCTGTACTTCCACAGTTGAGAAAAAGTTTGGCATATGAGGAGAACCAATCTGTGTAGTTTTATATGTTGGATTGGAAAAACCTTCTCTCTCTGTCAATTCCAGCAGCAAACTCTTGAATGGAAAAGATTCCTCCTGAATAAGTAGGATAAAAATCAAAATTCAATTATAACTATTTTTAATGCACAGATGCTGTTCAAAAAAAAAAAATGCACAGATAAAACACAAAATATACAAGTAAACTTGAATAAGTTTGACCTTCAAACACAATGGATATACTATTAGTCTTCTTGGAATTGAGAGTTCAGCTTTACTCAATTCTACAGAACCACCAGCTTGTAAAGTGAGGATTGTTTCTACTTTGTAACCATATATTCAGATTCAGGTCATCTCACAACCAATGTGAGACTATTAATAACTCTATCACTTGATAAATCGGGTTATTATTTCGGGTGAGAATATACTATGCTAGAGTAAGCTTTGTATAAGGCCCGAGCTTGATCCATTTTAAAAGTGTTAGGTATTAGTATGGAAATTACATCTCATAGCCTCATCTTTAAGGGCAAATCTGGAATTTTCAAAAATCTGACAGGGGCTGAAAATTGGTTTAAAGGCCTAGTTCATTATTTTTTTGAAAGAGGCTTTACATAAAAATACTATCACACTAATAGGTCAATGAAATTAAGTTCTATTTTAATATCTAGCATCCAACATCTACTTATGAATTTGATGACCATAAAATATCCACACAAAATAATGTAAATTTGGAATCACATAAGAAATTACAACGACACTTGCCTGCTGAAACATGTCAACAATTTTTGTAGCACCTTCCTCTGCCTCTTTTCTAGTGTTGAAAAATGTTGGGATTTCAAATGATTTTCCATCAATAACAACAATAGCCTTATGGTGAATGTCATGAGGTGGCCCCTCAGCTTTAATTGTAAAAACAGGTGGATCAAGATCGTTCTTTCGAGTATTGTTTTGCTGCTGAAGTTTGCTCGAACGATCCATATCTAGAAGAATGAGTTGATTATTTTTGTTAGATAGATGTTGAAATAGAAAAGGAAAATAATAATAATTACTTGAAGAGTAGTAACCAAACTATCAAAAAGATTTGCAAATACCTTAGTGAGTTAAGTGAGAGAAATTGTTTACCGGTTAAAATAACTCGAGATTGTGGTGGAACTTGAGTCTCTTGAGGTTTTGCAGCTTCAACTTTCTCTTTTGGATCTGGACCATATTTATTGTTTGGTATTGAAGAGCCTAGATTGATGTAATGAACCACAAACATTAGAGTAAAATTGTATGTAATGTAAATCTAGAAAAAGAAAGAAATGTATTACCCGATGGAGGAGAAGAAAAGTCGAGGAAAGCTTTCATAGCAGCATGGTTATGAGCTTCTTTGGAGGAATTGAAAGTATTAGAAGAAGTAAAGGTAACACCATTGACAGAAACAGAACCCTTAAAGCTTGGATTATGTGGTGGACCGGCTTTCGTGAAAGAGTAGCGAGGCAATCTCCACTGTCTCCGTTGACACAACTCTTGCAACTTCGACTTGTACATTTTCACTTACACTCCTTCAACACTTAGATAATGAGGAATTATGATCATATATTTATATGATAAGTAACTTTTGTTTCTGATCCTGAAATGACATTGAAATGAATGATATTATTAACCATGTGATTGTGAAGAACATTAGTTGTGCATGATATACAGTTGCATTCAGATGCATTAGGCTTGAATGAGAGAAGGGTCATGAAAATGTGAACCGTTTCAAGGAAGATAGTGTGTTGAGTTAGTACTTTTTGTTTGCCACATGGTTTAGTCTTTCTTGAACACTATTTTGGTGTTTTGTGTATTCTTTTGTCTTCTTGTTTAACAGCATTTTAAGAATGTATGGAGTATGATATATATTATGATATGCATACTATTTTTTTTCCTTCCTTTTTTTAATATCAGATTATTGTTATAATTTTGGTTTTCTCACTATGTAATTCTTCTAAAATCGATTAAAATTAATAGTCATGCCTATAAACTTGTATCAAACAACTTAAATTATCTCACCAAAATCATAAACATTAAAAAAATATTCAAAAAACAAGAGCTTAATAAGTTTCTACGGTTATTAAAAATAAAATAAAAACTCCCAAGAAAACGGCCAAATTCTTCAAAATTGGGTAAAGTTTCTTTAAAAAACGGATAAAATTAAAATAAATTAACTCAATTTTACTGATATCACCACGAGTTCTTTTATAATCGATGTTTTCACTAGTTTATCAAAAAATGAGTTTACCACCGATTTAACGCAATTTTCATACCTAAACACGCAAAATCAGGCAATTTTACGTGTTAACAAACGGTTTTTTTAGCAGCCTGCACTACCTCTTTTATAGTGTTGAAAAATGTTGGCCTTTCAAAAAGTGGTTTGGCGTCAGGAATTTTAGCTTCCACCAACTTGGCCAAACCAATAGCCTCAGGAAGCGATTAGGGGCGTAAAACAGCGAGATGTTGGTGTGGAGGGGTTTGGCTTAGCTTGAAAAACTGTCCGGCCTGAAAAAACCAGTCCAAAGGGTTGGAGTCGTCGAAGGATTGAAGGCATATGTTGGGTGGTTGGAAAGGAGGTGGTGTTTGGTGTTATAGGAAATCTGTTCACGGAAAAGGGTAACTTGGGATGAAAGTTAGGTGGATATTTGATCATGGTCAAAGGTTTGGAACGGTTGTTCCAAGCTGTGCTGCATTTCGCACAATTGTTGAAGGATATCTTCATTGCCACGAACAATGCAAGAAGGCATTAAGACAGGTGATGAAAGCACCAAATTGATGCAAGATCAATAGAAAGATTCCTTTAGAGTAGGAATAACTCCACATGAGAAGACAAGTACATAAATTTTGTCCAAATCCACAAATCAAGAAAATACTAACAAATTAGATTGCTATTCTAGAATGAAGTAAAACAGCCAAATTGCTGGCATAACTGAAGGATTAATATGTAATCTTTTAGAACCTTATTCCTGATAATAATCCTCAAGCCAACTAGGTGGCTTTTTGGTACGTTTGGCCATAGTAAGTGCAATTGGTCGCGACTCAATGATAGTCGATCCAGAGGCTTGATCCGGAATTGTATCATCAGTATCTGAAAATTGATATAATTTGGGTGAAGAAGATGAAGAGCCCATGTTGCTCATCTTCATCTTTTTATTAGGGGGAAGTAGAAAAGATTCATTGTGCTTGCCATTGTTAACTTTGATATTAGCAAATAATATCTCCTCGTCCAAAGGTTCATCTTCATCTGTTAGCATAAACACAATGTGAATAGCATGCTCAATGGTTAGTATATTACAACTTTGAAAAATGTATAATATTTCAAGATGATTCAAAAAAGTGATTGATGATTAAGAAATTAACATACCTTCAAAGTTGAGTTTCTGCTTGGAATTAACAAAGTTTAATATCTCCTCATCCAAAGGTTCATCTTCATCTGTTAGCATAAACACAATGTCAATAACATGCACAATGGTTAGTATATCACACCTTTGAAAAATGAAAAATATTTCAAGTTGATTCAAAAAACTGATTGATGATTAAGAAATTACCATACTTTCAAAGTTGAGTTTCTGCTTGGATTTAACAAAGTCTGATTCATGAGTTGATTGTACTGCTTCATTTTCTTTCATAGAGGAAGAAAAAGCAGCATACATATGAATTCCACCTATGCAAGACATCAATATTATCAAATCATAATCACATACACTTTAGGTTGAAAGTACATCTACTGTCCGACACTGACCCATATGGTTATATTCAATCGCTTTTACTTTCTTAAATTGTTACTTGTGTCGACGTAATAATAAAGGCCAAATTTATGGTTTTATATCGAAGTTTTGTTTTGCATCAAAGCGATTCTTATACATGAAAGGAAAATGAAGTGAATGAACTTACACTCTTTTAAGGCAGTGTAAGCAATCTTTGCAGCATCTTGTTCTGCCAGTTTTTTGGATGTAGACGCCTTTCCATGAAATTCCAAGCCCTGTACTTCCACAGTTGAGAAAAAAGTTGGCATATGAGGAGGACCAATCTTTGTAGTTTTATATGTTGGGTTGGAAAAATCTTCTCTCTGTGTTAATTCATGAAGTAAACTCTTGAATGAACTAGATTCTTCCTGAATAAGTAGGATACAAGTCAAAATTCAATTATGCAGACAAAACACAAACATACAAATAAACTTGAAAATGTTTGACACCTTCAAAACAAAGTTGATATAATTACTGATGAATCTGACAAGGCCTAAAAGTCTGTTTAAAGGTCTAGTTCACTATTTTTCGCGGAAGAGTTTCGTATATAAAAAGACTAACACACTAATAGGTCAATGAGATCAAATTATATTTTGATATATAACCTCGAACATCTAGTTATGGATTTGATGATCATAAAATATATCCACACACACACACAAAAAAAAATCTAAATTTGGAATCACATAAGAAATTATAATGACACTTGCCGGCTGAAACATGTCGGCATTTTTTGCAGCAGCCTGCTCTGCCTCTTTTATAGTGTTGAATAATGCCGGGTTTTCATATGATTTGCCATCGATAACAATATTAGCCTTATAGTCAGTGTCATGAGGTAGCCCCTTCATTTTAACTGTAAAAACACGTGGATCATGATCGTTCTTTCGAGCATAGTTTTGCAGCTGAAGCTCACTCGAACGATACGTATCTGGAAGAATAAGTGATTATTGTTGTTAGATATATAGATTTAAAATATATCAAAGATTTGCAAAACCATTAAAGAGTAATATGAAATAATTTTTTTTTTGAAGAAAATGTGAAATAAAGTTAACAACATTTTCTGAAGACTCAACCAGCATCCAATAATTCAAGTTCATAAGTAGTTGCTTCATATATAATAAAATGCTTTATTCAAGAAATTGTTTACCATTCATAATAACTTGAGATTGTGGTGGAATTGGACTTTGCTTAGGTTTGGGTTTGACAGCTTCAACTTCCTCTTTAAAACCATATTCATATTTTGGTATTGAAGAGCCTAGATGGACGACACAGCACAAACATTAGAGTAAAATTGTATGCAACATGTGAAATTGATGTAACCTAATAATTCCTATCATCAAATTGTATTTCAAGACACAATAGTAAAAGGGAAAATGTACAAGAAAACTTTCTAACAAAAGTGATTTTAAAACTTTGTCAATTATGAAAAAATAGTAACCCTTCAATGATCAAACATTTTGATAAATTTAAAAAACTTTTCTCATAATTACTCAATAAAGTTACCACTCTCAAAAAAGAAATGAATAAATTGTTATAAAAAATCACCTATTTATCTTTCTATTACATGAAGTTCATTGTAAAAAATCCATGAAGGGAAAGAGTACCTGATGGAGTAGAAGAAAATTTGAGGAAAGCTTTCATAGCAGCTTGGTTATTGGCTTCTTTGGAGGAATTGAAGGTATCAGAAGAAGTAAATGTGACACCATTGACAAAAACATACCCCTTAAATCTCGGATTGTGCGGTGGACCATCAATATTCATGGCATAGTACTCCGGCAAACTCCACCGTCTCCGGTCACACAGCTCCTTCAGCTTCATCTTGTACATTTTCACTCTCACTACTAATTAGATTGATTAATTTGGAGAAGAATTAACGTGAAGCACTTATTAATATGATATATTGTTGTCCATTTTTTACATAGATTGTAGTATATATTATGGTTGAAATGACATTGAAATTAATAATATTAACTATATATGTGAAGAAAATCAATAGTACATGATATGCAGTTTGATAAATGCATTTGGTATGAAAGAAAGAAGGATAGTTTTGTGTTGATACTTTTTGTTTGCCACATGGTCTGGTTTGTTTTGAAGACTATTTTGGTCTTTTGTGTACTCTTTTTATTTTTATTTTTTATTATAGCATTTATGTAGTGTGATATATTTTGACATGAACCCTATTTTTTTATCAGGTCACTTTTATAATTTTGGTTTTCTGTCTGTTTTTCTTCTATTTTGTCTCTTTTTAAAAGTTATGCTGCTTCTCTTTCATATATGTGTAATGGAGTGTTTGAGCAGTAATGTGAGTTTACCATTGAAGAACAACATAAGTACCACATATGGTAAAAATAAAGCATGAAATGTGTGTTGATAAATAGCGACACTCCTCATCTAGTCGGTTTTGTAAAGATGCATTAGACACTCCTCATGCGAAACTTGGATCACATGAGAGGATCTATCCTCGTCTTGAAACAAAGTCTCCGACAACCATCACCGGATGTTCATAATCATTTGTCACCTTCAGAAGAAATTAAGGATTTCAAAATATAAATTCTAATAAAAATTAGGCAAAACAACATCGCAAGTCTTTTAACATCGCAAGTCTTCATGTTTTAAAACATCCAAATTTCCGTCTTTTAACTGAATTCCTCCTCTCTTTGTGTAGGCAGATGTGTGCGAGGAAAACGCTAATCACGTCTTCTTTAATTGTCCGATGTTATCAAGTGTGTGGAAAGAGACATTGAAGTGGATGGGGGTATCTACTGCTTTTTGAGAAATGTTTAAAGGGCTAGTGGGAGGTAGTAAAAAAGTAATGGATATATTAGGGGTGATCTGGTTCTCAAACATATTTGTTATCTAGAAAGCGAAAAATGTGGTAGTCTCAAACATATTAGTTTTTATGTAAGATTGTGATCTCATTGTTGCTAACTAGAGTTCAAGTTTAGGGTTTAGTGGATTCTTTATACTATATCATTATCAACCAATGATCATGTACACAAGATAACAAGCTAAAGAAAAATTATAACAAAGTATGAAAGTTGGGTCAATGGTGTAAACATTATAAAGATAAATTAGAACAAGATATACATTGTAAACATGTGATTAAGTCATACTTTGGAGGATCAAGAATCCAAGAGCTGTAATTGTTTTTCTAACTTATATTAATTTCTGTCATACTTTGTACCAGCTTGCTAGTTCAGATTTTTAGATGATCTTACCTAGTACAAATACGAAAAGATTATAGCATTGTGTTTTCATTTTTGTCATACGATAGCATTTCACAATTCACACTGGCTATTATTCTTGCTAGCAACAATGGTAACACATTGGCAACCGTTTTTGTCCCTCCCGAAATTGAATTCAAACATGCACAACATCTAAATAAGCCATCAAAAGTCTTACATTGAAGTCAAGTTAGCATCTTATATTTAACATTGTTTCTAATACCTGAAAACAAAAGTCATATATGAAATGAAACTTTCATAAGAATCAAAAGTCTTTATCGTCATTTGGAAATTCCAGACTCGCTGCAACCCATTTATAGTCACCAATTGGCAGAACCGTTATTCCCATCTGGGAATACAGTATCTGGCAGAACCGTTATTTTCAACCTGTTAAAAATCAGGTAACTACTTGTTGCCTTGTTCAACTCAGAAACCGATACAGAAGGAAGGTCAGTAGATGAAGATGAAGAGCTCATGTTTCTCGGCTTAAATTTTTTCTTAGGACGAAGTGGAAAAGATTCATTGTGTATGCCATTGTTAATTTTGACATCAGTAGGTAATATCTCCTTATCCAAAAGTTCATCTGTTAGAATAAACACAAAGTCATTAATATGCTCAATGGTCAGCAAATTACAACTTTGAAAAAAGTAAAATAGCTTCATGATAATTCATAAAAAGTTACTGATAAGTAAGATATGTTTTTGGATGAAGAAACAAACCTTCAAAGCTGAGGTTCTGCTTGGGTTTAACAATGTCTGATTTATCGGTTGATTGTAGCTCTTGATTTTCTTCGAAAGAGGAACAAAAAGAAGCATACATATCAAGTCCACCTGTGTAACACATCAATATTATCAAAGCACAATCATATACATACACTTCAAATTTAAGGCATGTTTGGTGTTCAACACCAACATGGTACTGAAACATATGATAATATATATTCTCAAATTATTACTGAAACATAGAGGACAAACTTGGTAGTGATTCTTATGAACAAAAAGAAAAATGAAGTGAATGAACTTACACTCTTTTAAGGCGATGTAAGAAATCTTTGCAGCATCATTCTCTGCCAGTTTTTTGGATCTGGATGCCTTTCCATGAAATTCCAAGCCCTCTACTTCCACAGTTGAGAAAAACAAATGAGAAGAACCAGACTCTGTAGTTTTATATGTTGGTTTGCAAAAACCTTCTCTCTGTGTCAATTCTAGTAGTAAACTCTTTGATGGACAAGATTCATCCTGAATAAAAAGGACACAAACCAAAATTCAATTAAAACTATTTGTAATAATGCAGATAAAGCAGGAACATACAAGTGAACTTCAATAAGTTTGACCTTCAAACACAGTTGATATACTATTAGACTTTGTTTGGATAAATAACTTATCATATAAGTAGTTATGTATAAGCTATTTCTATAATACAAACTAAATGAAGTAAAAACAAATAAAAAATCATATAATTCATAAGATATTTCCATAAACTATCCTGGTGAGCTTATGAAAAGAAGCTAAATAATCATCTATTAACATCTAAATGTCTTTTGTAACTCAACTTTGATTTTTGCCAACTTAAGCTCATAAATATGTTATGTGACATTGAACATCTATTTAGCAATTTGATTATCATAAAATATCCAAAGAAAAAGTGATTTTGGAATTGCATAAGAAATTACAAGACACTTGCCTTCTGAAACACGTCAACTGAAATTGGCAATTCCTTCAAAGCAATTTTTGCAGCAGCCTGCTCTGCGTCTCTTATCGTGTTGAAAAATGTTGGGCTTTCAAATGACTTTCCATCAATAAAAACAGTAGCCTTATAGTGAATGTCATGAGGTAGCCCCTCAGCTATAGTTTTATAAACAGGTGGATCAAGATTGTTCTTTCGAGCATAGTTGTTCAGATGGTTTTTGCTCAAACGATCTGTATCTGGGAGAATATGTTGATTATTGTTAGATATATCGATGTTGATTGTTAGGATTTAGCAGCAACTGAACTCATAAGTCTCAACCAACAAATATATCATATGAAACTCATAAGTCGTATAAGTAAAGAGTCTCAACTATAAGTCATTTCAGAATACTATAAGTCTCAACTACCAAAAGGGCAAGATCAAAAAAATTAACTTTGTAGAGAAACAAAACAAACACATGAAGAGAAGTACCTGATGGAGGGGGAGAAGAAAAGTTGTAGAAAGCTTTCATAGCAGCTTGGTTCTGAGCTTCTTTGGAGGAATTGAAGGTATCAGAAGAAGTAAAGGTAACTCCATTGACAACAACAGATGCCTTATAGCTTGGCTTATGTTGTAGACCTTCATTCATGTGACTGTACTCAGGCAAACTCCATCTTTGCCGTTGACATAGCTGCTGCAGCTGAGTCTTGTACATTTTCACTTTCACTCCTTGAAGATGAAATTAATTTGAACAAGAGTTAAAGTTCTCTGAAGCATTTAAGTAATGAGGAGTCATATGGTTATATAATAATGAAATATTATTCTTGTGTAGTTATATGTATATGTATATGTATATGTATATGTATATGTATATGTATATGTATATGTATATGTATATGTATATGTATATGTATATGTATATGTATATGTATATGTGAATTATTAATATTAATTGTTGCAGAGGAAAATAAGAGTGGCCTGCAAGAAAGATTGAAAGAGACAAGACAACTAGCTGACTATGATACGTAGCAGACTATGCTTTCTGCAAACCAAACTTGGATTCACCAAAATGGAAATAAATTGGAGATACTCCAAAAAGTAAATTTGACCTTATGCTTAAAAAGGAGATTAGTCTCTCTGTGCATAATATACCTTTCTTTTTGACTATTTTGGATTGGTTTTTCTAATGTTGGTTTTTCTTATTTTTCTTTAAATGATTTTGTTATAATTTGTAATTATCATTTTCATCCACATAGATTTTAATATCAATTATTTTAAACTTGCCAAGCATACCGGTGCCAATTTAAGTGGACAGTTAGTGTTGATACTTTTGTGTAAGCCATGTGGTCTATCTTGAAACCTATTTTGGTGTTTTGTATATTTTTATTTTCTTATATTTTATAGTATTTTATGAGAAAGTATGATACACTTTACCTTATCTATAGGTGGAAATTGGAATTGAGTGTTAGAGAAGTAATGTGAATTACTATGCCATATCAAACCATACATGTTCTGCAGGAAGAGGCAATTGGTACAAATATATCTTTGTTGTTGGCTTCACCAAAATGGAAACAAAGAGGAGATACTCCAAAAAGTAAATTTGACTCTATACTCAAAAAGGGAATTACTTTCTCTGCACAATATATTCCTTTGTTTTTGACTACTTTAGATTGGTTTGAAATTTTGGATTCTTTAAATCATTTTGTTATATTGTCAATTTCATTCACATAGATTTAATATTCATGCAAAGCCAAAAACAAGAGAAGAAGAAGAAGATGGGGAGGGGTAAGATTGAGATAAAAAGGATTGAAAAATCAAGCAACAGGCAAGTTACTTTTTCAAAGAGGAAGAATGGAATCCTTAAGAAGGCAAAAGAAATAAGTATTCTTTGTGATTCTCAAGTTTCCCTTATTCTCTCTGGTGAATCTGGAAAGATCCATGAATACATCAGTCCCTCCACAACATTGATTGATGTCCTAGACAGATACCAGAGAGACTCAGGGAAAACACTGTGGGATGCTGAGCATGAGAGTCTTAGCAATGAAATTGATAGAATAAAAAAGGAGAATGAAAGCATGGAAATTCAACTGAGGCACTTGAAGGGAGAGAACATTACCTCATTGAAGTTCAAAGAGCTTATGGACCTTGAGAGTGCCCTTGAAAATGGCCTTACCTGTGTTGGCGACAAAAAGATGGAAGTGTATAGGATGTTAAAGAGAAATGGTGAGATTTTGGAGGAACAAAATAAGGAACTAGATTTGCTTCTGCAACAGCATATGGCAGTGGAAGATGTGGGAAACATGCATGATGCATCAGATTATAAGTGATTTAGTTTGCTTTCATAATATGTCATTTGATTATCTTTATGTTGTTAGAAAATGCTTTGCCTCAGAAACTCTAGAGCCAGTTTTTTATTTTGAGCAGTGAAATGAATCTTTAGTTGCTTTAGCACTGATTTTATAATAGTATTTTTCAACTGCTGTAGCTCTATATTTAACACTTCTATATATATGTTCATCTAACTTTATTCCTGTTTTTGTCAATATTTTAAGTATAGTAGCCTTCTAATAAGTCTTCTGTAAGCTGTAGGGTTCGATAAATGTGTTCCATATGTCTTATGAAGTTGTAAGTGTGGCTGCATAGGTGTAGCAAAAGATTTTGCTCCAAGTAAACCTGCATCTTCTAGTACGTCTAAGGTGTACTTTCTCTGGCATAGAGCTATACCATCTCTTGATCTAGCTACTTCAAAAACTAGAAAGTATTTGAGTAAACCTAAGACTTTGATGCTGAATTTGTCAATAATAGGGTCTTAACTGCAGTGATATTAGCCATATTTATCAAACACAGAATCTAAAAGTACTTCTTTAGTTGATCTTTCATGCTGTCACAATCACCAACAGAGAACCCATTATCAATCCAAACAAATAACCCATTTCATTTCCATGGTGGTTAAAAATCTCTGTTTTTATCAAACAATGGAAATCACAGAGTTAAAAAAAGAGGGTTGATTGATTACCTTTTGACACATATATTGTGATGTTATGTGTCCAAAAGTGAAAAATGTGCAAATATACACTTGATGATTTTGTTCCATCTTAGCAGCTCATCTTTTTATAGCATCCATAGTTACTGATTATGTCCTAGAAGTTAAGATCGACCTAGGAGTAGTGACACAACTAGATTGTGATCTGGAAGGTTTCCACGGTAAATAAAAATAATTAGACTTATTGGGTAACTTTAATAAGCAACTGTGGGATAGTTTTCATGACAAGCAAAACAAAGGACAAGTGCAACCTGAACAATGAAATGCTTAGGACCAATAGGTGATATACAAACTGCAGGTCCGCCATTAACTACAACTTCAAATCCCATTCTTTAATTTGCTATGAGCCTCAGCTGCCAGGAAATTGAAACTCGGTGAAATTAATGAGATCAAGATGATAGCATTGTAGAGGCACACAATAATGGCGAGAGACCGGAGGAATCTTGTCATTGCCAGCTCTTGGCTTCATACTATAACTAAATAGATTCTCCAATCCTCCATACACAGTTCCTACATTTATACAAGAGATCAATATGTAAAATTGGTATCTTTCTTATTGAGTATTACAATTGGTATTTAAATATTATATATGACACTTATTGACAAACATGAAACTAATATAGAATTGACATATTATATATGCATTTAAAATGATGTCTTTCTTACCACTCACTACAAACATGATTGATGCCATAAACAGCTGTGCGATACTACAAACACTAATTTGATATTCTACTACTCCAGCCAGAGGGTGCCAGTTCTACTTTAGGTCACAGTTTGAATATTCAATGGTTTACAAGCTCACTTGTGTGATGCTACGAACATGGCTTGGAGACATTAGATAAGTCAATACTTGAAATTAAACTTTGCACTTTCTAAGAGTTCTTGATATGCGGAGTTGGACAAATACAAGTGCAAAGAAACAAGGAATAAGGCAAGTATTCAAAAAGAAATGTAAACAAGGTAGAAGAAAATTAATTAGCTTACATGATAGGCTAACAGCATCATCGTCGATCTCTGCACTTGCAGGCTTTTGCTCTATCTATATATCTATATTTAAGTGGTATAGTTTTAAGAACGCTATTGTTATCTAAAATAATCCCTAACAACCTCAATTCCTTCAGAATCAACGCCAGGTCTAGGTTCAACTATTCAACAAAATCATCAATAAGATCAGCCAAAAGTAGTTTTCAAGCTTTCAGTACATGAACAAAAAGCACCAATCAATAAGCACAATTCTTCCACACATAAAATGAAATAGACACATTGATAAACTTATATGAGCATTTGATACGACATAGACTCATTGACAATGCTAATGTAAAAAAATAGGATATTGACACCAATACATATTTATATTTATTATAAGATCTAAATTGAAATTCAAAATATATATGAGCATCTAAACTAAGCAATTTGTTCGATTATCAAAAAAATTCTAAAACAAAAGATGTGTTTAATTCACTCATTGAATGTCATTGTTTCTAGTTCCACACATCTATCTAACATGTTGCAGAGAAACAAAAGAGGCAAAACCAAAATAACAAAACATATGGAATTCAAAAATCACTGCAGAAAAATTCCTCCGACCAGGTTTGGTAATGAGCTAAAAGTTTCAAAAACTTAAGTTGCTTGAAGGAATTCAAACGTACCTAGGTCTGAACTGATTACCGATAACAAAGCTGAAAAGCTGAAGACATTTCGTCAGAGTTACATAAGGATAACACTTTAAATGTGAATCCAATTCGTTGATATTGAGGAATTGAAGAAGTTCTCAACTTAATTGAATTCTTACACTAAATGTAAGCTATAAGTCTCAAAGCACCGGAATAATTTAATGTTCATAACTTAATAAGACTTACTGATGACGAATCATGCATCACAGCGATTCGATGAATTTAGCTGAATTAGAGTTCACGTGAAAGAGTAAGTAACTGAAGATCCTGATTCTGTCGGAGTATGTTCATGCTCCATGATCTCTTTCCACCGACAATTCTCTTGATGGGATAGACTTGATTCTCATTAGAATTTAGCTGATAAACTCTCACAAAAGATTTAACCGAATATGTTCGGTTATTAGATGGGAGGTTTGAATATGAAAAATTGTTGGGCGACTTGCTGAAGTTAGTACTAAACTCCGTTATTGGTTCCTGAATCAAATGATAATGATATTTAATATGTCGGTTTAGATGACTGATAGCAATAGCATTAGAATTAATTCCAATCCCTACTCTAAATAAAACTTGGTTGTTAATTACTGGTCTAGCTTGAGTACTAGTTAGGAACTGAGAGGCTAGATTTATCTTGATGTGGACGCTTAGTGTTTTCATTCTACGAGAATGGTACAACTGGCTATTAGTCATAGAGTACACTAGATTAAGGATGTCAATTTGCATCCGTCAGAGCGGATCCCCGCGGGGATTGCCCCGTTCAGAGCTCCGAAAACAATGATTTTTTTTTTCTGTGGGGATGGGGATGAAGGTAAAAACTCCCCCGCGGGGACTTCGGGTGGGGATGGGGGAAGACGCATCCGTCCTCGCGGATTCCCCGAATCCGTCCATATATAATTAACTGTATATATGCATTATTTTCTCCAACAAATTTGAAATATTTTAGTTATGAATTTTTGTATGATTATGCATACTTTATTATATATTATGGAATTTTTTGACTATTATGTTTTGTATGATTATTAGTAGCCAAATGATTGTGCAATGTTTTTTGGTTATGAATGCATTATGTGTTGTTTTTATTTTTTAAATGGAAAGATGCAAAATATTTGTTTTTAAAAATAAAACAGGAAAAATAACGTCATCTTATTGTCATAATTTTAACCGAAAAATATATAAATTTTGTTAATATTCGATATCCGTGGATACCGTGGGGATCTGTGAGGATGAGGACAAATATTTCCCCGTGGAGACGGAGATGGAGGCAAAAACTCCGTGCAGAAACTTTGGGACGAGGAAGCTTCATTCGCACATTCCTCGCCTCGTTGGCATCCGTGTACTAGATATAGGAAACTGTAAAAAAAATAATATATATATATATATATATATATATATAGGGTTTTGCTAACGTACACTCACTTGTTTTTTAGAAGGTGTGTATTAGCAAGTCATAACTAAAAAGTGGTAACATACACCTTGAGGTGCATGTTGCTAAAACACTCATTCTAAAAAATAAGTGGGTGTACGTTAGCAACTCCTATAAGCATTTGCTAGAATACACCCACTAATTTTTTAGAAGGTGTGTTTTAGCAACTAATAACTAAAAAGTGATTAAATACACCCTAAGGTGTACGTTGCTAATGCACACCTTCATAAAAATGGGTGGGTGTGTTATAGCAAATCCCATATATATATATATATATATATATATATAGGAAACTGTTGTGAACACATAGCCAGGTATTTTTTTCCCAAATTTGATTCTTCATTTTTTCTTTAACGCAAAATTTGTCAATATTTTGAAAATCTCATTGCAACTTCCAGATTCTCAAAATTCTGTACTCCTATATCTATCTATCTGCAATTCATCCCCTCTTCCATCGAATTTCATAACCCGCAATTGATCTTACCCATAGATCAATCGACCATGCTTCAAATCCTTCGCGACCTTCCAATCGTCCGCTTCTTCGCTACTCCTTTCTTGTTTCGAAATTTCTCTATTCTAACAATGCTTTTGAGACTCACAACCCTAAATTTCTGAAAAGCATTGAAACCCTAAGTTCTGAAAGAGGTGACAGCGATGGAATTTGCTGGAGACGAAGGTACCACTGCGTAATGTCAAAAAACCCTTTCCCGTTTAGAAATCTAATGTCTCCAAAACCCTTGATTTTCCCCCAAAGTGCACGAGCACTAAATTTCTGCATCTTGTTTAATTAATCTCTGAAGGTATATATATCTCTGTTTATTTTTAATTAACTTACTAATTAGATAGGATTCTGGTCTTAGGGAATCCATTTTCTGTCTCTATATTGTTGATTAAAATTAATTTTGAAGATGTTAGCAGGAAATTATTGAAATTAAAAATGAATGTTTGAATTTGACTGCGACGATCAATCCATCTTTGGAAAAGTGATTTTCTTTGTTGGTAGGTAAATTGGCTAATGAATTCCCACACAGTGCTTTAGTTGTGTGCCAAGGAACACATGTGTTCTATTTGGCGTGAAAATAAATCAATGTTGTTATAAGACTTGGAACCCAGAACTCAGAAGAGTAAAAATAGTAGTAGAATGAGTGCTGACAGTACAGTTTCTAATATGATGATAGCAGTTAACAAAAAGGGTAGGGCTGTGCATAGTTGGGAAGTTATTTCGACAGTTTTATTGCCTTTCTCTATCCTCCATTGGATATATCGGGTGCTTGATATATTTCATTGAGAGGCTGCTGTAGACACTTAGGGTGGAGCGGTTCCGGATCCGATATAATTACTATTGTGTATATACTTGTTACAAATTTGGAATTTTATACAAAATTTCTATATCAATGAATATAGGAAGCAAGTCATCAAAATGGCCAAAATATAGCTCAATTGAAATGGAGACATTGAATAGGGAATAAAGGTTTTGCTGTTATAAGAGAGAAATTAAATTTTCTTTTTAAATTATTCTAAGTGAATATTAAATTGTGCTACTTCATTAATATTCTCATACTCTTGTTTTACTTGGTTTAGCGTGTAAGTAATGAATATAAAGAGCCTCCGTCTCAAGCTGAAATGTCCATTGCTACTCAACAAAGTAGGAAAGCAAAGGAGTTGGATCAAGAAACCAACCATGCACTTGTAAGTTACTGTTATTGTCGTGTTTTGTTAACTATAAAGGGAATTGGATTTGATTCTAGTATTGTAATGAGGTTATCATGGTGTGTTGATAAATTGGATAGAGCCATTACAACATTAGATTTAGCTTGAGGAATGTTGTGCTTGATACACTATATTGTAGATTGTAGTTTATATAATTGAATCTATGTGTCCTGGTTCTGATTCAATCTGTGATTTCAGTGTTGTGGTTCTGTGGGTTTTTCTTGCGTGTTGTATATGTTTGTAGGCTGCTACTTTGCTTGTTTGTGGTGTTTATTGTGTTGTTTTCATAGCTGGTTCTGATTCAATAATGTAAACTGGATTGCTTGCTCCTAATATGTAAACAGTCCTAGTGGAAATTTGAACTTCCTAATGCTTAATTCACAGGCTAGCTATTATGTGTTTATGTTGGATATGTCACTTTCTCTCTGTCTTGCTCTAATATTCCATCTTCATTTCTAGAAATAGCAAGGAAATGTTCACTGATTTGGGGCATGTGTCTGCACTAATATCTAGACAATTCTAATCCAGAATTTATCATGAGACTCAAGTTAATTCAAGTGATAAGTATTATTATAAGAAATTCAAAGTACTAGTAATTTAAAAGTTTGTTTAATATACATTGTAAGATTCATTCATAATAGACTCCTTATATACCAGAGCAGGTTCCTCAACATTGTTGAGTCTTAGCATTGATTTGTTTTTCCATGTAAGGTAAATCTGTTTATATCATATTGCATTGGTTATGGCCTATTCTTTTCTCTCCCTTTTATTACTAAATTTTCATTCCCCTAAGCTCAATGAAGACTTGAAGAGACATCTTCTATTGCCAACTTATATTGAACATATTACTTTTATTTTGTAGATGAATAATGATGACATCGATGAAGAACTTCAAGATTTGGAAGCACAAGATGAACTGTGTTTTATTGATCAAGGTGCTAAGAAGTTGATATTTCTTTAATTTAAGGGAACCTATTAAGAAACCTAAAAGAGAAAGTTTTATGTTGAAAAACTAACTATTTAGACTTTTTAGAAGTTGACTACACAATTTCCAATAAAATACACTACTATATTAGGTCCCTTAACAAGTGCCCTAAGGGCACTGGTTAGCATTTTCCTTAATTTAATTACACAAACAAATACAACAAACTTGGAAGCATATAATAACACACCACTTTTACAACATTCTCATTTCGTGTAGGATTATATTACTAGCGCATGTGGTACTTGAATTATTGCCTGAGGCTTCTTATTTGAATTACATATATCATCTCAAGTTAGTTTTGCTTGATTAGAGTACTCTAACTTCGAACATTTTTATTCAATATTCTATTATTTTTGTTTCAAATTCCATGTCATGAATGTGATGCCCCTAGTGTGGGCAACACGTTCCTATTTCTGCATTGCACATTTTTCAAATTATTCACAATACCTTTGAAGTTAAAATTCCAATAAGAAGATTTGAAAAGACAAGCCCTCAAAATACAAACATTTTTAAAACTCTACCTGCACTGAAAAATATATCTTTTTCCCATTTTCTTGAAGGAATAAAAATTAAAATGAACAAAATATATTCTCTTGGGAATTCAGTGTTGGACTTATAACATTATGTATATTCTTCATCTCGGTTGAACCAATGAATTTGCAGGAAGCAGTGGCTAAGTGGCCTCAACTGTGGCCATTGAGTTTGATTTTGAAAGTATTTTTACCACAGAGAACTTAATGAGGTATGAGTTTTTCTTAAAAATGTTGTATCTCTTCTTGCACTTATCTCGGTTCTTGATTTCCTAATGGAAGATTCATGTAAAGTATGCAGGTATATTCTGGTGGGATTGGTTCGTATGCTCTCCTTACCATGCTCATGGCGATGATACGGGTAAGCAATTCTTAAACGTTCTTATGCAGTTTCTTTTTTTACTCTCTGGCCTTCACCATATGGTTCACTTACATATGATCCACCTACATATCAACATAAATGGATCTTAAAGTTCACTGTTTTTATTTTTATTTTTATTTTTTTCCCTTTTGCTTTTGTGCTGTAATCTTTGGCATTGCATTAAGTTCAAACCACTTCTTTTCGCTTATGTCAGCTCTAAGTTTGTGACCATTATATTCTTCAGAATGTTCTTCAGAGCCAACCTACTGCAGAGCACAACTTAGGGGTCTTTTTGGTCCGTATCCTCTGAATTACAGTTTACATATTTGTTTTTCAAGTGCCATGCTATTGGGAGTCAATGATTAGCAATTTGGCATGTTTTTAATTTTTTTGATGTTTTAAAAAAGAGAAAATGTAAAATAATTCCGTGCATTCCTTTGTTTGGATGTCTCTTATTTTTATTATTCTGTATTATTAAAAAACGTATTTACTTTTTTCCCTTTTCGTCTCTCAGGTTTTACAACAAAGCAAGGCCATTTCTTCTCGGCATTCAGGATCCTCAGGTTCTCTTTAATGAACTGCCTTTTGTCTTTGTAAAGTAAATTTTTTATTGTTGGGCGCAAGAAAGTGGACATGTTTTTAAAGCTGAACTTTCATGATTTTCCACCATCTTTTATTTGCATTTATCGTTTGCAAATTTATTAATGTGTGTTTTTTGGGTGGTGGTTTGGGTATAATGCGCTAACTTCTCTGTCGTGCTGGATTTAGTTTTTTTAATTGGAGTCTCACTTTCTAATGCAAATATTTGTTTTTTTGGAGTCTACAAATGTCGAGTCATAATTTTTCCAGCAGACACAATATTTTATAAAAAAATTGATTAAAATTGGATGACCCTAATGTGATGAATTTTTCACAAAAAAAATGTGGTTTACAATATGAATTCTTATTTTAAGGTCTAAATGCAATTTGAATATGAATGTTTTATTCATAACTTGAAGTCGACCCTTGATAATGAATTCCTCATAATGGTAAATTGGGGACATGGTTGTGTGCCTTGGGGCCTTCGACGCGAAATTGAATATATGTTCCTCAATGTGCCTGAATTGAGTTTATGTCCCACGATGTCCCTAAAATTGATAGTCTGAATTCAATTTCAATGTGAATGCTTCATAAATTCACATGTAAATGGAGAAGACCCTTAGTGCCTTAGATGCAAAATTGAATATATGTCTATCGATGCCCCTTAATTGAGTTTATGTCCCACGATGTCCCTAAAATTGATAGTTTGAATGCAATTTCAATGTGAATGCTTCATAACTTCACGTGTAAGTGGAGAAGACCCTTGGTGCCATAGATGCAAAAATGAATATATGTCCCTTGATGTCCCTCAATTTAGTTTATGTCGCAAGATGTCCCTAAAATATAGTCTGAATGCAATTTCAATGTGATTGCTTCATAACTTCACGTGTAAGTGGAGAAGACCCTTGGTGCCATAGATGCAAAATTGAATTGATGTCCCTATCGAGTTTACGTCCCATGATGTCCCTAAAATTGATAGTCTGAATGCAATTTCAATGTGAATGCCATAACTTCATGTGTAAGTGGAGAAGACCCTTGGTGCCTTAGATGCAAAATTGAATATATGTCCCTCGATGTCCCTAAACTGAGTTTATTTCGCACGATTTCCCTAAAATTGATAGTCTGAATGCAATTTCAATGTGAATGCTTCATAACTTCACGTGTAAGTGAAGAAGGTGTCTTAGATGCAAAATTGAATATATGTCCCTGAATGTCCCTAAAATTGATAGTACGAATGCAATTTCATAACTTCACATGTAAGTAGAGATGAAGACCCTTGGTGCCTTATATTTAAAATTGATTATATGTACCTATTGAGTTTATGTCCCACGATGTCCCTAAAATTGATAGTCTGAATGCAATTTTAATTTGAATGTTTCATAACTTCACGTGTAAGTGGAGAAGACCCTTCCCACGATGTCCCTAAAATTGATAGTCTGAATGCAATTTCAATGTGAATGCTTAATAAATTCACGTGTAAGTGGAGAAGACCCTTGGTGCCTTAGATGCAAAATTGAATATATGTCCCTCGATGTCCCTAAAATTGATAGTCTGAATGCAATTTCAATGTGAATGCTTCATAACTTCACATGTAAGTGGAGAAGGTGCCTTAGATGCAAAATTGAATACCTAAATTGAGTTTATGTCGCACGATGTCCCTAAAATTGAATCCAATTTCAATGTGAATGCTTCATAACTTTACATGTAAGTAGAGAAGAAGACCCTTGGTGCGTTATATGCAAAATTGATTATATGTACGGATTGAGTTTATGTCCCACGATATCCCTAAAATTGATAGTTTGAATGCAATTTTAATGTGAATGCTTCATAACTTCAGGTGTAAGTGGAGAAGACCCTTCCCATGATATCCCTAAAATTGATAGTCTGAATGCAATTTCAATGTGAATGCTTCGTAACTTCACGTGTAAGTGGAGAAGACCCTTGGTGCCTTAGATGCAAAATTGAATATATGTCCCTCGATGTCCCTAAAATTGATAGTCTGAATGCAATTTCAATGTGGATGCCATAACTTCATGTGTAAGTGGAGAAGACCCTTGGTGCATGATAGTTATGACAGATTCTATAAAAGGAAACGTGGGCAAAAGGATAAGAATACAGCAAATCATTCCCTTGTAGGAATGTTTCCTTATTCAGCGAAGGAGGAGAAAATAGATCTGGATCCAATTGATTAAATAGCAGAATGTTCTCTGTCATTGTTTTTATGCATAGTTTTCTGTAGTCACTACTACTAGGAGAGATTTGGCCTCTCGAAGTGCCATTCCCTTATTTCAGTACTATTTCTTTCAAAATTTCCCTTTGTACTATCAGCTAGATCCCGTTTGAACTCTAGTTGACAATATTATAATAATATTTCCTCAATTTCCCTCTGTTATTACTGTTGATTGCTTTTAATTGTTTTTGATACTGAATTGAACCTATCAATTTGGTATCAAGAGCCTTGGTTCACATTTACATAGTGGCTGGTTTGACGACGGGAAGTATCATGGAGAATCGGGTTGACATTCTGGAACAGAGGATGAATAACATGGAGACGACGGTTGAACAGATCCGTCAGGCGGTTTCTGAACTGCAAGCTCGTCCTCAGGTCACGTTGGAGCAGATGAGACAGTTGCTGCAAGAGCAACCACGTCGTCATCGTCGTCATGGACGACCACATGGTGATGAGGAAGGGAGTGACGATAGCGGTGTTTCGGGAGAATCGCGACCACGACACCGACATCAAAACGGTGGAAATGGATCGGGATTTTTTGGAGGAAGGAGACGTTTGGAGATTCCGGTGTTTAAAGGAGAGGATGCGTATGGGTGGCTGGTTCGAATCGAACGATACTTTCGTTTGAATGGGGTACGTACCCAGGATAAAGTTGATGCAGTAATTCTGGCCATGGAAGACAAGGCCCTGAACTGGTTCCAATGGTGGGAGGAGCAGACACTGTTACGAACTTGGGAGGAATTCAAACAAGCAGTGATTCGTCGTTTCCAACCAGGGTTGATTCAAAACCCTTTAGGACCACTGCTAAGTTTAAGACAAAAGGGGACTGTGATGGAGTATAGAGAGAAGTTTGAGATGATGGTAGCACCCTTGCGTAGGGAGGATAGGTTCATGTTGAACTCCATTTTTATTAATGGACTGAAGGAAGAAATTCAAGCAGAACTAAAGCTACATGATAGTCATGATCTAGATGCAGTAATGGATCGTGCACTGTTGAGTGAAGAAGAGGAGATTGAGGAGGTAGACGAGGAACAGAAGGTGGATGAGAGTGAGATAACTGAATTGAAAACCTTGAAATTATCCCTACAAAGTAAGGAAGGATTCACTTCCAACAAGTCCTTCAAGGTGTGGGTACAGATTGGTGACAGACAAGTGCTGACCCTCATTGATTCTGGAGCAACAAGCAACTTCATAACTACCAAGCTGGTTGAGGAATTAGGGTTGAACGTGGTGAACACTCCCACTTATGTGATTGAAGTCGGGAATGGTGAAAAGGTGAGAAATCAAGGAGTATGCGAAGGCCTAAAATTCAAATTACAAGATGTTGAATTCAGTCAACATTTTTTTATAATGGATTTAGGAGGGTCTGAAATGGTGTTGGGGATGGATTGGTTGGCGAGCTTGGGAAATATTGAAGCTAATTTTGGAAATTTGTGCTTGAAATGGATGAAGGATGGTCAGAAGCACTTAATTCAAGGTGACCCTACTATGTGTAATAGGCAGGCTTCTTGGAAAGCTATGATAAAAGCTATGTCCAACGATGGAGTGGGATTCTATGTGCATACTGTGGCTGGTAACAGTGGTGAAGGTTCAGATGCTGAGAAATTAGCTGAATGGGACAACATCATTGCAGAATTTCACGATGTGTTCAACATGCCATCAGGTTTGCCTCCTATCAGAGATTATGACCATGCTATTCAGTTAAAACCTGATGCTGCCATTCCTAATTTAAGACCCTATAGATATCCTTTCTATCAAAAAAATGAGATTGAAAAGATAGTAAAGGATATGATGTGTAGAAAATAATAAGTAAATACTGTTGTTTTTTATTCCTCAGCTCAAGGCTGGTTTAAATAGGAAGAGTACAAACATAAAAGGAAATAATAGATAAGCTTAGAATCTCCTAGAAATAACAAACTAGGAAACTAAATATTTTCCAACACCCCCCCTCAAGTTGGTGCATAGATATCTATCATGCCCAACTTGCCGATCAAATGCTCAAAGGTGGGTCTTGCTAAGCTTTTGGTCAAGATATCTGCAGTTTGCTGACTCGAAGTTACAAAAGGTAGACATATGATTCCGGCATCTAACTTCTCTTTTATGAAATGTCGATCGATCTCAATATGCTTGGTTCTGTCATGTTGAACTGGGTTATGAGCTATGCTAATAGCGGCTTTACTGTCAGAGTATAATTTCAATGGAAGCTCAATTTTCATCTTAAGCTCTTCTAGGACTCTGTGGATCCATAATCCTTCACAAATACCTTGAGCCATAGCTCTAAACTCAGCTTCTGCACTACTTCTTGCTACAACTCCTTGTTTCTTGCTCCTCCATGTCACAAGATTACCCCAAACATAGGTACAATATCCGGAGGTTGATCTTCTGTCAGTGACTGAACCTGCCCAATCAGCATCGGTAAAGATAGACACATTTCTTTCATTAGTCTTCTTAAAAAATAATCCCTTTCCGGGATTTGCTTTCAAATATCGCAGTATCCTATAGACTGCCTCAAGATGTTCCTCAAAAGGAGAATGCATAAACTGACTTACTACACTAACCGAGAAAGCAATGTCAGGTCTAGTGTGTGACAAATAAATCAGTTTCCCAACCAATCTCTGGTACCTTCCAGTATCAACAGGAACACTACCTTCTTCCCAAAGTTTTGCATTAGGATCCATGGGAGTATCTGCTGGTCGACATCCACTCATTCCTGTTTCTTTCAATAAATCTAGAATGTATTTTTGCTGGGAAACTACAATACCATCTTTTGATCGAGCAACCTCCATACCAAGAAAATATCTCATGGATCCCAAGTCCTTGATTTCAAAGTCTAATGCTAATTTCTCCTTTACTCTTGTCATTTCAACTATATCATCTCCAGTAAGGACGATATCATCAACATAAACAATTAGGACAGCAATTTTTCCATCTTGGGAGAACTTTGTGAACAAGGTGTGGTCAGCTTGTCCTTGAATGTATCCTTGTTTCTTCATGGAATAAGTGAACTTTTCAAACCAAGCTCTAGGAGACTGCTTTAATCCATACAAAGACTTATTTAGCTTGCATACATTTAATCCAAACTTGTCTTCAAAGCCAGGAGGAATGTCCATATATACTTCTTCTTCTAAATCACCATTGAGAAAAGCATTCTTAACATCCAACTGATGTAGGGGCCAATCTAAGTTAGCAGCAAGAGACAAGAGAATTCTGACAGTGTTCAATTTTGCAACAGGAGCAAAAGTCTCTGAGTAGTCTATACCATAGGTTTGAGTAAAACCCTTAGCCACCAATCGAGCCTTGTACCTTTCGATTGACCCATCTGAATTATACTTCACAGTAAACACCCATTTGCATCCAACCGTCTTCTTGCCATCCGGTAGTGTCATAACACTCCAGGTTTTGTTCTTTTCAAGAGCTTTCATCTCCTCAAGTACAGCTTCCCTCCACTTTGGAACTTCTAGAGCAACCTGTACATTTTTTGGAATCTCTACACTAGACAATTTTGAGGTAAAGGCAGAAAAAGATGAAGACAAATTTGAATATGATATAAAATTGGACAATGGGTATTTAGTGCAAGATCTAACAGGTTTTCTAACAGCCACAGGATCATCGATATCAGGATACAAAATACGACTCTCAGAAACAGAGATAGACTTACCTTTTCTTTTTTTAGGAAGTTGATCATCCCCCAGTTCAGATTCATGACAGTGTTGAGATGTGGACTCATCACTTTCTTTGTGATTCTTTCTCACAAAAACCTTTCCTTTCCAAGTCTTGTTTCCTGCTTCAAACCTATTATCTTTATATGACTCATTATTTTGTGGCATTTCAATTAGATCATCATTATCATTGTTTTCAAGATTCTCATTGTTTTCTTCATGAGAAAATGTAGGCTCGGATTCACCAAGCTCACTACTCATAACAGGAGTAGGATTAGATAAAAAATCATGGCCATTTTTCGTTGGTGCAGAAGTATAAGTCTTAGAACTTTGTGATACCGGCAAAGATAAATTATTAAAAAAACTCATGTCCTCAGTTTGAAACGAGTTAAAAAAACTCATGTCCTCAATTTGAGACGAATCTTCATTTAAATTTCCCCCCTGAAGATGCGTGTCAAAAAAAGGTTTGTTTTCAAAGAATGTAACATCCATGGTGACAAACATTTTCTGGTTTTTTGGATCAAAACATTTATATCCCTTCTGGGTTGGAGAATACCCAACAAAAACACATTTTATAGCACGCGGTTCGAGTTTGCTAATATTCTTATGTTCATGAACAAATGCAGTGCAACCAAAGATTTTTAAGGTCAAATCGTTTGAAACACGATCATTAGGAAAACATTCTTTGAAAATATGAATTGGAGTTTTAAAATTAAGAACTTTGGAGGGCACTCTGTTAATTAAGTATGCAGCAGTTAAAACTGCTTCACCCCACAAATAATTTGGTACTTTACTTGCGAAAAGTAAAGCTCTAGCCACCTCCAACAAGTGCCTATTTTTTCTTTCTGCAACTCCATTTTGTTGGGGAGTGTTAGGACATGAACTTTGATGCACAATTCCATTTTCACGAAAAAAATCACTCAACATTGTGTTAAAATATTCTTTGCCGTTATCACTTCTAAATACTTGAATATTTGTTTGAAATTGATTTTGCACCATTTTAACAAAATCTTTTACGGTCTGACAAACGTCAGATTTCCCTTTTAACAAGTACACCCAACTAACTCTTGAGTGATCATCTATAAATGTGATAAACCATTTTTTATGAGAAAGTGTACTCGTTCGGTTAGGGCCCCAAACATCACTGTGAATAACAGAAAAAGGTTTTGATGGTTTGTAGGGCTGTAATGGAAAATGAGAACGATGATGTTTTGCAAATTCACATGCTTCACATTTAAACAAAGATAAATCCTTATTACGAAATAACTCAGGAAATAAGTGTTTTAAATAAGGAAAACTAGGATGACCTAATCGTGAATGCCATAACATAACATCATCATTATTATTATTCAAAACTAAAAAAGATTCAAAGCATGAACTTATTGGTTTGGAAGGTAGTTGTGATTCAGGTTCAATGTCGAAGTAGTAGAGTCCTCCACTCTCCTTAGCACTACCAATCATCTTCCCCGAGTTCAAATCCTGAAAAACACAATGAGTACGGAAAAAATTAGTTTGACAATTTCTATCTTGGGCTAATTTACTGACAGACATGAGACTACAAGATAGATTTGGGACATGAAGAACATCTTTAAGGGTTAGACTTGGAGACAACACAACCGAACCTTTACCCGCAATGGCTGAAAAGGATCCATCCGCAATTTTTATTTTATGGTTACCTGCACATGGACTATAAGAAGAAAACAGAGTAGAATCACCAGTCATGTGATCACTTGCACCCGAATCTACTATCCAAGCACGACTAGGACTGACACTAAAAAGGGCAGAAGTACCTTTGGGGGCAACAGAGCCAGAAAGAGTGTTAGATTCAAGAATTTTGTACAGTCTGTCTAGTTGTTCCATCATGAATGAAAGCTGAATTGAAGAAGACTGATGCTCTTGATCAGAATTACTGGCTTGGAATGTATGACCCTCACCTCCACCTTTGTTCTTCTGATTTGAAGGTCGCGGAAGACCATGTAATTTCCAACATTGAAAAATAGTATGTCCCAAACGATGACAATATTTGCATTCACGACGGTATTTGAAAGTGGATGATCGTCGTCGAGAATAAAAAAACGTCATAATTAATAATCTTAGCCAAGGAGTACCGGAAGCAGCAAAGAAAAGTAACGCCGATGAACAGTACTCGTGAACAGTAATCACGTGAACAGTATGTATGAACAGTGCCTCCGATGAACAGTATTTTAAATGAACAGTGCGCGTGAACAGTACCACGTGTGAACAGTGCCGCACACAAAATCAGTCGTCGTGGTCAGATTGTAAACACGACGGCGGCTAGGGTTTTGCGGAAGCGAGACCCCCAAAATTGGGAGCTCTCGATACCATGTAGAAAATAATAAGTAAATACTGTTGTTTTTTATTCCTCAGCTCAAGGCTGGTTTAAATAGGAAGAGTACAAACATAAAAGGAAATAATAGATAAGCTTAGAATCTCCTAGAAATAACAAACTAGGAAACTAAATATTTTCCAACATGATGCAAGCAGGGATAGTGAGACACAGTACAAGCCCTTTTTCAAGCCCAGTTTTGCTTGTTAAAAAGAAGGATGGAGGGTGGAGATTTTGTACTGATTACAGGGCTTTAAATAAGGTGACTATTCCAAACAAATTTCCTATTCCTATTATTGAAGAGTTGCTGGATGAACTGGGGGGAGCTGTAATTTTCTCAAAATTAGATTTAAAATCAGGCTATCATCAAATCAGAATGAGGGAGGAAGACATAGCTAAAACTGCCTTTCGGACTCATGAAGGTCACTATGAGTATTTGGTCATGCCTTTTGGCTTAACCAATGCTCCTTCAACCTTTCAGGCCTTAATGAATGAAGTATTGAGACCCTATTTGAGGAAATTTTGTCTAGTGTTTTTTGATGACATACTTATTTACAGTAAGAGTAAGGAAGATCATCAGACTCACTTGAGGGAAATTCTGTTGGTTTTAAGAAAACACCAGCTGTTTGCTAACAAAAAGAAATAGTACTGAAATAAGGGAATGGCACTTCGAGAGGCCAAATCTCTCCTAGTAGTAGTGACTACAGAAAACTATGCATAAAAACAATGACAGAGAACATTCTGCTATTTAATCAATTGGATCCAGATCTATTTTCTCCTCCTTCGCTGAATAAGGAAACATTCCTACAAGGGAATGATTTGCTGTATTCTTATCCTTTTGCCCACGTTTCCTTTTATAGAATCTGTCATAACTATCAGTGCATTAGATGCAAAATTGAATATGTGTCCCTCGATGTCCCTAAATATAGTTTATTTTGAACGATGTCCCTAAAATTGACAGTCCGAGTGCAATTTCAATGTGAATGCTTCATAACTTCACATGTTAGTGGAGAAGGTGCCTTAGATGCAAAATTGAATATATGTCCCTGAATGTCCCTAAATTGAGTTTATGTCCCACGATGTCCCTAAAATTGATAGTCTGGATGCAATTTCAATGTGAATGCTTCATAACTTCATATGTAATTTGAGAAGACCCTTGGCTCCTTAGATGCAAAATTGATACTCTTTTTCTTTCTTACTTTGTTTTTTTTTTCTCTGTATCTGTGAACGAATGTGTGACTTTGTTCCTTTTAGGTTGAAATTTTTGGGTCTTCCAAGACAGGGCTGTACCTTCCATTTAGTGATATATTGATGTAAGTCATCCTTTTAATATTGTGATGCTTAACTAAGGTGAACCTTTAGGATTGATTGATATATACACTGTTATCATCAAATCTTTTTTGGCTGCAGGTCGTGATTCTGAAATCAGGCTTACCGAATCCGCAGATTGGTTTGATTGCAATTTCTAGATCATTGTCACAGAGAAATATGGCAAAAAAGATACAGGTCTGATCTGGTTACTCAAATATCTGTTTTTTGGTTGCCAATATAAAGTGTTTATTCAAAATTTTAAGTGTCCTGTGTTTTGCTTGTGAATGTCTTTTAGGTCATCGGAAAGCCTCGCGTGCCAATTTTTAAATTCGTTGAAAAGAAGAGTGGTCTTTCCTTTGATATAAGGTTTGACGACATTCTCCTCTTTGATTTTTGGTTGCTAGATTTTTGTTTCACACTTTTCCTTGATTGTTATACGCTTATTGCTCATGCCACTTAATGATGTTAATGTTATCATAATGTTTTGGCTTACTGGTAATTTATTTATATAATTGTATATGATATTAGATGTTGGATGAAGTATTTGACTTGAACCTCTTTGCATATGTTGATTTTTTATGATTTTCTGTATTTGCACAAACTACTGAATTTATGATTTTCTGTATTTGCGCAAACTACTAAAAAATACACGATGGCTTTTAATTTATTGTTTGTGTATTAGGGAGTGGGGTTATTTTGCAGTACCATATGCAATGTGTCATGGGAAAATTTCTTTGACATGATATATAATATGCACCATATGAAGTCATTTTTGTGCTTGTTCATTAATTTTTCTTTGGTGTACATATAAATTCTGCTTAACTCTCTGTTTTTTGTATTTCCATTGGGAGGCCATTTGTTGTTTTTCTTTCATCATGCATTTATTTTTCTTATCAAGTAGGTAAATAGTTACAGAACATAGACTTATAATGCAATACAACCATACTATTATTAATTTCACACCATTAAATTTTAACATTAGTAGTCACTACATATTAAAGCAAGTTGCAATTACATTATTCTTCTTATACTATCACAAGATATGCACCGGTCGTCACATGTCTCAATGTCTGATTGTTGTGTTCTTGCTCAAATTTGTCTGCATAAAAACAAGTTTAACCTATTTCAGTGGTATGTTTTCTTTTCTTTTCCAAAACCTCAATATCACTAATCCATTGTGGAATTATATGCTTCTTTTCTTCTTCAGTTTTGACATAGAGAATGGACCTAAGGCTTCCGAGTATATTCAGGTTTGCTTTTATTATTTCCACTACTTAGTCTCAAGATTCATTTTTCTATAATTTGATCAATTTACAAATTCTAATACATCCGATTAATTTATATAAGTTTTGTTTAAATTCTCTTGTAAATAAATAATGGAAGAAAATGATTCTTTGAAATTCTTAGATATGTGGTTGGCATTATATTGTGAACTGCGTTATATTGATCAAGGTGCTAAGTAGTTGATATTTCTTTAATTTAAGGGAACCTATTAAGAAACCTAAAGAGAAAGTTTTATGTTGAAAATTAACTATTTAGATTTTTAGAAGTTGACTACACAATTTCCAATAAAATACACTACTATATTAGGTTAGGTTCCTTAACATGTGCCCTTAGGGCACTGGTTAGCATTTTCCTTAATTTAATTACATAAACAAATACAACAACTTGGAAGCATATAATAACACACCACTTTTACATCATTCTCGTTTTGTGTAGGATTATATTACTGCTTGCATGTGGTATGGTGATACGAACCGGTATCAAAAACAATGAAACAGTAAATGAAAATCAACAAAAGGTGAAAACTTTATTGATATCAAAAATAGAATCAATTACAGATAAAGGAATCAAACAATTCCTGGACTTTCTGACGCAGAGAAGAGCTCCTTTTAGGAAGTTAGTACTTCCTAACCATTATAGTACAAAGATAAATTTCAAGATGAGCTCTGACACTCTCCCTCATACTCCTTTTATTATGGAAGACAGTTGCACACAACTTTCACTCCAAATTAAGGCAAATCATGATTAACCAATTTAGTCGCCAATTCCTTTATTGCTCTTCTTCCTTCTTGAATATACTTTCCATATTTTATGTCCAGCTGTATCATAGTGTACCAACTGCTCATGTGGCAGTGACTCAGCTAAATGGGTCTTATCAATACCCTCCCCTTCAACTAGAACCTTGTCCTCAAGGTTGAACTTTGGGAATTGATTTCTCATCATAATTACTTCCTCCTAAGTAGCTTCTTCCGCATTCTGCCCCTTCCAATGAACCAACACTTGTTTAATTTCTTCTTGCTGGTTTATCTTTCTAGTGGCCAACACAGCTTCTGGTTCATAATTCTCTCCTTCATCCATTAATTCTGGTAGTTCTTCATTCTCATCATAGTTTCCCCAGCTTTTTTCAATAAAGAAACACTGGATGTACTCTAGACCCTTCTAGCAATTTTAACTTATAAGCTACAACACCAATTCTTTCAAGTATAGGGTAGGGACCATAATACCTGGCTGCTAGTTTGGCATTGATTCTGGTCACTACTGACTTCTGCCTATGTGCCCTGAGCTTGACAAAGACCCACTCTCCCACCATAAAGCTCCTATCTAACCTCTTCTTATCAGCTTGACTCTTCATTTTCTCTTGTGCCTTCACAAGCCGAGTCTTCAATTGTCCGAGGGCTTCATCCTTATCCACCAAATCCCTTTGTACTGCTTTTACTTTGGTCTCACCCTGCAACCATCTTGTCAAAGCTGGTGGTGATCTCCCATACACTACTTCAAATGGAGTCTTCCTTGTAGAAGCATGATAATTAGAGTTGAACCAGTACTCAGCCCAGTGTACCCATAACATCCATGTCTTGGGCTGGTCAGTAATAAAACATCTTAAATAGGTTTCTAAACACCTATTCACCACCTCAGTTTGCCCATCAAATTCTGGATGATAAGTTGTGCTCATTTTCGGACTTGGATTACCTGCAGTTGTGTTAAACTGCAGGGTGGTGCAGTTGAGTAAATCTGCCACAATTATTATTTAAATAATATAAATAAATTACAAACTAAAAGAGATAAAGTGGACTGTAGTGGCTTTTGCTCTACAGCAGGATCCTGCAGTTCAAATTCAACTGCAGGCTATCCAAATCCCTCATTTTCAACTGTGTTCCTTGCATTCTAAACAGTTCCTTCCAAAAACTACTCATAAATATTGTGTCCCTGTAACTTACTAATGGCACACCATGTAATCTCACCACTTCTTTACAAAACACTTATGCTATGCTTCTGGCTGTATAAGAATGTTTAAGTGGAATAAAGTGTGAATATTTGGACAAACGATCCACAACTACTAAAATTGCCCCATACCCCTTAGATTTGGGTAGACCAGTGATGAAATCCATGGAGATATCTTCCCATATCTGTTCTGGAAAAGGAAGTGGCTGCAATAATCCTCCAGGAGAGGTAGCTAGATATTTTTGTCTTTGACCAATATCACAACTTTTCACAAAATCTTGGATTGTTCCCTTCATTCCTATCCAATATAAATTTGCAGCAATTCTTCTATATGTTTTGTAAAAACCAAAGTGCCCTGCTTGTGGAGTAGCATGAAATTCCTTCAAAAATGTAGGAATTAAAGATGATTTGCTGTATATCACTAACCTGCCTTCATAGTACAAAACTCCCTGCTTGTATTCATAACCAGGTCTAGCATTAGGATCTTTCTGCAATTCTTTGATTACTGCCTGAAGCTTCTCATCTTGACTCACTTCCCGTTGTACTATTTGCTCCTGAACCCATTGAACATAGGACAAAATGCTGTTCAATTCTGTCCCTTCATAAATTCTGGACAAGGCATCAGCTCCCTTGTTCAACTTCCCTTGCTTATATACAATCTCAAAGTCATACCCCAATAATTTAGCAACCCAGTTCTGTTGCTCCATAGTCACTATCCGTTGTTGCATTAGTTGTTTCAAACTCTTTTGGTCAGTGGACACGGTGAACCTCCTCCCCAGCAAATATGGTCTCCAATGTTGTATGGCTAAGACCACTGCCATTAACTCCTTTTCATAAGCAGATTTTATCAAATTCCTCACCCCCAAAGCCTTGCTAAAGTAAGCAATGGGTTTCTTGTCCTGCATTAAAATAGCACCTAATCCACTCCATGAAGCATCACATTCAATCACATTCTTTTGTGAAATCTGGTAATGACAATACAGGAGCTGTGGTCAACCTTCTCTTCAACTCATCAAAAGCACACTGTGTTTCAGTACCCCACTTGAAACTGTCTTTCTTTGCGAGCTCTGTCAGTGCCTTAGCTATCTTTCCATAATCCCTAATAAATTTTCTGTAATACCCAGTCAGCCCCAAAAAACCCTTACTCCCTTCACATTTTTGGGGACTGGCCACTGTATCACACTCTTCACTTTATTAGGATCCACAGCCACACCTTCTGCATTGATCAAATGACCCAAATATTCCACAGTTTTATGGCCAAAACTACATTTTTTTATGTTGGCTACCAACTGGTGATAAGCTAGTAATTGTAACACTTCTTCCAAGTGTCTCTTATGTTCATCCCAGCTTCTACTATAAATGAGGATATCATCAAAAAATACTAACACTCCCTTCCTCAATAAGTGTCTAAACACATCATTCATCAAACTCTGAAAAGTTGATGGGGCATTCATAAGCCCAAATGGCATCACTAAAAATTCATAGCGTCCTTCATGCGTTCTAAATGCAGTTTTGCCAATATCTTATTACCTAACCCTCACTTGATGATAACCAGACTTTAAATAAAGCTTTGAATAAAAATTTGCCACAAGCAACTCATATAATAATTCTTCTATGACTGGAATAGGGAATTTGTCGGTGATAGTTACCTTATTAAGAGCACGATAGTCTATACACATCCTCCATGTATTATCCTTCTTCTTCACCAAAATGACAGGACTGGAGAAAGCGCTTGTACTATGTCTGATGATGCCCGCAGCTAGCATCTCTTGCACTTGTTTTTCAATTTCATTTTTGTGGTGGTGAGGGTACCTATAGGGCCTCACATTAACTGCCCCATGGTTGTTTATTGTAACACCCCGAACTAACTACCCTTAAAAACGTGATCTTAAAAACTGTTTAAAGATAAGTAGCCGGAGCGCTACGGGAAAACATTTTCAAAACGATCGTGCACATGACACGAAACGTCGCAGCGGAAAACATTTTCAAAAAGGATTTCAAAGCAATGAACAAAATAGTTCAAAAGATAATTCATCTACATAAAACATAAGTTAAGCTGTTCGCATCGATATACGACGGAATACAAACGATCCCCGACTCGATGTTACAACATACCAGAGCACTAATATACATTACAACCAAACTAACTTAACAAAACTATACAAAGGTAGCCTACACTAGCTCCTCACCAAAAGTGCTCCACACCAAAACGATCTACAGCTAAAGCTCGATCGAAACCTCGACCTGAATACCTGAACCCCCAAAGGTCCAGCACATAACAATTAGGTAGAGAGTTAGTAAACATAATCACATACATACGAATATAGAAACGCACCTATATTCAACCTATCACGTATTACTAACTCACACACATGCCTCCATAAGCAATACACCAGATAACACATACTCACAAATACACAACCAGATAGTTTCACGTCGTCTCGGACAACACAAAGAACTCACATAACACATAACACATAATTGCACATTTACTCAAATGCGACTAATGCCAAACATTCAATGTCATGCCAACCTAGACACGACTAATGCATGTGGTACCATCTTCTTTATCAAGGAACTTACCATTGATATCCTTCTTTATTGGACAAGTCCAATATCCTTCTTTATCAGACAAGTCTGATATCCCTAAATAATGCATGAATTTATGAATGCCATGCATTTACCAAACATATGATAATCACTTAGCACGAAGCTACTGCTCACTACATGGATAACATAATCCATTAAACTTCTTTATCAGACAAACTGATATTCTTCTTTATCGGACAACCCGATATACAAAAATACATATACTTCTTTGACATTTTATATATATGCCATTACACAACACAATTATTAAACATATAATAATTCCAAACCAAAACGAAACCAAATACATGGATACACACACTTTACAAACATTAACAAAAATTGCTGTCACAGAGGCCTTCGCTAAGCGAGGGCTTAGCGAGACATGGCGAACCTCACCAGGAAGTCACCTGCTCATGGCGAGCATTGGCGAGCTTCAGCGAACATGTTCGCTACAGCGAACTCCTGGTCGCTTAGCGAACTACACCAGAAAAATATCTGTTCTTGAGTTTTCCAAAGGCGGTTTAACACTCAAATCCATCCAAAATACATTATAACATGTTATAAATGCATAACAAGTGATCAATCATGTATATACCATACATATATACATGTATTAACATTCACAAACTCCAAAACACATCACACATACAAAATCATGTCAATTTCTTGCAAAATAAGCAAAGTTGCATAAACATGCAAAACCATCATCAAACATATACATATTCCCTCCTAGATGTTCATTAAGCATACTAAGATGAAAAGACATGTTTATGATAAAGAAATTTCACCCAAACCCCAAAGAAATTGGATGAGAGAGTTCAGGAATGGAGGCTAGACACCTCCCCTCTCTTGGATCACCCAAGCTTATGCTTAACCACTCTCACCTTAGATTGAATGATGATTCTTGGCCTCTAAACCTCTTCTCCTTGCTCGAGTTCTTCTAGCCAAACCCTAGCTTAGCTTGTTCTTGCTCCTAAGCTTACAACTTCTAAATTCTCATGAAAAACAAGTTGTGATACTATTCCTTAGTTTGACTTGCTACTTATACCACTCTCTATGAACCTTGAACCAAGCCCAATGGCTTAGGCCCATTAAGCCCTATCACACGCCCAAGCCCACTAACACGACAAAGGTTTCGCTCACAAACTTATGTTCGCGATAAATAATTATAGGTCGCGTAAATAAATATTTAACACTAACCCAAAATATATGCAAATATATAAAATATCGATTTACTAAAAATCGGGTCGTTACATTTATCAGGTTGATAGCATGCTCTTTGTTTCTTTTAGGGGGTAAACCTGAAGGCTCTTGGAATACTCCTTCATATTTATGCAACAGACTCTGCAACTCCTTCTGTTGACCATTAGTTAGTTCTTGCAAAGTCACCCATTTCTTCTCACTCCAAAAACTCATTGTTTGTTGATGCCAGTTCACAATCATATCACCCAATGTTTTAAGCCACTCAATACCCAACACCACATCTATTCCACCCAACTCAAACAAATGCATTGATGGAATTAACTTAAAATCACCAATACATAATTCCACGCTTTTGCAGACGCCCTGGGTACTTGTTTTGAAACCATCTCCCAATTTAATAGGGTCTCCTCTACTGGTAATTCCAATTTATGCACCAATTTCTAAGAAATGAAATTGTGCGTGGCTCTACTATCCACCAACACCAACACAGGAACTCCACACATTTCACCTTGGAATTTAACAGTCTTGTTGTTCCATGAGAAATATGATTTAAGTTCAGAATGCATATCTCTCCCTTCTTCTCTTCATCAGATCCGTCCACCTCCACCGCTTTGACATTCTCTTCCATTTCACCTTCTTCATCCTCGTCTAAGACCAATACGCGAAGTTGTTTGTCTGGGCACTGATGCATTGGGTGAAATGGGCCTCCACATTTGAAGCAAAGCCCCGTTTGTCTTCTATCCATCAATTCTTGGTAAGAGAGATGGGTAAAACCTCTATCATGTGCTCCATTTCTTCTTCTTTCTGATTGGGCTGCTTTCTCACTTCTGGGCCCATTACCATTATTTTTTGCACCCCCTCCTGAATTTGTCTCACGTCCCTTCACCATAACCCAATCCGTTCCACTTTTACCTGATCCATGTGAATCGGGACTAAATGACCCATTTCCTTGTTTGGACCCGCGGTAAAAATTCGACCCACTTCCTCTAATCTCCTTCTCCACCGCTCTTGTCACTTACAGTAACTTCGTGCGGTTCATCTCCCCATAGCTGCTAAACTGCGCAGCTTTCCTCTAATCTCCACTTTCAACCCATGCAAGAAATAACCCAGAAATTGTTTCTCTGGGAGTTTGGGTATTTGAGCTGTTAGATACTCAAATTCAGTAATATAATCATCAACAGACCCACTCTGTTTCAGCTCCGTCAACTGTTTGATACGAACCAGTATAAAAAAACAATGAAACAGTAAATGAAAACCAACAAAGGGGTGAAAGCTTTATTGATAACAAACAATAGAAACAATTACAGGAAAAGGAATCAAACAATTCCTGGACTTTCTGACGCAGAGCAGAGCTCCTTTTAGGAAGTTAGTACTTCCTAACCATTATAGTACAAAGATAAATTTCAAGATGAGTTCTGACACTCTCCCTCATACTCCTTTTATTATGGAAGACAGTTGCACACAACTTTCACTCCAAATTAAAGACAAATCATAAGTAACCAATTTAGTCGCCAATTCCTTTATTGCTCTTCTTCCTTCTTGAATACACTTTCCATATTTTATGTCCAGCTGTATCATAGTGTACCAACTGCTCATGTGGTAGTGACTCAGCTAAATGGGTCTTATCAATACCCTCCCCTTCAACTAGAACCTTGTCCTCAAGGTTGAACTTTGGGAATTGACTTCTCATCATAATTACTTCCTCCCAAGTAGCTTCTTCTGCAGTCTGCCCCTTCCAATGAACCAACACTTGTTTAATTTCTTCTCCTTGCTGGTTTATCTTTCTAGTGGCCAACACAGCTTCTGGTTCATAATTCTCTCCTTCATCCATTAATTCTGGTAGTTCTTCATTCTCATCATAGTTTCCCACAACTTTTTTCAACAAAGAGACATGGAAAACAGGGTGCACCTTTGATCCTGTTGGTAATTTCAGCTTATAAGCCACATCACCTACCCTTTCAATAATAGGGTATGGACCATAATAACGAGCTGATAACTTAGCAGAGATTCTAGTTACTACAAATTTTTGTCTGTGAGCTCTTAACTTGACAAAAACCCATTCTCCTATCATGAAACTTCTCTCCACCCTTTTCTTATCTGCTTGATTCTTCATTTTCTCCTGAGCTCTTAAGAGTTGATGTTTAAGCTGCCTTAAAGCCTCATCCCTGTCAATGAGGTCTCTCTGCACTGCCTCAACTCTTGTTTCTCCTAGCACCCATCTTGTCACATGAGGAGGTAATCTGCCATAGACAATTTCAAAGGGTGTCTTCCCTGTAGCAGAATGAAAGTTGGTGTTGAACCAAAATTCTGCCCAATGAATCCAAGCAACCCATGTCTTTGGCTGATCAGATATGAAGCACCTGAGATAGGTCTTCAAGCACCTGTTCACCACTTCAGTTTGGCCATCTGTTTCTGGATGATAGGCTGTACTCATCCTTAATTGAGTACCTTGCATCCTAAACAACTCCTTCCAGAAATTACTAATAAATATAGGATCTCTGTCACTCACAATGGACAGTGGTACACCATGGAGCTTCACAACTTCTTTACAAAACACTTCAGCTATGCTTCTTGCTGTATAAGGATGCTTGAGGGGTATAAAGTGTGAGTACTTTGACAATCTATCTACCACCACCAAAATAGCTTCAAACCCCTTTGACTTAGGTAACCCTGTTATGAAGTCAATAGATATATCCTCCCATATCTGTTCAGGAATTGGCAGCGGTTGAAGTAATCCTCCAGGTGCTGTAGCTAAGTACTTTTGCCTTTGACAAACATCACAACTCTTGACAAAGTCTTGAATAGCTCCTTTCATGCCTATCCAATGTATATTTGCAGCAATCCTTCTATAAGTCTTATAGAACCCAGAATGACCAGCTTGAGGGGTACAATGAAATTCCTTAAGAAAAACAGGAATTAATGGTGATTTGCTTGAGACCACTAATCTGCCATTAAATAACAACACTCCTTGCTTGTATTCATAGCCAATTTTACTGTTTGGATCTTGCTGAATGGCACTAATGATTACTTGTAACTTCTCATCTTGTTCCACCTCCTTTTTGATCTGCTGAATCTGACTCCATTTGACATAAGATGTAATGCTACTAAATTCTGTCCCTTCATGAACTCTAGACAGAGCATCAGCACCCTTATTCAACTTCCCCTGCTTATAAACTATTTCAAAATCATAGCCTAATAGTTTTGCTGCCCAGTTTTGTTGTTCTGCAGTAACAATCCTTTGTTGCATCAATTGTTTCAAGCTCTTCTGATCAGTCGATACAGTGAACTTTCTCCCAAGTAAGTATGGTCTCCAGTGCTGAATTGCAAGAACTACTGCCATTAGTTCTTTTTCATAAGCAGACTTTGTCAAGTTTCTTACCCCAGTGCCTTACTATAGTAAGCAATGGGCCTCTTGTCTTGCATTAAAATAGCTCCAATTCCTCCTCCAGAGGCATCACACTCAATCAGAAAGTCTTTGTCAAAATTTGGAAGTGACAATACTGGAGATGTGGTCAACTTCTTCTTAAGCTCCTCAAAAGCTTGTTGAGCCTCTACTCCCCATTTGAAGTTGTCCTTCTTAGTCAATTCAGTAAGGGGTTTAGCTATTTTGCCATAATCCCTTATGAATTTCCTACAGTATCCAGCCAAACCTAAGAATCCCCTCACACCTTTAACATTCTTAGGAGTTGGCCATTGCAATACACTGTTCACCTTGCTGGGGTCTACAGCAACACCTTCCTTGTTAATCAAATGGCCTAAGTATTCAACAGTTCTTTTGCCAAAGCTACACTTCTTCTGATTGGCCACCAGTTTATGTTTGTCTAACAGTTGCAGAACCTCTTCCAACTTATTCATGTGATTGTCCCATCCTCTACTGTAAATTAGGATGTCATCAAAGAAAACTAACACTCCTTTTCTCAATAATTGCCTGAACACATCATTCATCAAATTTTGAAAAGTAGATGGTGCATTCATAAGCCCAAAAGGCATCACCAGAAACTCATAATGGCCCTCATGAGTCCTGAATGTTGTCTTCCCTATATCCTCCTCTCTTACCCTTACTTGGTGATATCCAGATTTTAAATCTAACTTAGAGTAATAATCAGCACCATGCAGTTCATCAAGCAATTCTTCAATAACAGGGATTGGAAACTTATCTGGAATAATGACCTTGTTGAGTGCCCTGTAATCTATGCACATCCTCCATGTATTATCTTTCTTTTTCACCAATATGACAGGGCTGGAAAAGGAACTAGTGCTCTGTCTAATGATGCCAGCAGCTAACATCTCTTGCACTTGTCTTTCTATCTCATTCTTGTGATGATAAGGATATCTGTAGGGCCTTACATTCACTGCACTATGATTTTCCACCAAATTAATAGCATGCTCCTTGTTTCTTCTTGGTGGTAACCCAGTTGGTTCATTGAATACACTCTGATATCTTTGCAACAACCCCTCCAACTCCTTTTGTTGCATATCAGTAAGCTCCTCTTCTACTTCATGCTCCTCATTCTTCAATCCCCACAACACACCTTGACTCTTGAGTTTGGTCTTACAAAGCAAACTCTGTAAGGCTCCTAATCCTCCAGCTCCATCAATACCCTTCAAAGTTACCCATCTCTTGTTGCTCCAGAAACTCATTGTTTGCTGGCGCCAATTTACTATCATGTCACCCAATGTTTTGAGCCATTCGATGCCCAAAACTACATCAATTCCTCCCAATTCAAACAAGTGCACAGCTGGAGATAAAGGAAAATCTCCAATTTGCATATCCAGGTTTCTGCATACACCCTTCGTATTTGTCTGAGAACCATCTCCCAGCTTAATATTCATCAATGGAGTTTCTTCCACTTCCCAACCCATCTTCTCCACCAACTTCTGAGAGATGAAGTTATGAGTAGCTCCACTGTCAACTAGTATTAAGACTGGAACACCACAAATCTGACCTTGGAATTTGACTGTTTTGTGATTCTCGAATGAAATGTGGTTTAAGTTTATAATACACATTTCACCCTTGTTCTCCTCATCCGAATCTTCTACTTCCACCGCCAAGACGGCCGGTTCTGAGTCATCACCGTCACCATCCTCCATGATCAGAACACGGAGCTGCTTGTCGGGGCATTGGTGCATCGGGTGAAATGGTCCACCGCACTTGAAACACAAGCCTTTCTGTCTCCGATCCATAAGCTCTTGGTAAGAGAGGTGAGTGAAACCTCTATCTCTTGGGCCGGGTCGCCTCTTATCCGTTTGGTTTGGCCTATCAGTTTTAGGCCCAATATTACTACCACTACTGCTCTTCGCACCTCCCCCTGAATTCACCATCACCCAATCTGACCCATTTTTACCTGACCTATACGAATTGGGCCTGAATGACCCGCTTCCTGATTTGGATCCACGATAAATATTAGGTCCACCTCCCCGTACTTCCCTTTCCACCGCTCGTGTAACCTGAAGAAGCTTCGTACGATTCATCTCTCCCATCGCCGATAAGCTTCTCACCTTACCACGAATCTCCGTCTTCAACCCATGTAAAAAATACCCTAGAAATTGCTTGTCTGGTAATTTTGGTATTTGAACAATCAAATATTCAAACTCAGTGATGTATTCATCCACAGTTCCGGTTTGTTTCAATTCCGTCAACTGTTCATAGACATCCCCTTCTCCATGACCTCCATACCTCCCCAGCAGCGCTTCCTTCAATTTCTCCCATGTCAGATCTTCATCTTCTCCAATTAAAGAGTTGAAGAAATGGATCGTCGATCCCTCCATGCACAGCTGTGCCAACTTCACCTTTACCTCCGGCATCGTGTCCTGTACTCGAAAGTAGATCTCAGCTCGCGAGATCCACCCAGCTGGATCTTCTCCATCAAAGGTTGGAAGCTCTACCTTCTTCACAGCATGACGAAACTCTGTCATCGTATCGTTGCGAGCGGCGCTAAAGCTCGGACCAGCTTCCACTGTCTTCTCCGGTGTCTTCTCCGGTATCTTGCGTACCAAAGGGCTCGTTACCTCATCTGACTGTAACGGTTTCCCTAGACACTTCTCCAACAACGCTTTAAGACTAGCGTGGTTCTCCTTCACCGTATCTTGCACACTAGCAAGGGTTGTTCTGACTTCCGCGATATCGTTCTCAAGAGCATCGACCTTGGCTTCCATTTTCTGAAACACAGTGATCGTGACTTTCTTTGGTGGCATTCACCGGCTCCGTATCGTATCCGGTAGGTCGGACCAAATTGATACGAACCAGTATAAAAAAACAATGAAACAGTAAATGAAAACCAACAAAGGGTTGAAAGCTTTATTGATAACAAACAATAGAAACAATTACAGGAAAAGGAATCAAACAATTCCTGGACTTTCTGACGCAGAGCAGAGCTCCTTTTAGGAAGTTAGTACTTCCTAACCATTATAGTACAAAGATAAATTTCAAGATGAGTTCTGACACTCTCCCTCATACTCCTTTTATTATGGAAGACAGTTGCACACAACTTTCACTCCAAATTAAAGACAAATCATAAGTAACCAATTTAGTCGCCAATTCCTTTATTGCTCTTCTTCCTTTTTGAATACACTTTCCATATTTTATGTCCAGCTGTATCATAGTGTACCAACTGCTCATGTGGTAGTGACTCAGCTAAATGGGTCTTATCACTATTCATACACATCTCCTTCCCCATGTCCTCCATACCTACCCAGCAAAGCTTCTTTCAATTGTTCCCACGGCAGATCTTCATCTTCTCCAATTAGAGAGTTGAAGAAATGGATCGTCGCTCCTTCCATACAAATCTGAGCAAGTTTCACCTTAACCTCCGGCGTCGTATCTTGAACGCGAAAATAGATCTCTACTCGTGACATCCACCCAGCTGGATCCTCACCGTTGAAAGTTGGTAACTCAACCTTCCTCACAGCATGACGAAACTCCGTCATCGTATCGCCACAAACAGTGTTAGAGCTGTTCCCTTTTGACATCATCTTCTCCGGCGAATTCTGCTTCTCCGGCGAGCCTTTGACAGACAAGCTCGCATCCCCATCTACATGCACAGATTTCCTAAAGCATTTCTCTAACATCGCAATCAGGTTGGCATGATTCTCTTTGACTGCATCCTGTACGCTAGCAAGCGTTGTTCGTACCTCTGAAATTTCACTTTCAAGTGCTTTTACCTTAGCTTCCATCTGTCTAAGCGCCGGGAGAGTAACCTTCTTGGTGGGTGGCATTCACCGGTTCTCCGTCGAAGATCCGGCAGGTCGGACCAGTTTGATACGAACCGGTATAAAAAACAATGAAACAGTAAATGAACATCAACAAAAGGTGAAAGCTTTATTGATAACAAACAATAGAATCAATTACAGAAAAAGGAATCAAACAATTCCTGGACTTTCTGACGCAGAGCAGAGCTCCTTTTAGGAAGTTAGTACTTCCTAACCATTATAGTACAAAGATAAATTTCAAGATGAGCTCTGACACTCTCCCTCATACTCCTTTTATTATGGAAGACAGTTGCACATGTGCTTTCACTCTAAATTAAAGACAAATCATGATTAACAAATTTAGTCGCCAATTCCTTTATTGCTCTTCTTCCTTCTTGAATATACTTTCCATATTTTATGTCCAGCTGTATCATAGTGTACCAAATGCTCATGTGGCAGTGACTCAGCTAAATGGATCTTATCATATGGTACTTGAATTATTGCCTAAGGGTTCTTATTTGAATTACATATATCATCTCAAGTTGTTTTGCTTGATTAGAGTACTCTAACTTCGAACATTTTTATTCAATATTCTATTATTTTTGTTTCAAATTCCATGTCATGAATGTGATGCCCCTAAGTGTGGGCAACACGTTCCTATTTCTGCATTGCACATTTTTCAAATTATTCACAATACCTTTGAAGTTAAAATTCCAATAAGAAGATTTGAAAAGACAAGCCCTCAAAATACAAAAATTTTTAAAACTCTACTTGCACTGAGAAATATCTCTTATTCACATTTGCTTGAAGGAATAAAAATCAAAATGAACAAAATATATTCTCTTGGGGATTCAGTGTTGGACTTAACCTTATATATATTCTTCTTCTCGGTTGAACCAATGAATTTGCAAGAAGCAGTGGCTAAGTGGCCTCAACTGCGGCCATTGTGTTTGATTTTGAAAGTATTTTTACAACAAAGAGAACTTAATGAGGTATGAGTTTTTCTTAAAAATGTTGTATCTCTTGCACTTAACTGGGTTCTTGATTTTCTAATGGAAGATTCTTGTAAAGTATGGAGGTATATTCTGGTGGGATTGGTTTGTATGCCTCCTTACCATGCTGATGGCAATGTTACGGGTGAACAATTCTTAAACGTGCTTATGCAGTTCCTTTTTTTACTCTTAGGCCTTCACCATATGGTCCACTTACATATACATATCAACAAAAATAGTTCTTAAAGTTCACTTTGTTTTTATCTTTTGCTTTTGTGCTGTAATCTTTGGCATTGCATTAAGTTCAAAACACTTCTTCTCAGTTATGTCATCTCTAAGTTTGTGAGCGTTATATTCTTCAGAATGTTCATCAGAGCCAATCTACTGCAGAGCACAACTAGCGGTCCTTTTTGTGCGTATCTTCTGAACTACAGTTTACATATTTCTGATGTTTTAAAAAAGAGAAAATGTAAAATAATCCTGTGCATTCCTTTGTTTGGATGTCTCTTATTTTTATTATTCTGTGTTAGTAAAAAGCTTATTTACTTTTTCCCCTTTTCATCTCTCAGGTTTTACATCAAAGCACGGCCATTTCTTCTCAGCATTCAGGATCCTCAGCTTCTCATAATGCAAGTCGAGATGAACCTTGGTGCCTTCGATGCGAAATTGAGTATACGTCCCTTGATGTCCCTATGTTGAATTTATGTCCATCGATGTCCCTAAATTGAGTTTATGTCCCTCGATGTTCCTACATTGAGTTAATGTACCTCGATATCCCTAAAATTGAGGGTCTGAATGGAATTTCAACGTGAATGCTTTATAACTTAAATTAAGTGGAGAAGATCCTTGGCGCCTTAGATGCAAAATTTAATATATATGTTCCTCGATGTCCCTAAATTTTTTTGAAAAAACCCTAAATTATGTGTTCATAATTTTGCTCTGTTTTGTTGTCTATTATAAAGTTTATGGGAACATCGTATGGTAACAAGTGCTACACCCAAGCTTTATAGTCGAAAATTATGTTCATCGGTTACTTTAATGCTGGAATTTAGCGTAGAGATTGTGTTATGTTTCAGCCTTTCAGGTCTGATGTAGGTAAAACCTGCGATTGCTTCGGGTCTGATATGGGCTAGTCCTTTGCCGAATGCTACAACGGCTGAGCCTGGAAAAGGGCAATTCAAATGTAAGATTGATGCATCATCCACAACACATTGCATTTTCAATGTGAATGCTTATTGATAACTACAAAAGTAAGTTGAGAATACCTTTGGCGCCTTAGATGCAAGATTGAATATATGTTCCTCGATGTCCGTAAATTGAATATATGTTCCTCGATGACCCTATTGATTATCCGACAATATGGTAAATAGGGGAATCTTGATTATTCAATCATAAGAAGGCTAATTTGGAAAGTAAGAAATTGTGTAATGGCTAGAGGAATTCTTAAGACAATACTCTGTTTTCCGCAAGGAAATTTCTCTCGACACTCCCCAACTCGATTCGGTTTATTCAACTGCCCCTGATTTCTTCTCCCTCGATGTCGCCGGAGAAACTGAAGTCGAAGATCCCCTCCTCGAGCCTATCACGCCGGTTGAGCCAAAGACGCCAACTATTGAACACGAGTCGATGCTAGAAGGTGGTTGATTTTGTGGGAATTGCAAATTCAGAAGCCCCATCCTTCAGCTTCATATAGGTATAGAATTGAAACACATTCTGTTTTGTATTGGTGCATGAGTATTTAGCTGAAACCCCTTGTTAGTTTTTTCTATAAAAAAAATTGTATTTTTGTGGTTGCCTTGGTTGGTGTGCAGAGATAGTGGATTTTTGTGAGTTTTTGTCACCTACTCTAGAAGAGAAAGCTAAACGTGATGCAGCAAGAGAATATGTTTTTGGAGTTATAAAACATATATGCCTCATTATCAGGTATGGTTATAATTTAGCTCAGTGTTTTAAAAACCGGACCGGTCATCGAACCGGTGAGGGTATTGGTTCACTGGTTCATTGGTCGAACCACTGGGTCACTGGTCAAACCGCATGATAAATCGGATTAAACCGGATTAAACCGGTAGAATGAACCGGTCTCTATAATAAAACTATATAGTTATCAAACCGGTCGAATCAGATAACTCGGTTTCTAAAAAAAATCATATCAACTTAAAAATGTAAAAATATCATGATTTCACAAGTTTATTCTTTAAAATTTAAATTCTAAATATAATTATCACACACAATAAAATCCAATTTTAACTTATCGAGAAAGTAGAAACACAAAACAAACAAAAAGCAAGTAATAAAGAAAATAAGAAGTCTGTGTCGGGAAAAAAAAAAGTCATTGTATTTTATTTTTTTGTTACTAGAATATTATTACTGGCTCTGTCCCTAATTATAAGAATTTGTTTGGCAAAGATATACTATTCATTTACCTTGTTTTGACCGTATTTTTTTAATAATATATAAATGTAAATATTAATATATAAGATCTTGTTCAATTTGTTTTAATGAGTATTTTTAAAATATTAAATTTTTATAATTTTTACTAATAGAACATTAAAGATACTAGTAATCAAAATTATGCATTAACGTACGTGCAGTGGTCAAACATGATCTTATAATTAGGAACGGAGACAATATATAATAATTTATCAGTTCAAATAAAAGGTTGTGTACCAAAAAAAAATTATGTGTACAAAACTGTGTGTATAATAAGTGGAATTAGAAGTGACAAACGCATGGCCCAAGCCCATAATATATAATATACATAATCTTTTCTTTTGGTTCAAATACATACACATAACCCTAAATTAGTGCTTTATCAATTGAAGAATAGTTGCTGCGCCGCATCTTTTATCTCCCTGCTTCTTTCTTTCTTTATTTCATTTTCTGTTCTTCTACTGGTGTACAACATGATACTTCTACATACTTCTTCTTCATCTTTAGCTCGCGAGTGTATGAGGAGTTTATTATCGGTTCAAAAAAAAAAATTTCAGCGGGTTCAAAACTAAAAAATATAGGATAATATGTACAATTTTTTATATAATTATTATAAAGTATTTCATCCCTTTCTTCTTTATCTGCTAAAGAAAATATAGTCTTCTTATACGCTTCAAGTCTCAGCTTTTTATTTTTGTTTCTGCTATTTTCTATTTATTTATTTTTTAAAAAAACATAAGTAAAAAAAAAAACTCATGCATTAAAACCGCCGGTTTTCCAAAACCGCCGGTTCTCCGGTTTTTACCGGTTTTGACGGTTCTGGCCGGTTCTCACCGGTTCAAAAGCATGTCCGGTCCAGCAATTGAACCAGACCGGTGAACACTCCGATTCCCGGTTCGACCGGTTCAACCGGCCGGTCCGGTCCGGTTTTTAAAACACTGATTTAGCTATTGACATTGCATCCTTTTGGGCATGTTTGGATTGATTTATATGAGCTTTACTATTGACATAAGCACTTCTGACATAAGTACTTCTGAGACTATTTGTGACTTGTGAGAGCTTATTGAAGTCTGTTTGGATTTGACTTATTTGAGGTTATCTACTAACATAAGTTTTGTGAGATTGTTTGGGATATGAAAACAACTTATGACAATTTTCATAAGTTGTCCAATATAGCTTTTGAAAATAGCTCGTAGCTTACACAAAAACAATTTATCTATATTTTATCTTTTGTTATAAAAATGGCGTATGTAAGTTTATATGTAAGCGCTTCTCATGATAAGCGGTTGTACTATAAGTTGCAAATAAGTTGTTTATCCAAACAGGACCACAGTTTATGAGATGTCTATAAGGCGCTGTTTTCAGCTTATTTCTATCAAGGCATAAACTCTTTATTATATATATATATATATATATATATATATATATATATATATATATGCAAACCATTTGACTTTATTTTATCATTTGTTATAGATATAGCTTATATATAAGCACTAGAATATATGATAAGCACTAAATTAATCTGTTTATCCAACCATGGTCGTTATCTTTCTTCTTGTTTTTTCTTCTTCTCTGTATGTGTCAATTAATCTTAGGGCTGAGCAAAAGATCCGGACCCGCCAGAAACCCGATAAATCCGAGAAATGATGGATGATACGGGTCGAGTTGATACGGTTCACGGGTACAAATATGAAAAAATTCAGTCTTGTATGGGTTAGAGTGGTCGGGCCCGGTCTGGAAAAATCAAATCCAGCGATACCCGAACCGACTCGAGGTATGTATAAAAGGTCATGTGAGTACTTATATTTTCTGCCAAAAAGTAAATGCTATCAGTCTTTTTGCCTATACTAGTACTAGTATACTAGTATAACACTATTTTAATACTCCTTTATGTCACTTTTCTGTAACTTTTCTTATCATCACGTTTTCTCTATTCCAATGTTCCATCTCAATAACTCATATATTAAATTAATTCTTTTAATAAATGTATCCTTGTTTTCTCTCTCTGTTTTATCTTCTTCCTCTACCTTTCTTCTTAGCCATGTTTATGCTTCAACAAAACCAGTGAAACCCATTTTTGTTTCTTCACTTCTCAATTTTTCTTTTCTTTTTTTCTTCTAGTTGTAACCCGATCCAACTGACTCGAAGACCCGCAGTTTCGTCTTAACCGAACCCGTTCAAACTGATACAATTTATGGGCGGAATTGGGCCTTGAAAATGCATGTTCGGTTTCATAAGGTTTGAAGACATTCTCCTCTTTGATTTTTGATTGCTAGATTTTGTTCTGTTTCAGGTCTGATGCAGGTTCCCGCAGGTGGAACCTGCGACTGCTTCGGGTCTGATACGGGCTAGTCCTTTGTCGAATGCTACAGCGGCTGATCCTGGTGCAGCACAAACATATTTGGCTGCTGTTAATTGGAAAAGGGCAATTTAAATGTAAGATTGATGCATCCTCTGTAACACATTTAAATAGAGCTGGGATTAAAACATGGATCCATGACGAACTTGGTCAATTTTCTTTCAAAGATAGAATGGATTGCCCTTCTTTTTGGAGTAGATGCTGGTGAACCTCTTGGTGAGTATAGTTCCCTAATTGATAGTATGTCCCTCGATGTCCCTAAAATTGATGGTCTTAATGCATTTTCAATGTAAATGCTTATTTGTAACTACAAAAGTAAGTTGAGAATACCCTTGGCGCCTTAGATGCAAGATTGAATTTATGTCCCTTGATGTCTGTAAATGGAATATATGCTCCTCGATGTCAGTATTGATGATCTGAATGCAATTTTAATGTGAGTGCTTAATCTTGATTATCCGACAATGTGCTAAATTGGTGAATCTTGATTGTTCAAACATAAGGCTAATTCGGAATGTAAGAAAGTGAGTAATGGCTAGAAGAATTCTTAAGACAAGTATTGAGTTTATGTGTTTGGATGACCCTAATGAGATGAATTTTTTACCAAAATTATGGTTTACAATATGAATTCTTATTCTATGGTCTAAATGCAATTTGTATATGAACTTTTTTATTCATAACTTGAAATACAAGTTGAGATGATCCTTGATTTTCTCATGACGGTAAGTTGGGAAGATGGTTGTGTGCCTTGGTTCCTTCGATGCAAAATTGAGTATACGTCCCTTGATGTCCCTATGTTGAATTTATGTCCCTCAAAGTCCATAAATTTAGTTTATGTTCCTTGATATTCCTAAATTGAGTTTATGCACCTCATTATCCCTAAATAGAGTTTATGTCCCTCGATGTCCCAAAAATTGATGATTTGAATGCAATTTCAATGTGAATGTGTATTCATAACTTCAAATGTAACTTCAAATGCAATTTTCATTTGGAGATATGAAGTTTACCTTATTTATTAGAAAGGACGTTTTCATTTCAGCTTGCCACCTACCTCTGTCTGGTCGATCATTCCACTGGCGTCTTGCATTCACACGTTCGTTTGACTGTCGCTATATATAGGGAAAAAACTCCATTTTTTTTGTCCCAAATTATAAGGGAAAAATCATTTTCAAAAATGTTTTTTTTCTTAATCTCATAAAATTAAATGCAAATTGTATTTAATTTTCTCTCTCCCATTTTCTCAAAAAACAACAACCAATCAAAATTGATTTTACATCTTCCCATGCAACTTATTTCAAGGAAAACCCACAAAAACATATTTCAAATTATCGTGTTTTACTTTTTTCTTAATAAGTGTGATTTTTTTTTTCTCTTATAATTTGGTACGGAGGGAGTATATAATTTGTTACGGAGGGAGTATAAGTGTGTGTGTTTCTCTTCTATTTTTTAATTTATTATTGATTTATAGTCTTATAATCTCAATGAAATCAACATTAAAGGGACATGCTAACTATTTTCTTTGGCATAAGGACATCAAAAGAAGTAATTATTGTATTAAGGCTTAATTAATAAAATGGTCCCTTAAAGACATTTTTGATTTCAGATTGGTCCCTTAAAGAAAAAAATGTCCAAATAGATCCCTTAAAGAAAAAAAAGTCCGAATAGGTCCCTTAAAGACATCTCCATTAATCAGTTTGGTCCCTAAAAAGAGGTCTAAATAGGACCAAACTGATTAACGGATATGTCTTTAAGGGATCTATTCGGACCTTTTTTTCTTTAAGGGACCTATTTAGACCTTTTTTTCTTTAAGGGACTAATATGAAACCAAAAATATCTTTAAGGGACCATTTTATTAATTAAGCCTTGTATTAAAAAGTAGATTACAATTCCAATACTTTCGTAGCTTCTTTAGAGTGTGTTTGGATGAGGGATTTTAATGAGGGAAAATAATGTTTTGAGGGAATTAAAATGATTTGAGTTAAAATTCATTGTTTGGATAATAATTTAAGGGCCCGTTTGGTGCGCAGGATAAGGCGACAGGATAGGATAAAACTATCATATCCTGTTTAAATCTCTTGTTTGTTGCACCAAGAGGAAAGGATAAATCTAACCTATTACTAATCCTATCCTATTACTCCTTTGTTATTTTAATCCTTATTTTTTGGTGGGTTAGCAACCTGATAGGATAGAGCTAACACGCGTATTGTTTCCATTCCACAGGAAAGACCTTCGATTCCCACTCTCTACCAACATCGTATTTTTTCTTATTTTATTTTTTACTCCACTGTCATTCATTCTCTGTACCAACCTCCTCTTCTCTTTCGATCATCGTTCGTTTGCTGCAACTATCACTGTCATCTTCTTCTCTACAATCAATTCAATTTCCTGCACCTTCCTTCCTATTCCACCATGTTACAATCCACAATTAATTTGCAACAACCTCTTTTCTCTCAACTCCACCTTCTTTCATGTAACAATCCAAAATTTATTTGCTTCTAATCATCAAAGGATTTGTTTCTCAGAGATTGAATCGGTTTGTTTTTGTGAATTAGTATTCATATGCTTCTAATTCCTAATTAGTCTCTGATCTTGTTTTTCGGTCCTAATTTTGCTCTACTGTTGATTTGGAAAAAAATTTGTGCTCCTGTTCCTAAAAAAAATTAATTATTTTTTGTTTTCTATAAAAAGTTACATTTTGATTGATTATTTATTAATTTGTAATGTCAATTAAAAATATAATAATTTATTTATTTTAAAAATATGTATTTGTTTCACTAATATAATTTGGGCATTTAAATATATAATAGATATTTTATTGTCAATATTAAGTTGCACCAAACACATGATAAGATAATATAATGATATCCTATTTTTTTATCTGGTGTGCTCCAAACACATGACTCTCTTCAAATATTTGGTTGCGGCCTCCAAATGATATTGTTAACGGCCTCCAACACGTCCAACATGACTCTCTTCTCTTTAACAAGGAAATATTTGGTAATATTAGGAAGAGGAAAGATCAAATTGAGCGAAGGCTGAAGGGGATTCAAAGTGCTCTTGAACGGGTTGACTCAGCGAGACTTGTCTACCTTCAGAGGGATCTTCAAAAAGAATATGATGTGATCTTGGGACAGGAGGAAATTCATTGGTATCAAAAGGCGGGAGAGGATTGGATTCAGCTCGGTGATCGTAATACCAAGTTCTTCCACACCAAGACAGTTATTCGGAGAAAGAGAAATAAAATCCATGGCCTCCACCTACCGAATGGTATTTGGTGCACTGATGATACTACTCTTCGGGAGGAAGCCCAAACTTACTACAAGAACCTCTTCTGCTCCCAAACCCCTCAAGTTAATGATGGCATAGATGATAGTCTTCAAATCCCCACCCTAACGGAGGAGGCGTGTCTATCTCTTACTAAACAGATTACAAGAGATGAAGTTACTCAAGCTTTGAATCAAATGCATCCCTTCAAGGCGCCTGGACCGGACGGCTTCCAGGGTATTTTCTTTAAACAATATTGGCATATAGTTGGAGATGATGTTGTCCGTCTCATATCTACTTCCTTCGAAACAGGGAGCTTCCCTCCGGCCCTCGCTGAGACCCTTATTGCTTTAATTCCGAAGGTTGAATGTCCAACGAACTTCAAGGAGTTTAGACCCATTAGCTTATGTAACACCATCTACAAGCTTATCACGAAAATTATGGTCAACCGTTTACGTCCATACCTTAACCAAATAGTAGGACCTTTTCAAAGTAGCTTCCTGCCTGGAAAAGGGACAACTGACAATGCTATCATCCTTCAAGAGGCAATTCATTCTATGAAGAAATCTAAGCGGAAAAAGGGAGATATGGTTTTCAAAATTGATCTTGAAAAGGCCTATGATAATGTCAGCTGGGAGTTCCTCCAACATTGCTTGCAAAGGAATGGCTTCCCTCCCTCCACTATAAGTTTGATTATGTATTGTGTTTCCAGCTCCTCCTTGATTATTCTATGGAATGGTCGTCGCCTTCCGAGTTTCACACCAACCAGAGGATTGCGACAAGGTGACCCTTTATCACCTTACCTTTTTGTGATTTGCATGGAAATCTTGTCACAAATTATCATAAGAGATGTCGAGGAAGGACATTGGAAACCAGTGAGGCTTTCGAGAAATGGTCCCCCTCTTTCACATTTATTTTTTGCAGATGATGTCCTCCTCTTCGCCAAAGCTACTAAGTCCCAAGCTTTGAACATTGCCTCTACACTAACGAGGTTTGCTAACTACTCTGGTTTGAAAGTCAATGTTAGCAAATCAAAGGTTTTCTTCTCATCTACTACGAAGCGAGGCAAAATTACCTCCATTGTTAACAGTACAGGGATTAACCGCACCTACTCTCTTGAGAAATATCTTGGATTTCCCATGTTGCATGAACGTCTTCATCGGAGAGATTATGAATTTCTTGAAGAGAAAGTAAGCCAGAGACTTGCTAGTTGGAAGCACAATCTGTTAAACAAGGCAGGTCGTATGACACTAGTGAAGTCAGTTCTAAATTCTATACCTAACTATTACATGCAGGTGGCTTAGTTGCCCCAATCGACTTGCGACTCTATAGATAGAATGGCGCGCAATTTCCTATGGAAAGGCACTTCTAATACAGGCATCAATCTAGTTGGATGGGATAAGATCACCAAACCCAAAAGCAAGGGTGGTCTCGGTATTAGGAAAACGAGAGAGGCCAATACTTCCCTCCTGGGCAAGCTGGTCTGGAGTATTCACCAAAACAAGGATGCTTTATGGGTTCAAATAATGAAGCACAAATATGTCAAAGATGATGTATTCATCACTATTTGAAAGAAACAAGGTTCGGTCATTTGGAATGCCATTATGAAAGCCTTATTGATCCTTAAAGATGGTTTCCAATTTCGTCTCGGTAATGGAAATACTTCCTTTTGGTATACAAATTGGTCTGGCAGTGGCATTTTAGCTAACCAGGTGTTATATGTTGATATCCATGACCTCCAGATGAGAGTGAGGGATGTCTACATAGATGGTAAGTGGGACTTTAGCACGTTGTATACAACCATCCCTTCTGAAGTCGAAGACCGTCTGAAATTGCTACCTGTTTGCTTAAATCCCCTCGTCACCGACCGATACACTTGGAAAGGCAATCTGAATGGCCTTTATACTGCCCGAGATGGTTATTATTGGCTTAACCGTATTGATTTTAGCAATAGTAACTCAGACGATATCTGCTGGTCCTGGTTATGGCACATTGAGGCGCCAGAAAAAATTAAATTCTTCATATGGACTGCCCTCCACAATGCCCTCCCGACTAGAGTGATGCTCTCACATCGCGGGTTGCTTCAAGTTCATGTTTGTCCGAGGTGTAACACGGAGGAAGAAACTACTTTGCATTGCCTAAGGGACTGTGAGTTCGTTGAGCACCTCTGGAAAACCATCGGGTTCACAAAACAAACTTTCTTCCATGGAGATAATCTATATGTTTGGTTGCGGAAAGGGATTGACAGTCCCTCCAAATTTTTGTTCCTAGCCGCGATATGGTGGATATGGTGCGCTAGAAATAAGATATGCATGGCTAATGAGTTGGTTTCTCAATTCTCTATCAGGAGGTGTATTGAAGATTACGCCCAAGTGTTAATGAAGTGCTTCTTTAAACAAAATTTGAACTCGACAAACAGGCTAGTGCGATGGAATGCTCTTGATAGAACGGACATGATTTTAAATGTGGATGGTAGCAGTATTGGTAACCCGGGAATTTCAGGCTTTGGGGGGTTGATTAGGAACTCTTATGGAGCTTGGGTCCGAGGATTTGCTGGGAATATCGGTTTCTCAAACATACTACATGCTGAGCTTTTGGCAATGTATCATGGCCTAAACCTAGCTTGGGAACTGGATATAAAAGATATGATATGTTATTCTGACTCCAAAACAGCCATTAATTTGATAGAGAAACCTATCAACGAATGGCACCATTTTGCAGCAATCCTTCACAACATCAAAGATCTTCTTGCTAGGGACTGGCGAGTCACGGTGGTACATACTCTCCGGGAGGGTAACGCATGCGCAGACTACTTAGCCAAGCTTGGCGCCCGAAATGTTGAAGCGTTCTCGCTGTTAGCTACTCCACCTGTTGGCATAAAACTATTCCTTCTAGCTGATGCTAGTGGGACTTGGTTTACTAGATAGTTTCCCTTCCTGTTTTGTTTTTTTTTTCTTTTTTCTCCCTTATTGTACCAAAAAAAACACATGACATGATATATGTTTATCCTGTCACTATCCTATCATTTCCTTATCCAGCTACTTATCCTATCCTATCTCTATCCTATCCTGCGCACCAAACGGGCCCTAAAGGATTTGTCAAATTCCAAGAATTTTTAAAAGGATTTGTTCCTTCAAAAAATGAGGAATTCCCAATTAGAGAGAATTTGAGAATTCTCTTGTGTTTCTAATTTGATTTAAATATGAAATATTAAAATTTGAAAAAAAAATCAATTTTTAAATGATTTAAAAATAAATACAGAAAAACTGTATTTTTTGTTCTCAGTTGAGCTAGAAAACATACTAGAAAAACTGATAAACAAATTGAACAATTTATCCATATGCGTATTTATCTTTTACTAGTAAAAGGAAGGTTGAGTTGCTCACAAGCATGCATTGTGATGATGTGGCACTCTATAAGAAAAGTTTACAATCTCTATAAAAACCTTTTCATATTTCATATAATAGAGTTACTCTAATAATAAATAATAAACAATAATAATATATTAAAATATATATTGTATCTTTTACTAGTAAAAGGAAGGTTGAGTTGCTCACAAGCATGCATTGTGATGATGTGGCACTCTATAAGAAAAGTTTACAATCTCTATAAAAACCTTTTCATATTTCATATAATAGAGTTACTCTAATAATAAATAATAAACAATAATAATATATTAAAATATATATTGTATGTTACAATTCCCTATTAATGCAATTGAAAACAAAGAATTCTTGGAGACACTAATATTGAATATGTAAATTTAGCTAATTATCAAACACAAGCTCTATATAAAGTTAACCCAAAAGCTAATTATCACCACCACCATATCAGGAAGTCTACCTTCTATGTTTTAACATAATTTTAATTTATCTATCTCATGGCAAAAACTCTATGGTTTCTTTGTCTAACATCTCCATGAGAAAAAGTTATGCATCTTCACCTTCCATATGTTAAAGTTACACATTATAGTGTCTTGAATTGATTTAAAAGCTACTGTGTGCACATATATAGTTACATTGTAAGTATATTGGTTTTTGTCCTTGGTAGGTGATGGTGTCTAACCTCTTAGAATGTCAGGTATGTCTACATGTGATTGATTAAGAAATTGATATACATATATGTGATAGTTGCCTATTAATATGTTTGTAAATTGGAATTTTTCTATTACTCTGAGTTTAGAACATCTCTAATCATTTTTTATATTTCTTTTTTAGGTTGGATATTTTTTAAAATATCAACCGGTGTTTTGTTCGATAATTAATTAAACTTTGACTTGAATCGATTAATATGAATATGACCATTTTTTCATGTGAAGGAGGAGAACAGGATAAAACATACTTCTATTTTTGCTTACGTTGCATCATTGCTCCTTATAAAGCCTATGAAATGGCACATCATGTAAGGATGTGTATTTAACTCTAATGGCAGTTTGTAAACCATCATTTTTTTTTAATTGATATAATGTTTATAATTAGACAACTTTTCTTTTTCATTTATTATTTTATTAGTCTAATGTTTTAGCTTATTTGTTTCTTATTTTCTTTTTCATTAATTATTTTATATAAGGTAAAAGATTTGTATAAAAAATTGTTGATTAATGGGAATATAATTAATTTTTTTCATGTGAATAAGTTGAAGAGGATAAAAGAGACTTCTTTTTATTGATTTTGAAGTGCCTTAAAATTTATATAGATCGAGGGTATATTGATGTTGGAGGCATTCAATTAAAAGAGGACAATCCAAATAATTTAGAAATATAAATATGTGTCTCATTTTTAAATACTATATTGTCTACAATGTGTAGGTGATCTACTTGATCTCGATCAAGAGAAATATAGATCTCGATCAAGAGAAATATAGAAACAAAAACAAAGTAGAAATTAAAATAAGTTTTTTTTTTGTTTTTGTAGTTGACACTCAAGTCATACGGTTCTTATAATTGTAATACATGTAAGAAGTATATTGATTCAACTTGACTTAGAGGTTGTCAAAATATATAATCTTCATATATCGTATAACACTTGCCTAAATCTGGATGGTTCAATATGAATATATATGAATTTTAATAGACGGTCCTATTTTAATCTACGTATGTCATCTTATTCTTACAGTCATAAAATGAATCAATGAAAATAATTGTGCTAAAAACATGTTAGTTTAGAAATTGTGCTAAATACTTTTTCCTCCACTTAGAATTGTACTAAAAACTTTCTAAATTAAATTAAAAAAGACAAAAATTATTAAATAAAAATTGTTGATGCTCATTTGTCAAAATAAATTTTAGAAATTATTAAAACCGTAGATGTTAAAATATATTTACATATATTTAGAAAATATAATCACACATATATTTAAACATATTTACACACAACTAAAATTCACCAATAATTCAAAAAATATTAATTTAATTTATATAATAATATAACTTTTTGGATAAATTAAGTACATATTCTAAAATAATGTTTACGTTACAGCTGAAAATAAAATAGTGGAATATTTATAAGAATAAGATGACATTTTTTTAAGAAAATAAGAAGATGACACATGTTAAATCTTAAATTCATCTATAAGACTTTCTTTACATTAACCAAATAACTAAACCTAAATTCAAATATATAAAATCTTCGTCCAAACTTATATATTGACAACAACAAATATTTAAGTTTATATAATATAATAAGAAAAATAAAATAAATGTTCAAGAAAATATTAAATAAGAGGGACAAAAACTAACAATAATTTTGAAGAGACACAAACCTCACCAAGAAAAAGAAAAACAAACCAAAAACAAAAGGACCAAGCAAAAAAAAAAGTGAACCAAACAATAGACTAAAAAATTGGGACTAATAAAGTTGGAATAAAATTTCACCAAGTGAATAAGTGAGAATAAACTCCAAGAGAACGAGAGATGAGTAAGTAGATAAGTTATTTGGAACCTTAAATTGCATAGAACGTAGTAAGCAAATACGCTATTTGATACATAATTTTCAAAAAATGAGATCACGTGGAACAAATAGTCAAAGCCACCATATATGAATCATATTCTATAATCAAAACTTATTTTAACATTTCTCATGAGCAATATTGTCTACAAGTATAATTAGGTATACCTCCAACTCTTATTGAAAATAATAAAATAAGGGATACATAAAAAAAAAAAAAAAAAAAAGTGACATTTGACTATAAAATTGCAACTCATATAAAGAAAACTAAAATCTTATATGATTACACTAATAAAATAAAAAAAATGATACATCCTTTCAAACTTATGAAATATTATAAGATATCTATTACATTAAAATATAAACAAACTACGATATAAATTAATAAAAAATCTAATATTTCTAAACAACTTTTTTTTTTACTCATATACTAATATTAAATATAATCACATTTTAAAATAATATATATATATATATATATATATTATTTAACTATATGTGATTATAGTTATCACAATTATTATTTTTTATTTATAAAAATATTTCAATTATATATTTTAATCAAACCCGTGCAACGCACGGATTTACCCCTAGTTTATTATAAAATGCATACCTACAATGAAAAAGCACAGAAGAGCATCATGTGCGAGAACATCGGATAAAATTCTATATCAAAACATTATTCGAAATATAAAGATTTCAGTTTCCTAACTGGAGCATGTCCTCTAACATAGATGACTCTGTTGTCTGACTATCAATTCACTTGGAACTAGCTAACTGGTTGCGAATGAGCTTGGCAGCAGCAACCAGGTTGGTGAGAGCAGGCTTAACCTCGGTGTATTTTCGTGTTTTAAGGCCACAATCTGGGTTGACCCAGAGGATGTTGCTTTCAAGAACTGCAAGCATCTTGTTGATTCTGTCAGCAATTTCTTCTGTGGGTGGAATCCTTGGTGAGTGAATATCATAAACACCAGGACCAATGCCAGCACCATATTTAACTCCTTCACGGAAGACAGATAGTAACTTCTCATCTGATCTAGAGTTCTCAATGGTGATCACATCAGCATCCATATCAATGATCGAGTGAATGATGTCGTTGAAGTTCGAGTAGCACATGTGAGTGTGAATCTGCCAAACAATAAGATATAGTAAAATTAATATAAGCTCAGTAATCATTCGTGAAGATTAGAGCCAGTGAAGTGAAGCTGAACCTGAGTAGTGTCGTGCACGCCACAGTTTGTAATCCTAAATGAGTGAACTGCCCAGTTTAGATAAAAAGCCTCCTCTGACTTCCTTAGAGGCAAACCTTCTCTTAGAGCAGCCTCATCGATCTGAATGACGGTAATACCAGCTCTCTCAAGATCCTCAACCTCATCCTGTATAGCCAAAGCAATCTGGTAGCAAGTTTCAAATCTAATAACAAATAGACAATGTTAAATGAAACTGATATACTGCAAAATGATTGTCTTCTAAACTTGCATATCAACAGTAAGGGTGATTTTGCATACCTAGGCTGGTCATCTCTAACAAAGGACCAGTTCAGAATAGTAACAGGGCCAGTAAGCATTCCCTTCATTGGCCGTTTGGTCAAACTTTGAGCTGTTGAAGACCAGAAGACAGTCATTGGCTTGGGACGGCTCACATCACCATAGATAATGGGTGGTTTAACGCAGCGGGATCCGTAGGATTGCACCCACCCATTGGCAGTGAAAGCAAAGCCAGATAATTGTTCTCCGAAGTACTCAACCATGTCGTTCCTCTGAATTGGCAAAAAAATTACTAATAAATATTTTTGAACCATATATACACACAAGAAAGAAGCCCCCATTAAGCCGGTCATTAGGTAACAAATATCAGCTCCATACCTCGGGCTCTCCGTGCACTAAGACATCAATGTCAAGCTCTTCTTGGATCTTCACGACATTGTTAATTTCCTCCTTAATGAAATGGATATAATCCTCTTCAGAGATCCTATTCATATAGTGACATATAGCAGGTTAAGTGATAAAATGTGAGAATCATGGAATGTGGTAGATAACTTTAAGAAGACTTTTGCTTACTTGTTGGCCTTGAACTCACGGCGAACCCTTCTAAGATCTGCAGTCTGAGGGAAAGATCCAATTGTAGTGGTTGGAAGAATGGGAAGATTCAATTTTTTCTGTTGCGCATCCAATCTGGAACTGACATTAGTGGCCCTACGGTGATCAGAGCCCTTCAGAGCAGCAGCCTGAGAAAAGAAACCAACAATTTAAGAATAATCCTAATTGCTTAAAATTTTTCGAATACGGAAATAACAGAATTGAAATCCTAAAGAGCACTAACAGCCTTTTGGACAGCCTCATTTGTAACCCTTGGGGAGGACTTCCTTGAAGCCAAAGCGGCTGCATTAGAAGAAAAGTAAGCCTGCAAAATGGAACGCATTAAGAAGTTAAAAAATATAAAGTGTAAGCCAAGACATCCTCAAGGGTATGATGTACCTCATCCTTTTGACCAGAAAATGCCTTGGCCAAGGCATTTACTTCGACGATTTTTTGTGCTGCAAATGCAAGCCAAGACTTAATCTCTTGGTCCAGCTTGGTCTCATTCACCAGATCAACTGCAGTGTGAAGAAGAGAACAGGATGTGGAAACCACAACTTTCTCTGCAGAAGAAAATAATAATTCACATTTAGGTTGTAGCGTGTTGAATATATAAAATAACCAAAAGACAGAAAATAATAAGTACCCTTTCCAACAATGTCCCCAAGTGCCTGCAAGGTGTTCAGCGAAGATTCAAGATTATTGGCCCAAATATTTCTTCCATCAACAACACCAGCAAAAAGAAGTTTTCCAGATGGAAATCCTTGCTTGATCAAATCAAGGGTCTTTGTTCCACGAACGAAGTCAAACCCATATGCAGTGACAGCCTTCAAAGAGGTGAGTGTTTTGTATGCTTCAGCGGGGACATCAGCAAAGTAAGTCTCAACCAGAACATTCAAACCAGATAAAGTTGATTCTAGCTCTGCATAGGCATAATTAAATGCTTGTAACTGGTGAGCATCAAGATCCTTGACAAGGGTAGGTTCATCAAACTGGATCCAAGTAGCACCAGAAGCCTTTAGTTCAGCCACCACTTCCCTACAATAAATTACAAAGTATGATTAAAATTTTAAACAACTAAAATACATGATTAAATAACATATCGCTACATCAAGGCATTACTTGTAGACAGGAAGGATCTTGTCAATTAGGGAAAGAAGGGAGAATGACTTCTCAACACCCTTAGCTGGTTTTGAAAGCAGCAAGTAGGATACTGGTCCCACAAGTACAGGCACAGTATTAACTCCTAGCTGCATAGAACAAAAATACATTTTATAAACATCAGTCGATGAAATAAGTAATTCAAAACAACATTCTCTTGCAATAAACACTCTTCATAGGTTTCAATATTCTTTAGTATATCATTGGTCAGTCGTGGAGATTCTTCCAAGGCCAGAGTATTCAGTAGTTCATTCAAAAAATTTAAATCAAAATTAATATACTTATGCTAAAGCAATTTTTAAACTTACAGCTTTGGCCTCATTGTATTCATCCACCGCCTTGTGTGATGCATATGAGAACTTAACATCTGGACCCAATTCAGGAACAATGAAATGGCTGTACCATGATAGATTATGATTTTGTCACAACTATGATAAATATTAATTCAAATTTCCAAATTAAACTTGTATTCATATATTTAAATGAAATACAGTGATGACTATAATGTATACATCAAATATAGATACATTCGTTCAGTTATCACAAATTACTACAATATTATGTATAGTTATGCACCAAAATGCATTGATACACTAAACTTCAACTTAAGAAAAACTTTTCTAACGTGGGTTAACTTACTAGTTGGTGTCAAACCACTTGGTCATTTCCATGGCTGGCACAGATGCATTTCCTCTCGCCATGGAGAAGTAAATGTCAAAGCCAATCTCCCCACCAGTCCATTTATATCTGTCAGGAACTGCACCGAGCATTGCTGTTGTGTCCAATACTTGATCATAGTATGAGAAGGTGTTGCTAGGAATATGCTGAATTCCAGCATCGGCCATCTGCTTCCAGATGGATAATCTAAGGTTAGCAGCAACCTGCTTCAGTTCCTCAGCACTACTCTTTCCATCCCAAAATGATTCCAGGGCAAATTTAAGCTCTCTCTTCGGTCCCATGCGGGGATAACCAACAATATGGGATGCCATCGCTCTGTTATTACAAATACACAATTTGAATACTTCATATGACCAACTCAATTATGCTAAAAGAATGTTTCTAGTAAATCTACTACAGATTTGTAAAATGATGACAAAATCGATAAGAAATTTGGCAGTCATGGTTCACAGAAATTTGTGGGTTCAACACAGTCAAATAAATCTATGAAACACAAGATTCATTAAGAAAACCGGTGAAGATCAAATCATAAGGCACAATGCAGCACTTTGCATGTATATTGCCTCTGTAGGAACCAAATTGAACAATGTTTTCTTTTATGAACCAGCTCAACTCTGCCAAAAGCTTAAGCTATTAGGTAAAGACACATGTGATGATTTAAAGCGACATTTACACATGATACCAATTATAATTTAAGAAATGGATGTGACCAAATACAATTATAGTGTATGTGCTACATAGTAAAAACATTATAAATTTCAATCATAAGATTCATAACTTATTAAGAGCTATGAATCATATAGAACAAAAACTACTAGATTCTCAATAAACCCAAATTAAAAACTTAAACTACTCTAACTCTAGTGAATAACAACAAAATACAAGTCTGACTACAAAATATCAACTTCAACATGTAGAAAGCATCAAAATCAAATTTTGAAGGCCACAAAACAGAAAAATCATAAAGGGCAATCTGAAAACACAAAAATTGATTTCTGATATGAAAATAAGCAGCAAAAGTATTTAATGAAAAAAAAAAAGAGAAGATAGTAGAAGAAAGGTAAAGAGAAGAAACCGAATAGAAGTGGCACGAAGAGAGAAGGTGAGAAAGGAGCGTGGTGGTGAGTGATGATGATGATGATGATGATGAGAGAAAGAATGAGAAAGAGAAGAGAGTGAGAATTTGAACGACGGCGTGAGACACTGAAAGGATGCTACTTTGTTCATTTACACGCACGCACCCTTCACTCTCTACCTCTTCTCAACCTCATTTCTGCTCTTTTTCATTTTCATTTTTCCTTTTCTTTCTTTTTTCTTTTATAAAGAATTCATTTTTATAATTATAATAAGGGTATATGAAAATTCTACGTTATATTTGTACGGGTATATGAGATCATTAAATAAATAATAATTAAATGAGTAATTTTTTAAAGAATTTATTTTTCTATCATTAAAACAATTATAGTAATTAAATAATATTATTTATCAAAATTGTTAAAAATATTATATTTTATTTTTATTTATCATAATAATCAATATTGACATTTTTTTTATGACAAAATGTAAAAATTTAGAAAGACACTGAGTATTATTTAAGTATTTTAAAGTGAATATTCCTGAAAAATTTAATTAATATATAAAAAACTTAATTGAAATTATAGGAAAAAGTATTAGAGAATATTAATTTAATTGAAATTATTGGAAAAATTTAATTAAAATTATTGATATTAATTAAGTATTTAAGTCACTGGGTTTGATCTAATGATGTAGAATTAGGTAGTATACATGAAGTCCTAGGTTTTATCATTTGATTCAATACCACAAGTATTTTAAAGTGAATGTTCAGAAACATACATTATGTAATACTTATTTTACACAAGTAATTCCATAAAATGGGATAATTTTGAATGAATTGTTTATCCTATTTCAAATGCGCATATTTTTATTATAATAGATTTGCTAACAAATATTAATGTTAGATTTCAATATTATATTTCTATCTAAATATATTTATTCTACGTAAATATTAATGGATTAAATATATTTTTTGTCCCTATATAAAATATAAATATCTTAAATTTTATTTTTAGTTTTTATAAATAAATTCAGTAAGTTTTGGTCTTCAAATATTTTTTTTGTTACGATTTTTGGTCCTTACTTTTCAGTCAACTCATCATGCATTTGACATTTTTTGTTTTCTAGGCTGTAAACCTTTTAAACAAATTTCAAAAGGTCATGCATAGTAATGTTCAAAAGGTTATGCATAGTAATGTTATGTCGCCTAGGTCAATAAATGTAGTTTTTCAAAAATTAGGTTTTGTTATTCAAAAAGATTTAGCGGCATAGCTTGTTGTCGTGTACCTTTTGCTCATATGTAATTATTATAATTATAATATTGAATACACATTGAATTGATATGAAAAAAAAAAATTATATCATTCAAAATTTTAAATTTATTTCCCCAGTTATGTTAGAAATCTTACATAGAAATTTTAAATTCTAAATATAAATTCAAAAATTAATTTTTTTTTAAAACCAAAAAAATAACAATTAAAAATTAGCAGAGAAGTAGCTGAGGAACTAAAAGTTTATTATTTTAAAAAAGAAGTGTTAAAGTTAAGTGTAAGAAACACCAAACAATTTGGTGATGACAATACCATTACAACTAATTTGTTAGAGCATTCACAATGGAGCACTCCAACTTTGAGTACTTAAATGAGTCTCATATGGATATATAACTAATTTATTATTTTTTAATAATAGTACCTAATAGGAACTCAACCCCTCCAATGGAGCACTTCTTAAAAAATTCTAAAATGGGTCTCATCAATAACCTCGCATCATTACAATAACATATTATTTAATTATCTATTTTATAATATAAATTGATTGAATGATAAAATTACAAAATTAGTATGTACTATTTTTTTTTATAATTCGAAAAAATAATTAAAATTCAAAATTTAATTTAAAATAATATTGCCAAATTTTAAGAATTACACAATTAAAAAATAATTTAAAATAACATTACATAATTTTAAGAATTACACAATTAAAAAATAATTTAAAATAACATTCCATAATTTCAAAAATTGTGCTTTTGTGATGTACCAAAAAAAAACTGTTTTTTTTTTTATTTATAAATATTCATTAATTCAAATTGAATATATAAAATAAAATGGGTTCCATGAAAAGAATATTTTAATGAAAAATAAGATTGGTCCAAGAGGAGAGAGAGTTCTTATTTTAGAAGTGGTAACTAATAGGTACTCAAATTAGTAGTACTACAATGGTAGTACCCAATAAGTACCATAAGTACCTAATATGTACTACACCATTGGAGATAGTCTTATTATTACAACTGATTTTATCCGTTATGAGACAACACCAAAAATAAATTTGGTGATGACAATACCATTACATATATAATACTTTGATTAAATAAACTTAGCCCAATTAATCTTAGTTAATTAAGGAGCGAGTCAAAACAATTACTTTGAGAAGAAGAATGGAGTACTTGAATATTTTCTTAAGAAGCATGAGGAAATTCCAACTGCAATGGAAGATGTTGTTACTTCCGGCGGAAACTGAAAAAAAAATAGGCGACAACCACCTAGACCACATTTTATCGTTTTTAGCCACATTTTTCTAACTGTTACCTAAACTCAAAAATATTGCAGTGAAAGTAAAACTATGATATCCATCACTAACATTTTACTACCACAAAATCAATATGCTAATCAAATCCATCACTAACCTTTAAAAAAAAAAAAAAAATCAAATCCATCACTAATCACACTTTTAAGCCTTCAACAATATCAAATAGTTTTCCTACGCCACCTTGAGCTGCTTATGTTCAAGCTTATGAGTAGTATTCAAATCAACATGAACAAAAGCTCTCTCAATTTCAGGTAATTTTTCAAGCTTATCTTGAAGTGTCTCTCCAATATCATGTGCTTGAATAAGTGACATTTCTTCTGACACAACTATATCAACCTCAACAAAATAATTGGACCCAAATGTGTAAGCTCTCAATGTATCAATGTGTTTGATTTCCTTGTCATGGTTCCAACAAAGATATGTTATCTTTGCAAGGTACTCTGGTGGAGCTGTTTTTCCAATCAATGACCATACATTCTCCATCACTGTTTTTGCCCAGTTGCTGATTGTATATAAAGCTATCTGCAAAACAATTGATGTTATATTATATATATATATATGTGCTATACTTTGCAGGCATGCGTTATGAGCAAAGTCAACTATATATCTTATCATGAAATTTTCTTTTATTTTTTTAAGCAAAACGAGAAATATATTAAATAAAAAGATACAGAGAAACTTGTGACATAGACCTAACCTAGCTATAACCCAAATGAGAATACATCGTGATCATACAAAGTTATCATCAAATTTTCAAATCAAATAAGAATAGGCATGTACATTTTATAGACCGGGTAAGGAAATTGGTCCTCGATATTGAGTAATGTCAAAATAGTCTCTGATTTTTTTCTTTGAAAACACAAATATATTCTTAAAATTGAAAGTATCAATCAAAATAGTCCCTTGGTGAACTTTTATTGTTAGAGATTATGATGCAACATATTAACTTAATATGTGGGCCCTCTACGTTGTTCCAACATCCGTACCACGAAATCATTGACTAATTTTTCTATGAAATTTAGGTCTGTTGAGACTAATTTCTTTGTAATTAGTTCATGCATAATTGACCAAAAATTTTGTCACTAAGATGGTCCAAATTTCTAGATAAATTAGTCTCTAGTGTGCTGACGTTGATGCGTGAGATCAATGTGCAATGTGACATGTTAAATTATACGCCATGTCATAGCCTATATCGGACCATTTTTACTAGTAATTATAATTTTGTCTTTGCATTATTACATCTGAAATTGAAGAAAAAAGGTAACTAAACCTAGATGTGTCATGTTTTTATGGTGAAACAATGTTGGATCTGCTGTATGAAATATGAATTGAAAGGACATACCAAGACTGCTCCAAGAGGGTCAAGCCACCAGTAGAATCTGATGGCTAGCACTGCTGTGGCTAAACCAATTGAGTTTGTAATGACATCAAAGAAATGATCTTGAGCATAGGCTCGAACTATTTCGTTTTTGAACCTGCGACAGTATGTCATGAGCCCAACTTTTACCACAGTGGCTGTGACCATAATTGCTATCATCCACTTTTCTTTTGTAGGATCCCTATCAGGTTGAGCCTGTCAATAAATGAATTTGAGTTAGATGATTGTTGAGTAGTGTTTTTGGCATTAGTACTTGTAGAAAAAAGGACTCGGATGCTCTCCCATGGTGCATCATTTTTTCGTGTACAAATTAGAAGTGCTACCGCACTTAATGCTATACTGTCTTAGTTTTAAATAGTTTTTGTATTGTTGCACGGTTGCATTGCAGGAGAGGATCCAAATCCATTTGATATGATTTACTTTTTAAATGTTATATATTTCTCTACCTTTACGATGATTTCCCTCATTGATTCAAATAGTATTTGTAATCCAAGAGTCGCCATGACAGATGCAAATACAACTATCCCCTGTCAATATATTTTTGCAAACCAAACTTTATTAAACTGAATGACTCTTCTGAAAAGAGCCTAATTGCGTTTATTTTATAAGATATCAATATAACACTTACTCTAAAAGAAACATAGCATTAATAATAATATTGTAAAAAATTGCTTATGTTAAAAGAGAAGGAAGCTTTTACCACAGGTTGCATCCTATTCTTGCCAATAGGGTATTGATCATAGTTTGGTTTGCTCATAGTATAAGAAGTGAACCATAATATAAATCCAGACAAGAGATCCAAGAGTGAGTCCAAAGTTGATGCAATCACAGCCAAAGATCTACTTTGAATGGAAGCATAAACTTTTGCAACAAATAGTATCATGTTCCCTATGTTAGATAAATAAATTGCCACCTTCTCATTCCTTTCAAGTTGCTTCAACTCATCCTGAAAATAAAAAAGTTTCCCTTTCATGCATTAGATATGCCATTTTATTAAGAGTTTAATTTTGATACAGCATTGTAGTAAAATATTTCACGCTATCAAGAAATTAGTACTAATCATATGCCTAACTTTAAAATTAGTTATAATTACAATCAATAGTTATGACCAATGAAGCACGACCACTCCTTATATTAGCCCTGTTCCATGTCAAACACCAACACTTATAATTACACTTAATTATGTCATTTTCTCAAATTATTATTGGTGTTGACATGTCGGTGTCCATGTCGTGTCCTGTATGCGTGTGTGTCCGTGAAGAAGAAAATATAATAATCAAAATTTTCATAACCTCTGTTAAGTTTCCAGGTAATGTGCCCAAATCAATATATGAGTCCACTTCTTGGTACCCTTTAAGAAGCACTTCCTGCCTCTTATAATACTTGGAAAGTTTCCTTTGTCTCTCTAAGAAATACAAATGCAAAATTCATTTTAGAAACATTAAAAAAAGAACTATATAAATATTAAATGTGAATAAAAGGGTTGTTGAATTGAATTACTCATTGTTCTTAAGAATAATCCAAAACCAAACTGAGACTCCATTTTCCTTTCCGGCAATCGATGTTCATCCATGCTGATCCTCCATGAAGGTTGCCTAGCCATAGACACATTCTCTGCAGCTATATTTGGAGAAAGAAGCTCAGTTCTATAATCTGTTGAATCAGTTCTAACTTCAGTCATCTTTGCCATGTTTGTGTTTTAATCTTAATCTAAGAATTTGTATGTACTTTAGTCTCTATATATAGAGTTAATAATGCAACATAAAGCATATGATTACTATTGAAATATTATTATAAATTAGTAAACTTGTGAAATAATTTAACAAGGGAAAGCATGGAGAATGCTTAATTAAGAGTTGTGGTTTGAACCATAATTTTTTTTGGGTCTTATATCATGCCTCTAAAGAAGTTGACTTTGTGTGTTGAAGTAGCTTTTATATTAATAATATGATATGAATGGAATATTTACTTGGGAGTACATTAAGTGTTCACATTTTAACTTTCAATTATTTTAAGGAGAATGTTAACATGTGCATATATGGCACATGTTAAGGTAATAAAAATAGAAATTATGTTTTAGAAATTTGTGCATTTTAACTTTTCAAGCATTAAATGTCTTGTATTATTAAATGCTAAATTTCTATATTAAGATATCTTATCATGTGTCATATATGCACATGTTAACAAGACCCTTATTTTAAAGCTAATTTTGGGAAGATTTCAACTGCTACTTACAAAAATAGGTGATGACAGTGTCACGACCAAGATCACGGTGAACTCATGAAACTTTTTTGAAGTCGTTATCAAAATTTATTCGAGCAGAGAAAAATATTGGAATAAAAATATTGATGAACAGTGCGCTGAGAGTTTCTTACACACTGTTTTTTGAAAGGGACAAACACCGAGGAGCTTCACAATTTTTGGAGATTTTCTTTTGTCACTTTAGTGCGCTCTACGTTTTTCCCATTAACGGACGTTATAAATGATACTGTCTGCTACTTAGTGTGCGTTATAAAGATAGATTGTTTTTGGCGTGTATCTGCTATCTACATAGCGGACAAGAATATTTTGACAAATTCGTCGAACGCGCGAGAAAATGAGTATGGTGGTAAAAGAAAATCTACAATTTCTTTTGCAACTAAATATTGGGCCTTCTGTTGCTTTAAGACATATTTTTTTGTGTGGACTTTTAATAATACCAACAATACCCCTGATTTTTTTAGTAACAAAAATTTTTTATTAACAAACTCACCATAATATAAGATTTTTTTTTACATATGTTAGACACAGGCAGGTGCGGAACGCACTTGCTTGGCCCGCTAGTTAAAAAATAAATTAGTTTGTATATTAACGGTGATTTAGTATTCTTATAAAAAAAAGGTGATTTAGTATTTTCTTTTTTAAATGATATGATATACAATTTTTTGGTGTAAATTTATTAAGTTGGATTAATTATTTACTTTTCATTTATTAAATTACAAAAATAAATAGTTTATTGTAAATAAATAAATTTTTATGTTAATTTATAAGTTCTCACTAACGATTATAATGAAGATCGAACTTAGGACCTCATGCATACTACCCAAATCCCTCACCACTAGATCAAACATAGTGGCTTAAAAAAATTGTATTTTTATAAGCTATTTTTTATAGCTTATGCCTTATTATTATATTATTAGTAGTAGTTGGTTCTTATTGTTATTAAAACTTATAAGGTCAAATTAGTAAACTTGATAGTAAAATTGTTTATGTTTCTATTTTACTATTTTTATGCATATTCATCTTATTTTTTCTATATTATTTATTACTAAACTTCCCATAATCTTGTTTTGTTCCTATTTTTATACATAAATTCATAGTTTTATTTTGTTCATATCTTAATAGAGTAAAATTACAATGAAAAATATAAAATTTGAAATATTATTAAAACATGTAAGGAAAATTAGTACTAGCAGAAAAAAAAGTATGGAAAATTAGTAAATTTGTAGTAATTAATTTTATTATATTAAATTAGAAGATTAGATCAGAAGTAGATGAGATTGGCTTAAGTACCATGATTCTACATTTTTATTCTTAAGGAGTAGTATAAATTAAAGATTTGACCGAAAAAAAAAAAAACAAAAAGTAGCAAGATCCATTAATCCAATTTTTTTTATTTTTTTCTAAATCATGAACCCAAATATTTACTTTTTTTTTTTGACACACCAAAAAGCTTGTGCTGCAAGTATTAAGTTGGAAGAGATTCTTAATTTTTTTAATACACGTAAATTATGCACGTGACTTTCTATAACCCTTATATATATTTCGCTTTTCAATCCTTATTGTTCCATTACAACTTATTTTTTATGTTATTTTTGTTTACTCCACTCAAATTTTTTGATTTCGTGTAATTGATGGCTAAGTTTATGGGTTTCAGGAATGTCTGTTCAGACTGACAATCCTCTTGAAGAAGAACACGCTCCTCTCCATAAGCGTTGCAAGGTTTCCTCATATCTTTGTAAAGTCTAAACAGTTTGTTATTTCTTTGTATTCTTGTATTAGGGCTTTGCCACTTGTTAACTTTTTTATTTATTTATTTCACTTTTAGAGAATTTTAGAATTACAAATTGCCTTGAGAGTTGATTTTAACCTTTTGTTAGAATTTGGATTATTATTTTTTAAAATATACAATTGAGTTTTAGACTTAAAACAAAATTACCGTGGTACCGTGATTCATCAAATTTGATTCTACTTTTAGAGGATGCAAAATTGATTTTAGAGATGTAGACATAATTTTAACCGTCGTTCTTTTAGTATAATTAATTTTGTTTTGAAAGTTGAATTTTATCTTAAGCTAGAATTTGATCGGGAGGGTCTCGAACCACTCAATGCCAGAACTGACCCCAAATTAAACTTATGGTGAAAGAAAAAAAAATTGGATTTTATTATTGTTACGATTGAGTTCTAGACTTCATCATAATTGACCGTGTTACCGTGATTTTGTCAGTCAAAATAACCATGAACATATATTATTAATACTGTTTACTTTTGTTTTGTGACATTTTGTTCTCACTGTTCATGGTTTTTTGTGTTGCATAGATATGGAGTGTTTGCGAAGATGCAGTCAAGAGCATTGCCGTTTGGGTTTAAAGCCTTTCGTTGTCAGAATTGGTACAAATGTATTTTTCTCAAGGTAACATGGTTATTGCAAATAAAAAAGATGATAGTTTAAACTCTGGATCGAGATCCAAAAAAGAGAGTCGGGCTCCTACCGTAAAATTGACGGCTTCAAATTTGTCAGCTATGTTGTATGCTTTTAAAAAATCGATTCATGGGAGGTACATTCTAGATTCTACAGCAATTTGTGTTTGTTTCAATTAATTTAACATGAGGTTGTCGTTATTACAATATTAATCAAAATATGAGGGTGATTTAGTGGCAAAGAGTTTTTTTGCCAAAGAGAAGCTTTTTGGGAAATTCTTGATGGTGAACTAAGAGTAAAAATAGAAATTATATGGTCAGATATAACGACACTTAAAGCAAATTGTTCTGAAGATGGACTTAGCTGATTGACTTTAGTCGTAATTTATTCCCTTTTCCCCTTCCTATATGTTAGCTAATGTTGAAAAACTATTCTACTAGCTAACATAGAGAAGTAAAAAAAAGGGCAATAAATTACAACTAAAGTCAATGAGCTATGTTCATGTTCAGGACAATTTGCTTTAAGTGCCATGATATCTGACCATTTAAATTCTATTTTACTCTTAATTTACTATCAAGAACTTCTCAAACAAGCTTCTCTTTGGCAAAGTAACACTTTGCCACTAAATCACCCTCATATTTTGATTTATACTGCAATAAAGACAATGTCAAAATGAGGTTGTCTTTATTGCAGTATTAATCAAAATATGAGGGTGATTTAGTGGCAAAGTGTTTCTTTGCCAAAGAGAAGCTTTTTGGGAAATTGTTGATGGTGAACTAAGAGTAAAATAGAAATTATATGGCCAGATATCACGACACTTAAAACAAATTGTTTTTAAGATAGACTTAGCTGATTGAATTTAGTCGTAATTAATTCCCTTTTCCCCCTTCCTATATGTTAGCTAATGTTGAAAAACAATTCTACTAGCTAACATAGAGAAGAAAAAAAAAGGGCAATAAATTAAAACTAAAGTCAATGAGCTATGTTCATCTTCAGGACAATTTGCTTTAAGTGCTGTGATATCTGACCATTTAAATTCTATTTTACTCTTAGTTTACCATCAAGAACTTCCCAAACAAGCTTCTCTTTGGCAAAGTAACACTTTGCCACTAAATCACCCTCATATTTTGATTTATACTGCAATAAAGACAATGTCAAAATGAGGTTGTCTTTATTGCAGTATTAATCAAAATATGAGGGTGATTTAGTGGAAAAGTGTTTCTTTGCTAAAGAGAAGCTTTTTGGGAAATTCTTGATGGTGAACTAAGAGTAAAATAGAAATTAAATGGTCAGATATAACGACACTTAAAGCAAATTGTTCTGAAGATGGACTTAGCTGATTGACTTTAGTCGTAATTTATTCCCTTTTCCCCCTTCCTATAGGTTAGTTAATGTTGAAAAAGTATTCTACTAGCTAACACAGAGAAGAAAAAAAAAGGTCAATAAATTACAACTAAAGTCAATGAGCTATGTTCATCTTCAGGATAATTTGCTTTAAGTGCCGTGATATCTGACCATTTAAATTCTATTTTACTCTTAGTTTACCATCAAGAACTTCCAAACAAGCTTCTCATTGGCAAAGTAACATTTTGCCACAAAATCACCTTCATATTTTGATTTATACTGCAATAAAGACAATGTCAAAATGAGGTTGTCTTTATTTCAGTATTAATCAAAATATGAGGGTGATTTAGTGGGAAAGTGTTTCTTTGCCAAATAGAAGCTTTTTGGGAAATTCTTGATGGTGAACTAAGAGTAAAATAGAAATTAAATGGTCAGATATCACGACACTTAAAGCAAATTGTTCTCAAGATGGATTTAGCTGATTGACTTTAGTCGTAATTTATTCCCTTTTCCCCCTTCCTATATGTTAGCTAATGTTGAAAAACTATTCTACTAGCTAACATAGAGAAGAAAAAAAAAGGTCAATAAATTACAACTAAAGTCAATGAGCTATGTTCATCTTCAGGACAATTTTCTTTAAGTGCCGTGATATCTAACCATTTAAATTCTATTTTCTCTTAATTTACCATCAAGAACTACCCAAACAAGCTTCTCTTTGGCAAAGTAACACTTTGCCACTAAATCACCCTCATATTTTGATTTATACTGCAATAAAGACAATGTCAAAATGAAGTTGTCTTTATTGCAGTATTAATCAAAATATGAGGGTGATTTAGTGGCAAAGTGTTTCTTTGCCATAGAGAAGCTTTTTGGGAAATTCTTGATGGTGAACTAAGAGTAAAATAGAAATTATATGGTCAGATATCACGACACTTAAAACAAATTGTTCTGAAGATGGACTTAACTGATTGAATTTAGTCGTAATTAATTTCCATTTCCCCCTTCCTATATGTTAGCTAATGTTGAAAAACTATTCTACTAGCTAACATAGAGAAGAAAAAAAAAATGGCAATAAATTACAACTAAACTCAATGAGCTATGTTCATCTTTCAGGACAATTTGCTTTAAGTGTCGTGATATCTGACCACTTAAATTCTATTTTACTCTTAATTTACCATCAAGAACTTCCCAAACAAGCTTCTCTTTGGCAAAGTAACACTTTGCCACTAAATCACCATCATATTTTGATTTATACTGCAATAAAGACAATGTCAAAATGAGGTTGTCTTTATTGCAGTATTAATCAAAATATGAGGTTGATTTAGTGGCAAAGTGTTTCTTTGCCAAAGAGAAGCTTTTTGTGAAATTCTTGATGGTGAACTAAGAGTAAAATAGAAATTAAATGGTCAGATATAACGACACTTAAAGCAAATTGTTCTGAAGATGGACTTACCTGATTGACTTTAGTCGTAATTTATTCCCTTTTCCCCCTTCCTATAGGTTAGCTAATGTTGAAAAAGTATTCTACTAGCTAACATAGAGAAGAAAAAAAAAGGTCAATAAATTACAACTAAAGTCAATGAGCTATGTTCATCTTCAGGACAATTTGCTTTAAGTGCCGTGATATCTAACCATTTAAATTCTATTTTACTCTTAATTTACCATCAAGAACTTCCCAAACAAGCTTCTCTTTGGCAAAGTAACACTTTGCCACTAAATCACCATCATATTTTGATTTATACTGCAATAAAGACAATGTCAAAATGAGGTTGTCTTTATTGCAGTATTAATCAAAATATGAGGTTGATTTAGTGGCAAAGTGTTTCTTTGCCAAAGAGAAGCTTGTTGTGAAATTCTTGATGGTGAACTAAGAGTAAAATAGAAATTAAATGGTCAGATATAACGACACTTAAAGCAAATTGTTCTGAAGATGGACTTAGCTGATTGACTTTAGTCGTAATTTATTCCCTTTTCCCCCTTCCTATAGGTTAGTTAATGTTGAAAAAGTATTCTACTAGCTAACATAGAGAAGAAAAAAAAAGGTCAATAAATTACAACTAAAGTCAATGAGCTATGTTCATCTTCAGGACAATTTGCTTTAAGTGCCGTGATATCTAAACATTTAAATTCTATTTTACTCTTAATTTACCATCAAGAACTTCCCAAACAAGCTTCTCTTTGGCAAAGTAACACTTTGCCACTAAATCACGATCATATTTTGATTTATACTGCAATAAAGACAATGTCAAAATGAGGTTGTCTTTATTGCAGTATTAATCAAAATTTGAGGTTGATTTAGTGGCAAAGTGTTTCTTTGCCAAAGAGAAGCTTTTTGTGAAATTCTTGATGGTGAACTAAGAGTAAAATAGAAATTAAATGGTCAGATATAACGACACTTAAAGCAAATTGTTCTGAAGATGGACTTAGCTGATTGACTTTAGTCGTAATTTATTCCCTTTCCCCCCTTCCTATAGGTTAGTTAATGTTGAAAAAGTATTCTACTAGCTAACATAGAGAAGAAAAAAAAAGGTCAATAAATTACAACTAAAGTCAATGAGCTATGTTCATCTTCAGGACAATTTGCTTTAAGTGCCGTGATATCTAACCATTTAAATTCTATTTTACTCTTAATTTACCATCAAGAACTTCCCAATCAAGCTTCTCTTTGGCAAAGTAACAATTTGCCACTAAATCACCATCATATTTTGATTTATACTGCAATAAAGACAATGTCAAAATGAGGTTGTCTTTATTGCAATATTAATCAAAATATGAGGTTGATTTAGTGGCAAAGTGTTTCTTTGCCAAAGAGAAGCTTTTTGTGAAATTCTTGATGGTGAACTAAGAGTAAAATAGAAATTAAATGGTCAGATATAACGACACTTAAAGCAAATTGTTCTGAAGATGGACTTAGCTGATTGACTTTAGTCGTAATTTATTCCCTTTTCCCCCTTCCTATATGTTAGCTAATGTTGAAAAACTATTCTAGTAGCTAACATAGAGAAGAAAAAAAATGGGCAATAAATTACAAGTAAAGTCAATGAGCTATGTTTATCTTCAGGACAATTTACTTTAAGTGCCGTGATATCTGACCATTTAAATTCTATTTTACTCTTAGTTTACCATCAAGAATTTCCCAAACAAGCTTCTCTTTGGCAAAGTAACGCTTTGCCACTAAATCACCCTCATATTTTGATTTATAATGCAATAAAGTCAATGTCAAAATGAGGTTGTCTTTATTGCAGTATTAATCAAAATATGAGGGTGATTTAGTGGCAAAGTGTTTCTTTGCCAAAGAGAAGTTTTTTGGGAAATTCTTGATGGTGAACTAAGAGTAAAATAGAAATTAAATGGTCAGATATCACGACACTTAAAGCAAATTGTTTTGAAGATGGATTTAGCTGATTGACTTTAGTCGTAATTTATTCCCTTTTCCCCCTTCCTATATGTTTGCTAATGTTGAAAAACTATTCTACTAGCTAACATAGAGAAGAAAAAAAAAGGGCAATAAATTACAACTAAAGTCAACGAGCTATGTTTATCTTCAGGACAATTTACTTTAAGTGCCGTGATATCTGACCATTTAAATTCTATTTTACTCTTAGTTTACCATCAAGAATTTCCCAAACAAGCTTCTCTTTGGCAAAGTAACGCTTTGCCACTAAATCACCCTCATATTTTGATTTATACTGCAATAAAGTCAATGTCTACATGAGATAAAATAATTGAAACAATATAAATTTCTCATAACACAAACTGCGTGTAGAATCTTGAATGTACTTCCCATGAACCGATTTTTAAAAGCATAGCTAGGAAATTCGTAGCCTTGAACTTTATGGCTGGAGCCCAACTCTCTTTTTCGATTTCGATCCAGAGTTTAAACTATCATATTTTATTTATATGCAAAAACCATATATTCCCTTGAAAAAAATACTTTGAAGATTGCTTTTTTGGCCCCTATAGTTTCCTCTAAGGCCCCCCAATGTGACCATTTTGACCCTTTAAATGCGTTTGGATTCTAGAATCCGAAACTAGTTTAAACAAGAAATTGACTGGCTATGGCTGGCTTGTACGTGATGTTTTGCCCAGGAAAACATGGGTTTGGAATGTACAATCCGAAATTCCTTGTTTTTATTGTGTTTGGATTCTAGAATCCGAAACCAGTTTAAACAAGAAATTGGCTGGCTATGGCTGGCTTGTACGTGATGTTTTGCCCAGGAAAACATGGGTTTGGATTGTACAATCCGAAATGCCTTGCTTTTTTAATTTTTGCATTGTTTCGGATTGTACCAACCGGAAACGCTGACATTCGGTTTGTAGGATCCGAATACAACCTATATAGCCTATGTGACAGAAGTTGTACTTTCATAACCACTTGGACACTAGGGCGATTTTTTGGCGTATCTGAGGCTTGAAAACAACGTTTATTCACTCAAAGAGGATCGCAATGCTCAATCGGAGTCATACAAGAGGTAATATGCGCTTTAAACCGTTAATTTTTTCAATTTTCATGGTTTTATGATCACTGTCGCCTTTGGATCACACAACCTGAAACCATTTCGGATCCTACATGCCAAACCGTGCAGTTTTTTAAAATTTTGTAATTTGTTGTTATAGGTAGGGTTTGGGATGGCCAAACCTCCGTTTGAAATGAAACCGAACATCGATGAACCCGACATTGCACAACCTAATGTAGTTGAACCCGTCATAAGTTGTAATTTTCTTATAGGTTCGCTTGTATTGTTTTTAAGTTTGAAGTTGTAATTTACGTTTTAGAGTTTGAAGTTGTAATTTATTTGATTATGTTTGAAGTTATCGTATGTAAGGACAATAGATATTTTTAACTCTTAATTTAGTGCAAAAGAGCAAATTCCGAACCTGCATAATGTTGACTTTAACTTGTAAATATTTCCTGCAGAAAACATGATTTTGGACTCTACAATCCAAACTTGTAATTTGCTTGTCCATTTCGGTTCGCAGGATCCAAACCTGTAATTTTCGTGACCATTTCGGTTCGCAAGATCCAAACCTAATTTGTTTCGGATGGTAGGATCCAAACCAACATCCACACACAATTTTTCCTTGCAAAAACCATGTTCCCATCTATATTTGGCTTGTTTCGGATCCCACGATCCACATCTAATGTATTTCGGACTCTAGAATCCATATCATCCTGAACCCCCCAAATTCAAGGTTATTTTGAGATTTTTGGGAGGTTTAAGAGGAACACGAGGGCGAAAAAAGCAATCTTCAAATACTTTTGTACCAATTCTGACAATGAAAGGCCTTTCTTGAGACTTAAACCCAAAGGGCAAGGCTCATCAAGTATACTATTGCCTGCATCTTCGTAAGCTCTCCATTGCTATACAAAAAACCATGAACAGTGAGAACAAAGATATGTAACAAAACAAAAGTGAACATCATTAATAATATGTTCGGAACCACAGTTATTTTGACAAAATCACGATAACATGGTCATTATGGTGAAGTCTAGAACGTAATTGTATAAAAATAATAAAATCCAAATTTAAACTTAAGGTAAAACGGTTGCGTTTTATGCCTAAGGATACTGTTTTATGGAAGTGTTGCAATTGCTCTTAAAGACAACGTTTTTTGGGATGGTGCGTCCCGCTCGCACCGTAAAGTAGAGCAATTTGGGATTTATTTTTTTTAAAAGTGAGGCAATTTTGGGTTTTTTTTTTGTTACAGTAGTATTTTAAGAAAAAAATCCTTAAATGTCCTTTCCTACCCTTAGGTTTGCTTTAGATCAACATTATGTTACTTTTCTTTAAGAATTCTCCAATTATACTCACAAAATATTATTTTTTTGAAAAAGAATATCATTTTATTTTTTAAATGGAGTTTCTAATTAATACTACTATTATTACTAGTAATTAGACTTGGGTTGTTACACTCTACCCTTGAAAAAATTTCATCCTCGAAATTCAAAATCTACTCGCAAAACAAGAGCAAGTTATTCACATCTTCGTTTAAGTTCCTAACTTCTTTTTAGACTAAACTACAGAGTGGCTGGTTGTTCCACATCACCTAGATAGTCGATCACATTTTGTAGCGTCAGTCCTTCAACCTTACTTAATTGATACCTCTCACGAACAAATCTCCGTCTTTATGAATCCACTGGGTTAATCTTTTTAGTTGTTTTGTTCTTGGTGCAACATTGGGGTTATTCGCGCAAAACTTGTTATAACCAACATTGGGGCCTTTTAAAGGTTTTCCAATAAAACTGGGAAGCCAAATCAGCTGCAATTTTCAAGTCTGAACTGTCCTTTTGACATGATACTTTTAGAGTTCCGGCTTCGGTATAATATGAAACTGAGAAAGACTTTTCACAATTTTACAATTACCAGAACAATCTTTGGCTGCGGTGTCTTGAGTAAAGGTTGAACTTTCTGCAACTTACAAATATGGAGGGGAAGTTAAATACAGAAATCAATCTGTCATGAGCGGACTACACTTTGTATTGACCAAATTTTAAAGAAGTTAACCTTTTTAAAATTTTCATCTGAATTCTTAACCGGGGGTTCCAAGTCAAAAAAAGAAATGTGATATAAAAGTCCTAGTCGCTAACAATAAGAGAGGAAATATGAATATGAAGTGTAGTCCAAGTCCCCGACTAAAAAAAGCAAATTCACATATGGTACCGAGAAGACCATGCAATCATCCATATGTTGTTGTTCTACAATCATCAAAAAGCTTTATTAGGTTGTATTTTACATTCTTGATAGGTTTTTCTCTCCCCTATGTTCTACACAATCACTTCCTGTTACATATAACCTAGATTTTTTTCACATTTGGAAAATTAATTGCAAAAACGACACATACATTAATGAGCATATTAGAAGTAACTACAAGGTTATAGGCAAAGGAAAACCTACCCTATTCGTGAGGGAAACAAACACTGAAGAACCTTCATTGCAACTGGCTTGAAAGGTAAGAGTGCTAGCTCAGGATTCGCAATATCCTACAAAGAGTACATTCATTGGTTAATACAATTACAACTTCATTAAAAGGACGGAACTTGCAAGACCGTGCATGAATGAAGAGACTCTGATGAAGTATTGTTTTGAGGAATATATCACACCTCGAGGATAAGCAAAGATTTTGTATTGCCACACCAACGTCAAAGCAGATGAACAACGGGACCAATATGCAGACTCCAGCGGGGACAAAATACCATGCAGGGTTCTTGCCAATTCTTTTTACAAACAATACATAAGTGAGAAAAAATAACACTAAAAATGTCAAGCAAAACCATTTGTGATTTATGCATTCTGAGGTTATTAATGGAAACTCAAACTCTTAGTAAGGAAATACAAATTTGCTCAAACAATTAACATTGTTAGAGGAACACGTGATTTTGCATCTAGAAGGTGCGAAAGGAAACTAAATGTGATCAAATTATTTTCATTACCAACATATGTTTTTGACAATAGAGAAGAGAAAGGAAAAACAAGGTAAAAGTCTCACAAAAGTGAATGTGAACGAATAGTGAATCTTTTTCACTTTTAGGAGATTGACACGCGCAAACAACGATTCCCCAGCAAATAACTGCATGCAAGAATTAGACCAAATTCATAATTTGCAAATTTTAGCATGCAAGCGCAATGGACCAAATTCATAATTCGAAAGGTACGTTCTCTTTCTTGCCGCTGTTTACAAAGCCACTCTGGTATGATGTTAAGCAACCCTAGTAATTCTAGCCACTGAAGAAATTATATAAATTGGAACCTACAAATTGAAAAATGATGAATACTTCAAAGTCAGCAAACAGGAATCTCAGATTTTGCTACAAAAATCATTTTTCTTGTTATGTTTATTTGACTCTAGTACACTTTACAAACTTTTGAAGGAAGGGCTTTGTAAAGACAAGTATTTTACCCGCGTGTAAGAACAAGAAACTAAAAAAGATATTGGAATGTGGTTTGCAAGACAGTTGTGGTCAACAATTTCAAACAAGGCTAGCTAATTAACAGACCCACAAAACACATTCCTTATTTACAGCATAGTTTTCTTGATTTTGGTAATCATGCAGAACATATCAAAACAAGAAAGGATACCTCCATAGCTGAAGTTTCGTGTAACGTTGTCATTTCCTCCAAAAGCTGCAAAATAGTTCCCAGTCGATCAATAGGAATAAGAACAGCGCCGCCATCTTTGACACACTCTATAGCACATCAGCATATGAAAACCAGTTTTTCCTTTTCTTCAAAATTCTCATCAGAGTTAAGTCTGGATCCATCCAAATTTTGAAAACTGCAGTAATAGTTGACAAAAAAGTAAATATTAACAGACAAATATCTCAATTAATTCAAGCTTATCATGACAACTTGAATTGCTGAGAAGCAATAACTGTAAGTGTCTAGATACAAGTATTTATGTGAATAATATTTCAAAATCTCATACCTCAGGTCAGGGGTAATAACGTGCCAGAAGTTGGATCAGAGTTATTATCCCCATCCTCAATATCTTGTGCATCACTCAAGGATGAGAAATCTGAATAAATTAATGAACTAGAAAAGAAGCAGGAACTTGAAAGATAAGCAACATCCCCCCTTTGGACCATTTAGAATCCAATTACAACTGCCTATTTCTACACTAGATGCCAGAGCTGAATGCTTTTATAATCAATTTACCACTCTGGTATGTAGCAAAAACAGTTATAAATAGCAATGTAAGTTTGTGACAAAATGCAAATTTTCAGTAATTGTTTTAGTTCAGTTCAGCCCAGCACAAATTAAATCCCATAGACCAACTCGTTGCCAGCATATTGAACTCTGCGTGCACTGGAAAAACATATGGATGTTGTCTTCGATTCCTTCATCACAGCCTGCACAATTTACTGGGCACATCACACCGTGACTTGCAAGTCTTTCTTGAGTCGGTAGGCAATTTCGACCAATTCTCCATAACAGATTTTTTATTTTAGGAGGAATTTTAGCACACCAAATTCCAGTCTCCTTCAACTTCATGTCGTTGCGTTGTGCCTGCAAAATTCACACATGACACGGTTCCAATTGATACAACTCATTTTTGAGGCAGGCCTGGTTAACAGGTCCTGCCTTTACATCAGTAACAGAAAATAAATGATTGTTGTGCATAAGAGTGATATCTTCACTGTCCTTAGTCACTTTGGAGCTAAAGGCCTCCAGCATCCAAACATCACCGTTACTAGCTTCTGTGTCTTCCGTTCCTCCTTCCAGGCGCAGTGGGATAACTTCCAGCCCTGCGTTCTTGGAATTCTGACTCTGCTTGTCTTCACACTGAGAACCTGAGTTCATAGCTTCAGCAGACAAAGATGGTAATTGGTAGCTGTTTGTCATTCAGAAACTTCAGGTTGCGTAACTGACTTGGGACATAGCTGATTGGGCCTAGACTAGAGGATCAGGCATGAGTGGAGCTCGGACAAAATATCTTTTTCCATTCATGATAATCTCCTGAACTTCCCTCGCATTTTCTGTAAGTATGAGAGTATGAGACTATTGCTTTGCTTGTCAGGTCCAGTCATAACTGTAGTACCTGCTGGTTGCTGACTGTCCTTTTCTTTGAAGGTGATAGGCACCCATTGTTTCATTGATTCGTTGTTGTGGATGTTCCCCACCTTAGCATCTTCCATAAAGAAAGCCAACGCCTTTGATTTTGGATCGGACACAACTTTGACGCGTCCAAATAGAGAATGTCATTGTTTTTCCTTCCAGATGGACCATTCTGAGCATTAGCATAGCACCTGCATTTCGTCCTCCAATAGTGTCGTTTGGACCCCCTCGCAGCCACATGTATACAGAATTACCTCCTCCTAAATAACCACTTTCAGCTCTAATAAAATTGCCCCACATCTTCTCACTATTGTTAAAGCCAGGATCATGCTTTTTGTTACAAAAGCTTTCTGTGTGTCCCAAAATTCCACAAAAAAAAACAGAAGTTGGCCAGTTTTTCATATATTTAAACAAAACCTTTACCTCTGCACCTTGATCCAGTTCAAAACTCCACTCTTTTTATAGTGGTTCTTAAGTGTTGACAGCTACTCTTAATCTCATATACTTTCTCCATGGACCGTAGTTGTTGCTATCTTCGTACGTGATTGAACCACCAATATGACTACCTATCAACACACCGATCTGCTCGTTCATGAATCCGAAAGGGAGTTGGTGTACCTGCACCCATATATCAGCTGTGTCCAATGGCACTGTAGTGCCAAAGGATAACTTCCTCAACACCAGCATGTAGTTATCAAACAACCACACGGACCTCCATGGAAGACTCTTTCCATGTCCCAGTAATGGTAAAACTGAAACATGAAGCGGTTTTCGTCAATAGCAGAGATCGTTACTTGTTGACTTGGTTTCCACAATGTTGCTAATCTGTTCTTCAGTGGACCTTCAAGTAATGGTAAAACTTGATAGACTGATTTACTACATTTAAGAGGACAGATATTTAAGATAGCCATACCTTAGTTTCTCCCCATTAAATGGTGTATCCTGCTGACTTGGAATGGAAGTGTTTGACTCTATAATCCCTTCACTTAACACTTGGATTAATGGCCAAATCAATCTCCATAAAGCCAAGGAATTCCACTCACCAGGAATTTGATAATTCAGCATACACAATCAGATATTTGATATAGCATCCACAAAAATGAAGATTTAAATTGGAATAAAAATCCAGATCTCTTAATAATTAGATAGTTCCAGCTTGCATAACCCAACCAACCCAATACCAGATACCAGAATAAAATTGGGGAAATGTTCATAATCTCTCAAGGCAGCTGACTGAATCAATAAATTAATTGGGGAGAAGATATTTATAACAAGTCCCACATCGGTCAATTCTGATTGATGGGAGATATATTTTGTTTATATATATAATAAGCGCAGCGGTAATAAATAAACATTATAACATTACCTTTGCCGTCAACCACCGCACGCAATGTCCCGGCGGCTCCGGATCCGCTTGCGGATCGACATAATAAGTTGTCTGCCGGATATCCAATTCTTGAAAAAATTCTCTCATATCTTCCGACAAAAGATGCATTTGCTACTACCATCTTTTCAAAAAGGTGGAAACCACTGTGGCGATCACAGCTCATTCTCCGCTTAGACGACAAAACTTTTCCAGATGCTTTAGCGTTTCGGCAAATAATATTATGTATCTGTTACTCATGCAGCGGGGGCCCTTTGGTTTAGATACCACGTTTCACAATTTAATCCATCGGGAGCTTATATTCGACTTCAACTATCGATATCGATTCCGCTCGCAGCACAAGTGTAGGTGGCTGACAAAAATTCTTAAAAATTTCCCCAAGCTACAAACTCTTATCATTGATGAGATTAATAAGGTTAGGCATTGCCCTTTTTTTTTCTATTTTTTTTTTCCAAGTTCTTTTACTTCTATATTTTTCAAAAAAAATTCAATTGTGTATCATTTTCAGGTTGATAGAGTTCACAATTACTGTGAAGGAAAATGGGAAGACCCAACAATCATTCCAGAATGCCTTTTATCCCATCTTACAACATGTTCACTTAGAAATTACAGCCACTTAAGCTGCGAGCTTCAATTTGCAAAATATATAATGAAAAACTCAAGAGTACTAAGCAACATGACAATTCAGTGTGCCAAATTCCTAGAGACAAATATAAAGCTCCAAATGTCAAGGGAATTATCTTTGTACCCAAGGATTTCAGGCGCATGTAAAATTTTATGTATTTGAATGATAATAGCAAGTTAGCAACCTGAAGTTTGTCACAAACTTTGTAATAACTCCAATAACTTTTATTTAAAAATTACTATTTCTCAATGTTGAGATTGTTTGTCTGTGTACAATAACTTTGTAATAACTCCAATAACTCTTTTATATGCAAAATCATGTTATAATTTACATGCAATGAAGTGTGGTTTTGGGTGTATAGGATGTGTTGAAGAAGCTGCATATTAACATATTAATTCGTTATCTATGTAAAATTTGTTATTTAAAAATGCTAATATAAAAAATATGCTAGTTCCAACCTAAAACCAAACTCCCAAGTAACATAATTAGAGATGTCTCAGAAACTAAGATGAAGAAGATACAAAAACTGCATAAACCGGCCACAAGAATAAGTTAGAGGAACAAATAGATCATCAATATTTGAAGTTAATCACAATGTGCTAAACTGTTAAAATAACTTGATATGATTCTAGAAAAAGGGAAACAAGAAATTAAAATCCTTTACATTGAAGGAGAAGCTAAATTAAATCAGCCGGCTAATCTATGCATGGTCATTGGGGTCAATGTTAATGTCATCACTCTCTTGTTTCTTTACATCACTCTCTTGCACAAAAAGACAAGTCCTGCAGAATTTCCACTGTTTTTCATCTATAAATAGTTAGAAAGTTGAAACTTAAGATATATAGAAACCAAGTTGAGAACAAACAAGATGAAGACGGTTTCTCTTTATGCTTGTTTATTACTCAACTTGAGTGTTTTGATTATTTTTCCTTATAGCAAAGCTAATCAAGCTGACAAACTTGATGAGTTGATTCTGTCTAGAAGCTCACAAAATCCTCCTAATCCTAAGACTTTTACTTGGGAAGAGGAAGATACATTGAATACACAATCATCTTCTGCTTATGTTATACCTCAATTGGGAGAACAGAAAGCTGATAGGATTGTCACATTGCCTGGTCAGCCTTATGGAGTGAATTTTGAACACTACTCTGGCTATGTCACTGTTGATGCTGAGGCTGGAAGAGAACTTTTCTATTATTTTGTGGAATCTCCATATAACCCTTCAACTAAACCTTTAATACTGTGGCTCAATGGAGGTAAATATAGCCTCACATATCCTTTAGTATCATTTTCTCAAATTATTATCGGTGTCAACATGTCAGTGTCTTTGTCATGTCTGGTATTCATGTCTATATCTGTACTTCATAACCGTGTCTAATGTCATAACATATTTTCACTTTTCATAGTAATGGGGGTGAAACATGATAGTATAGTTATCCTAAGAAACACTATTACTTGATAGTGAAACTTGGTTATCATGATGAAGTGATTCTAGCCATGGTTGTTAAACTCTCGAGTTAACTCTTACGAGTTTACATTTGCGAGTTATTAAAACAAGTTAACTCACATGTATATTCTCTATTTAGTAAATTCTTACAAGTTGAAGAAATCTCTTAACAAAATCAGTAAAATTCTCAATTTTAGTTGCGAGTTAACGAGATCAGTCTACATGAGTTCAAAAAGTTTACTCCCGAGTTTTACAAGTTTGATTCTTACAACATAATGTTTGAAACTCACAGGACCTGGTTGTTCCTCACTTGGATATGGAGCCTTTGAGGAGCTAGGACCTTTTAGAGTAAACTCTGATGGCAAAACACTATACCGTAACAAATATGCTTGGAATGAAGGTGAGACAATCCTCATTATCAATATAATTAAGTTCTCTTTTTTTTTATGCATTTCTGTGACATGAGCATCTTACCAATTTATCATTATGAAATATGCAGTTGCAAATATACTCTTCTTGGAATCTCCAGCAGGAGTAGGTTTTTCCCACTCAAACACAACTTCTGATTATGACAAGTCAGGAGATAAGAGAACTGCCCAAGATGCTTATGTCTTCCTAATCAACTGGCTGGAGAGATTTCCACAGTACAAAACAAGAGATTTTTATATAACTGGAGAGAGTTATGCTGGTCATTATGTTCCTCAACTTGCATCCACTATTCTTCAAAACAACATACACTATAAACAAACCATCATTAACCTCAAAGGCATTTCTGTATGTTGTTCCAATTCATAGTTCAAACACTAATAATGCAAATGATGATATCTTATATTATCATATATATATATATATATATATATATATATATATATATAACTCAATTTCATTTTGAAAAATTTCAGATAGGGAACGCTTGGATTGATGATGCCACAAGTTTGAAGGGGGTATTTGATTACTTATGGACTCATGCTTTGAGCTCAGATCAAACTCATGAGTTGATTGAGAAATACTGTGATTTCACTTCTGAAAATGCTTCAGCAATATGTATCAAAGCAACCAGAAAGGCCATAATTGAAAAAGGAGACATAGACTTCTATAACATCTATGCTCCATTGTGTCATGAGTCTTCCCTCAAAAATAGTTCAACTGGTTATGGTTATGTAACGAAAGATTTTGACCCTTGTTCTGATTTGTATGGTAATGCCTATCTAAATAGACCAGAGGTTCAAAAGGCTCTCCATGCAAAGCCTACAAATTGGAGCCATTGCAGGTAATAAATAATCTATAATCACTTTTAAGAAGTTGCAAAATAGTACTATTTGTTTTTATATCTCTATAACTGTTTTTTTTTTTCTATGATGCTAATCAAGAATGTGTTCTTGTTTATGCCAATTCACAGTGAAGTTATTCGTACCTGGAATGACAGTCCAGTTACCATCCTACCCACCATCAAGTATCTCATTGATAGTGGCATTAAATTATGGATATACAGGCAAGCTCAATTTCATTATAGTATTAAATTGTTAACAATGTTATCACAATTTGAATCCACAAGAACAATAATATTATAGTACATTCTTTTGAATAATATGAGAGGTCGCAATCTTTGTTTGATTGATTCCAACCCCTAAATTTAGACGATGCTTTCTTCTACAGTGGTGATACCGATGCAGTAGTTCCAGTCACATCTTCAAGATATTCGATCAACACCCTCAAGCTTCCTATTAACTCCGCATGGCGTCCATGGTATTCTGGAAACGAGGTACTGAAATTAGTCTATCTATATTTTGATGGTGGGACAAAATTGATTGACAATGTTTAATTTTAAAAGGTTAATTTGTTATTTTGTAAATTTGTGGGACAAAATTGATATGGCTTATTTATGGACGTTTCTTGTAGACCAAGTAATAGTGATATTTTTGAAACGTGACAAAATTGTAATAATGACAGGTTGGAGGGTATGTGGTGGGATACAAAGGATTGACATTTGTTACAGTAAGAGGAGCAGGACATCTTGTTCCAAGCTGGCAACCAGAACGAGCTTTGACTTTGATTTCATCATTCATCTATGGAGTTCTGCCACCTGTTTCACCATCAAATTAACGAGTTCTAATTTCTAAGTATGATCCATGTTTCAAATTTAATTTCTTGAAATGCACTTTGTGCGAAATCTACTTGCTAGATTGTAATAAAATATTTATATTCAGTTGATAAAAAAAATTATTTATATTCAACTTTCAATGTGTTGTAGTTGTAGCCATATAATTCAGTATGTGTGTTTCATGTCTTGCTTTTCGATGTAACATTTGTTATGAACCAAATTAGTTGAAATAAGATAGGAAACTTTAATTACAATTATACTCCCTCCGTCCCATTTTATAATACCTTCTTTGACTAAATGCACTGTTCATATGATGTGGGACGGTCATCTTTTATTTATTTTTTAATTGAAACGCATATATCGAAAGAAGGACACAGAGCCCATGCAACAGTTCGTAATATATGAGTTATTTTTGGTCCCTTGAGCTTCTCAAGTGCCCCTTTAGCTTCCAATTTTACATCCCTTGCAAGTTAGGTAGGTAGCAAGTGTGTAAAATAGTAAAAATTGATAAAAATAGTTTGCTATCTACACTGTGAATTGAGTTCGCATTTTAAGCCGTGAACCTGTCGGCACTAAAAAGAAAAGTCCTCCTGCAGTCAAACTGTGTTGCCATGTGACCAATTTTGATTTGCTACGTGTCTGGCAGTGACATAACATCCACCAATCACAAGCTTTGGTGAATTCTATAAATTGACACCCATTGTTATTTCATTTTTTATCCATTGTTAGTTTTTCATCGTCGGATACTCATAACGTTCCTATCGGTATTCTCTAATGATCATGACCGGGAACATTATGGTAATCGACGAGGGTTTTTGTGGCCAAATTGGAAATATTATGACTAATCGAAATGAGTGCCAGTCAAATGAGACTTTTCCATGCACAAATGAGACTATGCCATGCTACCAAATTGGAAGGTGGGAACAACTAGGTAGCAAGATGAAGGGCCGAAAACAGAAGACTGGCCTTCTAAGTGCAAACATGTAGGTGACAGAAGAATGTGATCATGTTCTTCTGCATTAAGGGGACAAACATTGACAAAAGGATCATGCCCCTTTTTTATCCCTCGGAGGACGATTTCATTCACAGTGTCCATTGTTAATTAAATTTGATGTAATTTTCATGTCTAATGTTTTATGTTTTGAGAAAGTTTACATTGTAATGAACAAGTTTTTAATGTAATTTTTCTGTACAATCTTTTAATAAAAATGTTTATATTCAATTTGCCTATAATTTCCCTTTCCTGTTTCTGTTTCTGCAAAACCTTTAATAGAAGGGTCACTAGTTAACATGTGAAATCCTGCAAAGTTCGCTAGTTACCCAACGAACACCTCTCATACCAGAAATATAAAGATTAAAGATGGACTTTAGAATAACATCAACAACACAGTACAATAAAATTTAAAAAATTGTGACTCACTAAGTAAAGAGCGAACTGAGTTCACTACCTATGTAGCGAGGGGGCGGGGTGTTATTTCCATCATTTAGCATCTGAGAAAATGTAAAAAGAAAAACTTGTAATATATAGGGATACGGAATTGATGAATAACTTTTAATTACACCCTGTTCAGAATAAGAGAGAGTCTTCTTAATCAATTCATGGGCTAATTTGTTATCATTGCATTTGGTGTGAGAAAAGATGGGAGTTTCTTTTGCCACCCTACGAATTTCTCGCACGCCCTAATTTTTACTCATCCGCTGTTTAAGTAGCGGGTGTTATAAAATGAGAAATTTGAGAAAAAAAACGCCGTCCTCTACTTAAGTAGCCGATAGTTTTTGAGAAAATGGTAGAGTGGCAAAAGAAACTGCCAGAAAGGATTAGGGAATCGAAAACTAAGCCCAAGGTCTCCAGCAATCTAATAGATAAGAGTGGGAATACCCTCAAAAAAACTTGTTCTCCAAACCTAGAATGAATCTAATGCAGGAACTCCTAAGCTTAAGTTCACTTCATCGAAACAAATCTTATGTAATAAGTTTCGAAATGATTTTTCTGTCATTCTTGTCCACTTGGGAAAAAAATAAAACCAACTTTTTATAATTCTGTGTTTGATCTCTACTGCCGTTTGATATAGTGCACAGTGATCTTTGAACTTCTCCTATTCTTAGTTACGGAGGACATTGTTATTATTATTTCTTAATGATTTGAAGTTAATCACAATGTGCTAAACTGTTAAATAACTTATGATTCTAGAAAAAGGGAAACAAGGAAAATCCATTACATTGGAAGGAGAGGCTAAATTAAATCAGCCGGCAAATCTATGCATGATCATTGGTCAATGTTAATGCCCATGTCATTGCTCTCTTGTTTCTTTATATGCATCCAAGCACAAAAAAACAAGTCCTGCAAGATTTGCCATTGTTTTTCATCTATAAATAGTTAGAAAGTTGAAACTTAAGATATATAGAAATCAAGTTGAGAACAAACAAGATGAAGACGGTTTCTCTCTATGCTTGTTTATTACTCAACTTGAGTCTTTTGGTTATTTTTCCTTATAGCAAAGCTAATCAAGCTGATAAACTTGATGAGTTGATTCTGTCTAGAAGCTCACAAAATCCTCCTAATCCTAAGACTTTTACTTGGGAAGAGGAAGATACATTGAATACACAATCATCTTCTGCTTATGTTATACCTCAATTGGGAGAACAGAAAGCTGATAGGATTGTCACATTGCCTGGTCAGCCTTATGGAGTGAATTTTGAACACTACTCTGGCTATGTCACTGTTGATGCTGAGGCTGGAAGAGAACTTTTCTATTACTTTGTTGAGTCTCCATATAACCCTTCAACTAAACCTTTAATATTGTGGCTCAATGGAGGTAAAAAATGCATCACAAACTTTTTATGTTATGTATCGATCTTTGTTTATTTACATTATGATCCTTGAAATTTTGTGAAAATTACGGATGAATATGGTTACCGTGTAGTTGCAAAGATCTGTAAAACCTCAATATTTAAGTCACAATTCCAATAGCTGTGAAGCACAGACACTCCTCAGATTAGGTGTGTCCCGATGTCGGACAAGTGTCAGTGTTGGACACCGACACGACACCAACATTTATAGTTACATTGAATTGTGTCATTTTCATAAATTATTATCAGTGTCAACTTGTCCGTGTCTGTGTCGTGTCTTTTGTTCGTGTATGTGTACGTACTTCATATTAGTATGCCAATTTACAACACCAAATATGATAAGAAGGATTGATATATAAATTATTACTTACACTTGATACATAACATATTTTCATTTTTCATAGCGATGGGGAGAAACATGTTAGTATAGTTTACCTAAGAAAAATTATTACTTAATAACTTTCCTCTTGATGAAGTGATTCTTCTTACAACACAATGTTTCAAATTTACAGGACCTGGTTGTTCCTCACTTGGATATGGCGCCTTTGAGGAGCTAGGACCTTTCAGAGTCAACTCAGATGGCAAAACACTATACCGAAACAAATATGCTTGGAATGAAGGTGAGACAATCATCAACATAATTAAATTGTTTATGTATGATGCATTAATTCTTAGACAATCATCAACACTATATCTTACCAATTTATATCATAATGAAATATGCAGTTGCAAATGTGCTATTCTTAGAATCTCCAGCAGGAGTAGGATTTTCCCATTCAAACACAACTTCTGATTATGACAAGTCAGGAGATAAGAGAACTGCCCAAGATGCTTATGTCTTCCTAATCAACTGGCTGGAGAGATTTCCACAGTACAAAACAAGAGATTTTTATATAACTGGAGAGAGTTATGCTGGTCATTATGTTCCTCAACTTGCATCCACTATTATTTACAACAATATACACTATAAACAAACACTTATTAACCTCAAAGGCATTTCTGTATGTTGTTCAAACTTCAAAGTTCAAGTTCAAACACTAAATGATCATGTCTTATATTATCATATAACTCGCATTTTCTTTTTAATAAATTTCAGATAGGGAATGCTTGGATTGATGATGCCACTAGTTTGAAGGGGTTATTTGATTACTTATGGACACATGCTTTGAACTCAGATCAAACTCATGAGTTAATTGAGAAGTACTGTGACTTTACTACAGAAAATACTTCAGCAATATGTAACAATGCAACGACAAAGGCCTTAATTGAGAAAGGACACATAGACTTCTATAACATCTATGCTCCACTGTGTCATGACTCTTCTCTCAAAAATAGTTCAACTGGTTATGTAACTAAAGATTTTGACCCTTGTTCTGATTTCTATGGTAATGCCTATCTAAATAGACCAGAGGTTCAAAAGGCTCTTCATGCAAAGCCTACAAATTGGAGCCATTGCAGGTAATAAATAACCTATAATCACTTTTAAGAAATTGCAAAACAGTACTATTTGTTTTGATACGTCTATAACTTTTTTGTCTATGCTAATCAAGAATGTGTTCTTTTTTATGACAATTCACAGTGAAGTTATTCGTACTTGGAATGACAGTCCAGTTACCATCTTACCCACCATCAAGTATCTCATTGATAGTGGCATTAAATTATGGATATACAGGCAAGCTCAATTTCATTACAGTATTAAATTGTTAACAATGTTATGACAATTTGAATCCAAAAGATCAATAATATAATGTAAGAGTGAATAATGAGAGGTCGCAATTTTTGTTTTTATCAATTCCAACTCCTAAATTTAGACATGTTTTCTCCTACAGTGGTGATACTGATGCAAGAGTTCCAGTCACATCTTCAAGATATTCAATCAACGCCCTCAAGCTTCCAATCAACTCTGCATGGCGTCCATGGTATTCTGGAAATGAGGTAGGACAAAAAAGATTGACATTCTTTAATTTAAAGACTAATTTGTTATTTCATAAATTTGAGAGAATAAATTGTGCGACCGTATTATGGACATTTCTTGTAGACCAAGCAATAGTGATATTTTTGAAACGTGACAAAATTGTTATAATGACAGGTTGGAGGGTATGTGGTAGGATACAAAGGATTGACATTTGTTACCGTAAGAGGAGCAGGACATCTTGTGCCAAGCTGGCAACCAGAAAGGGCTTTGACTTTGATCTCATCATTCATCTTTGGAGTTCTGCCACCTGTTTCACCATCAAATTAATGAGTTCTAATTTCTATGTATGATCCATGCATGTTTCAAATTTACTTTCTTGAAATGTACTTTGTGCAAAATCTACTTGTTAGATTGTAATAAAATATTTATTTTCAGCCTCAATTAATAGTTCTGTTATAATACATATCAACTGATTTTAATGTGATGTAGCATTTGTCTTGAACCAAATTAGTTGATAAGATAGGAAACTTGAAATACATTGATATTTGTATGCACTTTAATTTACTCGCATGTCCTACGCCTTTTCTATTTTACCCTTTCGCTATTTAAGTAGCGAACATTATAAAGGTAGGGAGTTCGGGAGTCTGGCCGCCTTGACTATTGGATTTAAAGTGCGACCACTATTCAGTGCTGACTGCAGAGGAAATTCCTCTTTCGGTCTTTCATGGTCTGATGCAGGCTCAGAAGGAAGCATAAACAAAGAGCTGCATCAGACTTCCCGCCCCTCTGCTCCTATCCAAGACTTGATCAATTCAGCAAAAGTCATTTTGAAAATATGATAGAGTAACATTTTTGTAATTATGTCGGTCCTAAGGCCGATACCAAGATTTCAAAAAAAAAACATTTTTGTAATTATGTTGAAGTTGAAAAACACTAAAGTCGGGTGTTAAACACAATTGGCTTGACCATTTTACAATTAAGATCAAAGTTTGAAATGTCGTTCCACTTATGAAGACAACTGATAAGTTTAGCCAGATTGAAAGATAATTTTAAAGTCGGTCTTATTTAAATCACCATTTTATTATTTAACTTGGAATTAATTACTACTGATTGATATGCCTTGTTGGAAAAAAAAACTAAGCCGGTGTTTGAAAATCGGGTTAGAAAGACTCTAAAATTCGACTTTAAATCTAGTTTTTGTCCAATATTCATTTGCAACATCAAATTTATGAGGCAAAACACAAGCCTTTCTCACCTACTACTATACCTCAAGTTCATATATCAACTCATCTCCTTTCTTCCTTGGTGTAACCAGAACAAGAACGATGTGAGAACATTCTGGGTAAATAGGAACTTGTGCAAAGATTTTATGAGCTGTCAATAAAAGCAAACAACGGCTATATTGTGCTATGTACCGGACGTACTTGATGACCAAGACACATAAGACAAGCTGCTTCTATAAATAGCATGCAAATTTCCTTTGAAGAGGAAGAGTTTTAAGCTACAAACATCCTACAATCATGTTCAAATCTCTCAAGTTCAACTTTTATCGCTCTTACTCTTATCTTTACTAGAATCTAAGACATGATATTAATTGAGTAGACAGAGGTAATTTATCTAAGCTTCTCAATTTGTCTTAAGTTTAGATCCAAACAAACCATATATATACTTGTAAATTGCTCAAGTCAATACTTACTGATTGAGTGTATTGTGACTAAGGCGCATCAAGCTCGGAGCTTGAAGGTTGTTGACTAAGGATCAATACTTGCTGATCAAGGAAGTGTAGGATATTTTATAAAGAATTTTGATAGTTTTTAAAGAATTTTCCAATCCACCCAAAACATCTTGTTGAATATGTGGCAATTGATTTTGATAGTTTTTAAAGAATTTTCCAGTCTATCTATATATCAATCCATAGTTCATCACCAAAATTTGAATTCTCAATTTTTTGCTCATGTTGTTTCTTTCTTCTGTTTTAATAATCAATAGATTCAACACCTACAATAATTATATGCATTTTCTAGAATCAATAGATTCAACGCCAATAAATAGATTTGGAATTTTTAATTCAAAAAGATTAATAACAAATGTTTAAGAATTTAATTTATATGCACCGTCAGTGCAAAGTTATTTTGCACATTCGTCCAATAATATAATGACACATCATGTATGGTAATTAAAAACACATGATGTGTCACATTCATTAAGTGATGTGGCAACGTGTCATTGGATGTATGTGTAAAAAACTTTTACACCGACGGTGCACAACAATTAAACTCAATGTTTAATACAATTTTAATAACAAATTTGTAGAATAAAAAAAAGTTTGGGAGTAAAGATTCTGTTTTTTAAAAAAGTTTGTTTTTTAAAAAAATAAAGTTTTTTTTTTTTTAATTCAAAAAGTTTTGAAAATAAATTTTTATTTTGGAAATAAATTTTATTTGGGAGTAAATCTTTATTTTGGGAGCAAAATAAGAAAATTTCTTTTTTTATTTTGGGAGCAAAAAAAAAGTTTGATTTTTTTTTATTTTTTAAAATTATTATATGATGTGGAATTTCAAAAATAAATATAAGTAATGTTTTCCACATGTAAAAGCCACATCAGCAGATTTGCACAGTCATATATCCTATTGTACACCTAGGGGGGTAAATGAGAGAATCTACTTTTTGCATGGGGTAAACAAAAAAAAAATTGAGCAAAGGGGTAAACAAAAATTTGCTTATTTTGCAAGGAGTTAAATGGTCATTTACTCTTTTTCTTCTGATTAATAATGAAAAGTCCTTTCCTTTTATTGCATTATGTCAACATTAACAGCTATATTGAACTAATTAAAACAAAGAGTTATAAACAAGTGCAATGTTCAATTATTTTTCCACAATAGAAAGTGTTCAGTTTGTTAAGGAAGTGGCTTGGTTAGGAGCTTAATTTGTTAATATCATTGGAGCTAACAGGTGTTGTTCTTATTATGGGTGCTTTTGGCTTATTCTCAAATTTCTGTATTTTGTTTGTTTTCTGGGTGGTATCTTAACTAAACTTATCTCATTTTTGAGACTTATACTGTAATTATGGCATACCTTATGCCACTTTTTATTAAATAAACTTTCCTCTTGGCTTCTCAAAAAAAATCATGCATAGCTAGATTGAAGATATTCCTACCCTTAAGTAATCCAATTACATATGCTCTCTCTGAAACTAGGATGAAGATACAGTACAACCACATAAACCACAACAATAAGTTAGAGGAGAAAATATATCATTAACTTTCAAATTAATCACAAAATGCTAAACTATGAAACAAGGACAGTCCATTACATTTAATTTAAGGACAAACTAAATTAAAATCAGCCGGCCAATACATATGCATGGTTATTTGGTCAATACTAATGTTACCATTCTCTTGTTTCTTTAATATGTCTCCAACCAAAACAAAACAAGTACCGAAAAATTTATACTGTTTTTTCATCTATAAATAGTTTAGAAACTTATATGGATATATAGAAACCAAGTTAAGAACATAATGAAAAAGGTTTCTCTTTATGTTTGTTTATTACTCAACTTGAGTCTTTTTGTTATTTTGCCTTATAGCAAAGCTAGTCAAACTGATAAACTTGATGAATTGATTCTGCCTAGAAGCTCACAAAATCCTCCTAAGACTTTTACTTGGGAAGAAGAAGATACATTGAATACACAATCATCATCATCATCATCATCTTCTTCTTCTTTTTCTTCTTCTTCTTATGTTTCAGCACCTCAAGAGGGGCTAAGGCAAGCTGACAAGATTGTCACATTGCCTGGTCAACCCTATGGAGTGAATTTTGACCAATACTCTGGCTATGTCACTGTTGATGCTGAGGCTGGAAGAGAACTTTTCTATTATTTTGTTGAGTCTCCATATAACCCTTCTACTAAACCTTTACTATTATGGCTAAATGGAGGTAAAAATAGCCTTGCACTAACTTTTGTTCTTGTGTGTTTTTCAACTTTTTATGTTCTTTTATGTATCTTTTTCTATTTACATTATGATCCATGAAATTGTAAAAATTATGTGAGTACAGTTAATATGAAGTTGCAGAGAGCTCTAAAATATTAATATTGCCACCATAATTGCAGTAGAAAGACAGTTTACAACACCCCACAAGATAAGAAAATTAGATAGATATTATTAGTTAATATTTGATTGATGGCACACATAACTTCATTTTCATAGTAGTGACATAATAGTAAAATCGGTGAAATTTTGATTTTACTAACAAGTTGAAGAGTCGAGTCTACAGAAGCTCAACAAATTTACCTAGACTCTTGAGTTTGCGACTTAATGTGTGATCCTCACAGGACCTGGTTGTTCCTCACTCGGGTATGGAGCCTTTGAAGAGCTAGGACCCTTCAGAATCAACTCTGATGGCAAAACACTATACCGTAACAAATATGCTTGGAATGAAGGTAAGACAATCATCAATATAATTAAGTTCTTTCTTTTCTTTTTTTTTGCATTTATGAGACATGAATATCTTATCATTATAAAATATGCAGCGGCAAATGTACTCTTCTTGGAGTCTCCAGCAGGAGTAGGATTTTCCTACTCAAACACAACATCTGACTATTACAAGGCAGGAGATAAGGCAACTGCCAAGGATTCCTATGTCTTCCTGATAAACTGGCTGGAGAGATTTCCGGAGTACAAAACAAGAGATTTTTACATAGCTGGGGAGAGTTATGCTGGTCACTATGTTCCGCAGCTTGCATCCACTATTCTTCAAAACAATATACATTATAAACATACCATTATTAACCTCAGAGGAATTTCTGTATGTTGTTCAAACTCAAGCACTAACTAATAATGCAAATGTTTAAATATAGTTTAGGTGCCTGCAAATATACCATTTTTTTAATCCCTAATTTTATTTGTCTTAACTCTTAATTCCTTGAAAATATACTATTTTTCGCTTTTAGTCCTCCATTGTTTTATTTTAGTTCCTGAAATATTTGTTTATATTGAAATCGATCTCTGTAATTGCCGAACTTTTGATTTTAGTCCCTCTAATATAAGCAACATAAGGACTAATGAGTATTACAGTGATCAATTTCGGTATATGCAGGACTAAAACAAAACAAGTAGGACCAAAAACAAATATGTTGTATATTTACAAGAATTTAAAAAAAAATGAAAAAATATATTTAAGGCTACCAAAACATACTTAAACCAAATTCAAATAATGTCTATACGATCATATATACAACTCACAATCTCATATATCAAACTTCATATAATCTTTAAAATGTTCAGATAGGGAATGCTTGGGTTGATGAGGCCAAAGGTTCAAAGGGGTTATATGATTACTTTTGGACTCATGCTTTGAATTCAGATCAAACTCATGAGTTAATTGAGAAGTACTGTGACTTCACTTCTGAAAATGTTTCAGCAATATGTAACAATGCAACAGATAGGGCCTTAATTGAGAAAGGAAACATAGACTTCTATAACATCTATGCTCCACAGTGTCATGACTCTTCTCTCAAAAATGGTTCAACTGGTTATGTAACTAACGATTTTGACCCTTGTTCTGATTACTATGGTATTGTTTATCTAAATAGACCAGAGATTCAAAAGGCTCTTCATGCAAAACCTACAAATTGGACTCATTGCAGGTAATATTCTATAATCACTTCTATGTAATTGCAAAATAGTACTATTTTTTTGACACCTCTATAACTGTTTTTTTCTATGCTAATCAAGAATGTGTTCTTTTTTATGCCATTTCGCAGTGATCTTATTCCTAGCTGGAATGACAGTCCACTTACCGTCCTTCCCACGATCAAGTATCTCATTGATAGTGGCATTAAATTATGGATATACAGGCAAGCTCAGTTTCCTTATAGCATAATAAATTGTTTACAATGCTATCGAAATTTGAATCCACGAGAACAATAATATAATATATCACGTAGATTCTTGTGAATAATGAGAGGTTGCAATTTTTGTTTTATCCTACAGTGGTGATACTGATGCAAGAGTTCCAGTTACAACTTCAAGCTCCCTATCAACTCTGCTTGGCGTCCGTGGTATTCAGGAAAAGAGGTACTAAATTGATTGACATTCATTAATTTAAGGAATTAATTTGTTATTTAGTAAATTTGAGAGACTAAATTGTTCGACCCTTACACTTTGGAGTACTGAAATGCTAATTTATTCAATATATGGTTAATTATTGACTTTTCTTGTAGACCAAGTAATAACATTTTTTTATATGTGACAAAATTGTAATAATGACAGATTGGAGGATATGTGGTGGGATACAAAGGATTGACATTTGTTACAGTAAGAGGAGCTGGACATCTTGTTCCAAGCTGGCAACCAGAAAGGGCTTTGACTTTGATCTCATCATTCCTCTATGGAAGCCTGCCTACTGTTTTGCCATCAAATTAAAGTGTGCAAACTTCTGAGCGTTATGTTTAGAAATGCGTTTTGTCAATGCAGCCGCGCGTTTCAAGGCGCTTTTTCATGGTGAAAACAAGAAGCTACTCTTTGTAGCTTCAGCATAAATTATGGAACCTCACGCCGCGTATCCAAACATATGATATGTATGATCCATGTTCCAAACATATGTATGCATGGGAAATCTACCTTTTAGATCGCAATAAAAAGTTATTTTCAAGTTTCAATTAATAAGTTTTGTTAAGAATATAGATAGTTAGTTAATCAATTAGAGTTAGTTGATATGTTACCAAGTTGGTTAAGAGGTTAGAAAGTTAGTTAGGGAGTTAGTTACTCCAAATAGTCCTATAAATAAGCTACTTCATTGTATATTTTACTCATTCTTTTATCAATCTATATTCATTCAATATGAATTTCTATGAGTATCTTCCTCATGAATACTCTTATGCACTCTATCTTGCCGACATCTATGATCTTTATCCCTTCGATTCCATGATTCATAACATGGTATCAGAGCGATACCCAAGGGATGAAGATTTCGATTCCGCTGCCGATTTCGATTCAGCCATTGAGGAAGATGAAGATCTTTCTTCTGCAGAAGTTCAAATCTGTTTTGGCAGTTTCGGTGATTCAGATCCTTCCACCTTTAATTCTGCTTCGATCACTTCAATCCAGCCAACAATTGATGGTTTCACCATCAAGATTGGGGAAATTGCATGTGTTCTCGTTGATTCAAGCTGCAACTTCGATTCTGCATTTTCTTCTTCAATCGAAAATGAGAAATTGAAGAATCTTGATCTGTTGAATCAAGATATTTTGAATCAAGAGGCGAAGGTAGAAGAAAAATTGCAGAAATTCAAGACACAAACATCGAATCATACGGTGTTATCTGAAATTCCTTTTTCTGCAATTGATCGTTTCGTCGACGTCTTCATCGAACAAGATTCGATTTCGTCAAGATTGGGATCAATCGAACACAGTCTTGCCGTCATTGTAGAGGTATCAAAATCTTGCAATTCAATCTTTTCTGTTTCTGCTGCAAATCACTTTGAGCGTCTCGATCTTTTTGGTATTCTCGATACTGTTTTTGATCCCGGCGGAACAAATTCGTTTCGATCCTCTCTGTTTATGTCGACTGTGTTTTCCATGACGTTTTATCTCCTTTTCCTTGCGATGATGTTATCACTCCACTATCATTCTCTCAAATCATCGCACTTTGTTTTTGATCCTGGTGGCAATCAATTAATCTCGGTTTTCTTTTATGAACTAATGATTTGAGGCGCTCAGAAGGTGTTTGATTTAAGTCCTTTGAAGTCAGTTCACTATTGCAATTTGGTGGAGTCTAGATGATGATTTCTTGAGCTAATATGTTTTATGTACTATGGATATTGAAAGCTTTATCAGTAATGGTTTGGAAAATACTTTTGGTTATCATGAAGCTTTGGTTACAAAGTGTTGAGAGTATCTAGTGGTGACTTGTTGTCTTGTTTGGAGCTAATTGTTCAAATTACTATGTCTCTGCATCATTATTCAAGTTTTGTTTGATAATTAGTTGCTCATGCCTTCAGTTGTATATCAATCAAATAGTTGTTGAAGATTGCAAATTCATACATGTTTTGATGAATTTTCTTACTGTCACCAAAATGGATACCAACTTATGATCAAGTGTGAAGCTTTGTGTGAGAGGAAGTGGAATAGTTTTTGCACATCATTGAAGTATCAAGGAGGTTCTGATACTACTAGCTGCACCAAAGTTCAATAGTTTCTTATTCAAGCTTGGTCTTCTTTACATAGCCTAAGCTTGAGGGAGGATGTTAAACTTGGTCTTGTTTACATATATGGTTTTAGATTACTTCATGGAGTTGCTTATGGTCACTCTTGGTTTGATAAGTGAGGCTCTAAGTTCTGTCATGGAAGCCTTGGTGGTTTTCATATGCTTAACATTTCCTATAATTGTTGAAGCTGCTACCTGAAACATATATCATATGGCCTTTCATATTCATGACTGTGAGCTAATTGTTAATGCTATGGTAAAAAGCTCAGAAACATCTTTTGGTTGGAGGACTATAATTGATGGTATTGTTGGTTCCATCTTTTTGGGTTGATCACATTTCTTTGCCTCACTGTAAGAGTCAAGTGAAGATAGTCATGTACAAGTATGGATCCTTCAAGAACAAGAGAATCGTGCTTTATGACACATTAGTTCAACAATGCAAAACGATTAGGAAATTGTTGATGTCATTGCTCATGAATTTGGACACAGGAAGCTCAACCATACTGTGTACATCTTCGTTGCTATGGTTTACATGAATGCATTACAAGCCAAAATTCAATGTTTTGTTTCTTTGTTTGGTTTTAGCTTTGTAATTCAAACTCAAATTGGTAAATTTCCCAATGTTGAGTTTGAGGGAGGCTGTTAAGAATATAGATAGTTAGTTAATCAATTAGAGTTAGTTGATATGTTACCAAGTTGGTTAAGAGGTTAGAAAGTTAGTTAGGGAGTTAGTTACTCCAAATAGTCCTATAAATAAGCTACTTCATTGTATATTTTACTCATTCTTTTATCAATCTATATTCATTCAATATGAATTTCTATGAGTATCTTCCTCATGAATACTCTTATGCACTCTATCTTGCCGACATCTATGATCTTTATCCCTTCGATTCCATGATTCATAACAAGTTTTGTTACATAACAACTGAATTTCGATGTTACATAACTTAAATTTGTGATAAACCAACTTAGTTGATAAGATAGGAAATTTGAAATACATTGATATTTCATATTTGTAACATTGTGGGACAGTGACTAATTGAACAGAAAGAAAAAAAAAAACAGATTAAGGCTCAATAGTGCCCATGTCCGAGAAATACCAAAGGATGGAAGTGAGACATCCAAAAAAAATAATCTTACATTTATTGTTCCTAATAACGCAACTAAATCCCGGTCATTTGAGGAGTTTGTAGCTCCGTCAACATTAATCTTAGAAATTCTGAAGGTGGAGAGGCTTCCAGAAATGATGTGAATACTGAATATGGCTCCTCAAGGAATGATAAAATTTTAACAATGTACACATATTAGCAATATCTAATTTAAGTTTTATGTATTGCAATTATAAAAAAAAAAAATGTATTGCATTATAGAAATTACATGTTTGTGTTTAATATATTTTAGCAATATTGTTACATGTTTGTTTTAAAAATAAATAAAGAAGAAGAAGTGAATATTGTTAAGTTTTGTTTCTCTATAAAATGAAAGAAAAATAATAATAATGCGGTGAGCGTGGATCGAACACACGACCTTCAGATCTTCAGTCTGACGCTCTCCCAACTGAGCTATCCCCGCAGACATGCTACTAATTACTTACTACATCTAACATTACAATACTGTGTTTTTTTTTTGGCAATACTAATGTTTTATAAAGTTTGAAAATAAATTTAAAATAAAATTCTAACTCATAAAAATTAATTTAATCATAATAATTAAATGATATATAAGATTAGTAAAATATAAATTTATTACATATTAACATCTAGAATTCTAGATGTCTTAAATATCAAAAAATAAAAACATCTAGAAGTCTTAATGTTTAAACAATAATTGATATAATAATGTAGTACAATTATTTTTTCATGTTTAATAGTAATTAATAGTAAGGATTTTGATCCCCTTACGTGGTTAGGAGTTTGATTCATGGCTCATACGTATAGAGAATATTTGATTGGGAGGGGAGAACCCACCTTGTCTGGCCCACAAGTTCCCCGGTAAAGATTATTCTTCGCTAACGGCAATGGAAACTTCATACCAATATCATGGTAACCCAAATCTTATAACACGCGATAATGCATTTTTTACCATCGAGTCAATATGTATATTTTTGTAAGTCAGTTTCTAGCTACTAAGAGTATATCTAATGGGGATAGGCTAATAATCCGCATCATAATTTTTTTATGCTTGGAGCAACCATAAAGTGGTAGAGTGAACATCTAAAATATGATTCAAGTACCTTATTTTTAAGGCATGTATAATTAATTTAATATTGACTTATTTAGTAAATCATATTAATACGAGTTGCATAATTTTGTATGGTTGAAGCAAAATATATGAGTTACAAAAGTATTATATAAGTATTACATGATATTGTAAGGATCACTTGTCAATATGATATTACCATTAAAAATGCTCTCAAGACATTATTAGAGGGACGAGGTTCGAACCCCAAATTGCTAATATTTCCACACTTATAGCGTGTCTGTCTAGTCTAGTCAGTGGGAAAAAAAATATGTTTCATCATACAGTATCTCATTGGATCTAAATTTATATTTATAATAATGTTGAATTAACTTCTTTCAATCACATGCGCAATAACATCTAAAACAATTAAAATAGACACATATTATTTAGATTAAAATATCAATCAATATATGAGATTTAAATTAAAACGAAAGCTAATAATCATTACCAACTATTTTTTCTTCTTCAGTTGAATTCAAAATATCTTGGAATGGCATAAAATCAAAATGGTTCAATGGAATGTGTGTAGCATCGATCTTGGTAAATGTAGTAGTGTGCGATGCACGGACATTATGCGTTTTATAATGAAGCGTCAAAAAATTATTTGTATAAATAGTAAATTAATAATTGAAACAATAGATGTTATCAAAATAATATTAGCAATAAAACTTAATTAAAAATATTAACAATATGAATTATATTTGTAATTGCATTTCAAACAATTTATTTGTAGTGTTTCGTAAATATCATGCAAAGTCCCATTACAAAAATATCACAAATTAGACAATAAGAATGCTAAGAAAAAATAAATATTGAATATTAAAAGGGAAATAAATGAAGAAATAAGGATGAGAAAGAGGGTTGGGTAGAAGGGTTATACAATGACTATGATAAAGTGCTAAAATAGAATATACTTGCAAAATCAACAATATAGTTTCACTCGTTAAATACAAAGAAAAAGAAAGATACAATAAAATCATAAAATTTCATAAACATATCATTCTTCTACAACACTAATAACCCTTCCAAATAGAAATTTCACATGCCCATATATGTATGAGGAGGGATATAAGACATATATATTATAAAATAATTAATTCACAAAATCGTTTTTATTATAGTGAGAGTGTCAATCAACATGTTTGACACTAAAAAAATATTAAAAGAGGTGAATACTTATTATCTAACTCTTGATTTATCCACAAAAAGAAATGATCTAAAGGCTATGATTGATTGATACAATTAGGGTTAGGATTAGTGGTAGGAGAACTATCTAGGATTTATATATATAGATATAATACAAAGTTTATCTCACTTATGCGCAGTAACTATTATTCGAAAGACCAAGTCCGACCTAAAAATAAAGCCTGTATGACATTTCCAAACATTTTCCCACCCCTAAGTAACCCAATGAATTACATATGCTATCAGAAGAAAGTAGGATGAAGATACAGTACAATAGCATAAACCACAAGAATAAGTTAGAACAAATATATATAATTAACCTTCAAAGTTAATCACAAAGTGTTAATAACTTGATATGATTCTACAAAAAGTGAAACAAGAACAATCCATTACATTCAATGAAAAACTAAATTATAATCAGCAGGCTAATCTCTGCAAGGTCATTGGTCGATACTACTGTTACCACTCTCTTGTTTCTTTAACATGTCTCCAACCACAACAAAACAAGTCCTGAAAAGTGTCCACTGTTTTTACATCTATAAATAGTAAGAAACTTATTAGGATATATAGAAACCTAATTTTTTTTTGACACAATATAGAAACCTAATTAAGAAACCCAATTAAGAGCAACATGAAGAAAGTTTCTCTTTATGCTTGTTTACTACTCAACTTCAGTCTTTTAGTTATTTTTCCTTATAGCAAAGCTAGTCAAGCTGATAGACTTGATAAGTTGATTCTTTCTAGAACCACAAAGAATCCACCTAAGACTCATTCTTGGGAAGAGGAAGATACATTGAAAACACAATCTTCATCTTCTGCTGCTTATGTTGCACCTCAAGAGGGGCTAAGGCAAGCTGACAAGATTGTCACATTGCCTGGTCAACCCTATGGAGTGAATTTTGACCAATACTCTGGCTATGTCACTGTTGATCAAGATACTGAAAGAGAACTTTTCTATTATTTTGTGGAATCTCCATATAACCCTTCAACAAAACCTTTAGTATTGTGGCTCAATGGAGGTAAAAATAAAAATATACTCACACAAACTGTTTTATACGGATAACTTTTGTTCTTGTATGTTTTTCAACATTTTATATGTTCTTTTAAGTATCTTTTTCTAGTTATATTATGATACTTGAAAGTGTGAAAATTGTGGATAAATACAGTTACTATGCGCGGTTGCAGAGACCTCTAAATCTTAAATAGTGCGACTATAATTTACAACACCACATGAGATAAGATGGAATGATTATTATTAGTTATAATTGATTGATGACATAACTTCATTTTCATAGTAGTCAAACATGATAGTATAGTTTTACCTAAGAATAAATATCAATTACTTGATACTTGATACTATTTTCCTTTTGAATATAAAAGAACAGTGTGAAACTTGGTTAAATTCTTAGGAGTATAGAATTACGAGTCAAAAAAACGAGTTAACTTGCATGTAAACTTTCTTTCAGGTAAACTATTACGAGTTAAAGTAACTCTAATAAAATCTGTAAAATATCAATTTTACTAGCAAGATTACTAGTTGAGTCTACAGAAACTCAACAAGTTTATGTAGACTCGAGTCTGACAACTTAATGTTTGAAACTTACAGGACCTGGTTGTTCCTCACTTGGGTATGGAGCATTTGAGGAGCTAGGACCCTTCAGAATCAAGTCTGATGGCCAAACACTATACCGAAACAAATATGCTTGGAACGAAGGTACGACAAACATCAACCTAATTAAATTGTTTCATCAAGATGCATTTATTCTAAGACATGAATATCTTATGCGTATGAAATAAATGCAGTGGCAAATGTACTCTTCTTGGAGTCTCCAGCAGGAGTTGGATTTTCCTACTCAAACACAACTTCTGACTATGACAAGTCAGGAGATAAGAGAACTGCCCAAGATGCTTATGTCTTCCTAATCAACTGGCTGGAGAGATTTCCAGAGTACAAAACCAGAGATATTTACATAACTGGAGAGAGTTATGCTGGTCACTATGTTCCTCAACTTGCATCCACTATTCTTCACAACAATAAACTCTACAATCAAACCATTAACCTCAAAGGCATTTCTGTATGTTGTTCAAACTTCAAACACTAATAATTCAAAGGTTTAAATATATTTTTTGTGACCGCAAGTATACCATTTTTTGCTGTAAAAACATTTTGTTAGGTTTTAGTCATTGCAAATATACTATTATTTGCTTTTAATTCGAGTTGTTTTACTTTAGCTCCTATAATATTTGTTTATATTGGAATCAATCTCTGAAATATGTAGAACCTTCGATTTTGGCCCCTTCAATATAAGGACTAAAACGAATATTACATACATATTACAGGGACCAATTACAGTATGAATATATTTTGCAGGACTAAAACAAAAAAACAAAGACCTAATGTAATCTATACTATCATATATATATAACTCACAATCTCATATATCAAACTTCATTATCTTTAAAATTTTCAGATAGGGAATGCTTGGATTGATGATGCCACGGGTTTACAGGGGTTATATGATTACTTTTGGACTCATGAGTTGATTGAGAAGTACTGTGACTTCACTTCTCGAAATCAATCAGCAATATGTAACAATGCAACAGATAAGGCCTTAATTGAGAAAGGACACACAGACTTCTATAACATCTATGCTCCACTTTGTCATGACTCTTCTCTCAAAAATGGTTCAACTGGTTATGTAACTAATGATTTTGACCCCTGTTCTGATTATTATGGTATTGCTTATCTAAATAGACCAGAGGTTCAAAAGGCTCTTCATGCAAAACCTACAAACTGGACCCACTGCGGGTAATATTCTATAATCACTTTTAATAAATTTCAAAATAGTACTATTTGTTTTTACACCTCTATAGCTGTATTTTTCATGAATGTATTCTTTTTTATGACAATTCACAGTGATCTTTATTATAAATGGAAAGACAGTCCAATTACCATCCTACCCACCATCAAGTATCTCATCGATAATGGCATTAAATTATGGATATACAGGCAAGCTCAATTTCGTTATAGTATAAAGTGTTAACACTGCTATGATAATTTGAATCCAAAATAAACAATAATATAACATGTAGAATTGTAGA